>NC_047557.1:15433030-15759044 GCF_012275295.1 Melopsittacus undulatus
AAAGGCAGCAGTATCAACGATGTTGAAATAGTATAAGGAGCATTGTTTCATATGAGCAGCATTTCAAATCAGGGCACGGTGGTGTGATAAACAGCTGTAGGAAAGTTGCTGGGAACATGATGTTATGCCACCTCATCCACGCCTGTTTCTTCTGACACAGTATGAAAGGTGAAAAACCCCATTATTCCCTACCCAAGTGTCAGGGTTTAGCTTCATGAACTGTAGTTGTATGATAAATTATACGGTTGACATCTGCAGCAAAGCACATGCAGATGTGTTCTTCAGCGTTCTTGTGAACTTCTTTAATGAGGGGAAGTAGGCTTGAGGTACTTAAGTTTTTCATGAGAAAATAAAGCAATACCACAGGTAATTTGCCTGTGTGAGAAGCTTTATTTGCACATTTAACATTTCTTTCGGCATCATATTGAGAGACAAGGAAAGATGCTTTATGAAAAAGCATCATTCTCAATGAATACGAATTTCTTCAGGAATGACAGGCAGATCTCAAGTGCATAGCAAATTCAAGATTACTTTAGGATGCAGTATAAGGAAGGCTCAAGAGAAAAATGGTGTCACCGTTTTAATTTATCCGAACTTCTCTTTCACAAACATAAGCTAAATTTCTTTTTTAAAACTGTTTCTAGTGCCTTATTTTAAAGTGGTAATGTAATCATGGCATATATTTTCTATTTATTTCCTCCTAGATAGATGCAGTACACTATTGCACTCCTCAAGACTGTCATGAAATGTTAATGCTGTTTCCTTTACGTGTAGACTTTAAACAGGAGTGTTATAGTTTTAATTGTAGATCAGGTTGTCAATATTTCTAACCAAAATAGAAAATTAATTACTGAAAACAACATTAAATACAATAACAACAAAAAACCAAAGCTTAAAACTAGTGGCAAGGCTGTTCTAGGATTCCCTGAGCCTTTTTCCTCCCCATGCTGAACATCTCCAACTCTCTCAGCCTGTCTCCATAGGAGAGGTGCTCCAGCCCTCTAATCAACCTCATGGCCTCCTCTTGACTTGCTTGAGCAGTTCATCTCCCTCTTATTTTGGATGTCCAGAGCTGAAAAACAGTACTGCAAGTGGGGTCTCACCAAAGCAGAGTAGAGGGGCAGAATCACCTCCTTCAACCTGCCAGTCATGCTCCTTTTGATGCAGCCCAGGATACAGTCGGCTTTTGAGGGCTGCAAGCACACGGGTCATGTCCACTTTTCATGCACCAAGATACCAGAAATTAGAGGTCCATTGCTTTCTCCAAAGCCATGAAGTTATATAAAACCAAAATTATCAAATTGTCATGTCTCAATTAATGTTTTAATTATCCCTTGGAAAGAAGAATATATCAAACAAAGGAGAACACATATAGAGTGAAATATGTATTATACAAATACAAGAACACCACTTAAGATGCTGGGGAAAAAAAACTCCAAAAACCTAGGTATACTCTTACCATCCCAAATATTGTGAAGATGTGTTTTGTAATTTATGCTCTCACTGTATAGATACCAGTGAATCATCTGCTGATTTTCTTGTTTAGAAAGATGTGTGCTGTAGCTTTTATTTCAGAAACTCTGGCCTTCTAAAAAGTTGATCTTTACCATAAATTTGGGCTACCAGTCTTACTCACATATATAAGCTCTAGCTCAACATGTAAACAGCCTTCATACTGATCTAAACCCACAAATCTGAGTTTACTTCTTTTCTAACAAGTGTTGTCTTTTATGTGCTGAAAGTCCACCCTGGCTGTAACAACAGTTTTGAGACTGAGAACAGTTTATTACATATTTTTTAGCTCTGTTATAGGAAAGATGTTTTTCTGATTACTTCTCTTCAGCTGTTGTGATAAATAGTACAAAAGGTTTGAACAAAAAATTAGGAAAGTAAATACAATTATGATGCTTTCTGTGGAGCTGAAGGAAATCTAAGTTGCCACCCCTGTGAGTGTCTTTAAAATTTTACTGATAAGTAGCTTTGATGGAGCAACCTGCTTTTGAGATGAAAGACCCTGATAGGAACGCAAGTTAACAAGATGTTCTAGTATGTTAAAGACAGCCTTTGAAACCTAGTATATTATCCCAGGTCAAAATCATTAAGGTAGAAAAAAAGCAGAAAAAACATAAGGTCACACTACTGAAAAAAAATATGTTTGAAATGTAGAGTTGGGAAACACCTAGTACAAGAAAAAATCAGAAAGGTGTATTTGCCTCTGAATACCTTTACAAGATTATGACTGAAGACAGAAGACGAATACAGACAGATCTGGACAGAGACTGTTGTGAAGAGGAGAGTGTGAAGATTAATGTTTGAGTGGGAGGGAGCAGAAGGGGATCAACTAATATAACCTGTGAGCCTTCAACCTCAGAGCATAAAAGCAAATCATGCTATGAATGCACTAGTTTTGTGCTTACTACTTGCATAACAATCCTTGCCACCTGAGGCTTAGCCTTACAGAAATTCCAAGAAGCTAGTTAGAGGTTAAAGAGTTGGTTATGAAGCTGCAGAAAAAGCCACTGCAGAGACAAGTAAATCCTAACAACGTTTTCTCAGTTCTGACAGGACTTTCAGTATTTTGGTTTTATTTGTTTATTTTTTGTGTAGCGAACTCCCATCTGAGGCACTGTCAGCAATGCAGCTGAGGCAGCAAGGTTGGAAAAGCTGGAGTAAGGGAACATTTGCCAAAAAATGTAAGCAAATGGTAGGATTTGTAGTGTGCTAAACTTCACAGTGCCCATGCCTTCACTACCATATTCACAACTAGTCTGGGTATGTTCAGTCACAGCTGTGAACTTATTCCTGTTTTCTCCTGCACAACACTCTTACTTGGTATTTTCCTAAAGCTTTATGAATGATGAGTGAGCTTCAGTGGAACATTGTGTCCCATTCTGTTTCTATATATCCGCTTAAGATTGCACTTCATCATTGCCATTCTTCATCCCAAAAGTTCTTTGGAGCTCCACTTCCAGCATGTTTGTTCCTCTACAAGGAAAACCATTTCCAAAAAAGGCAAATCCTAACAACTATGTAATACCCCACTATGTGACACAGAGAAAGCCCATTTAAGACACTATTTCGTCATGATTCTGTGTAAATTTTTCCAGGAATGAGAGCTGAGGGTGAAACCGCACAAGTTTGAAGAATGCTCTATGAAAAATCACCATAGCTGCTCATGGTTCAAATGTCATTTTTCTCCCTTTCACTAGCATGTATTTTTTGTCTATGTACTGCTGTGTATATCTGCAAGTAGAAAGAAAAACTTGCAGCATGATTCCAAAAGCTGCATTTGTACTGCCTCCCAGATTCTTTCATAGCTTTTTCTTGGTTTTTGGCTGGCTTGCCAGTTCAATCATTCTACCTAACAAAAAAGACAGTTCAGAAGTGAAAATTTGGTTCCATTGCTGCTGCTAATACACAAGGGCCAACCTTTTGGAAAAGATTTGTTGCCCTCCATTTCCATATATTCTTATCTCTCACTCATTGTTACGTTCACAAGAATGGCCGAGGTTAACAGATTCCTGCCTTGCAAAAACACCAGATTTTTAAATAAGCAGTATTTGCCAACATAAACCTCAGCTAATTTATGTATTTGCATCTGTTTTGATTTTGTGTATTGCAACAAATAGACAGGTAATGCAAAGAATGATGTGCTACATTTTGTTTAATTTACTAAAACATACAGATTTCTTGAGGTCACTTGGAGCTTTAGCATCATCTGAGTGACAGTAACATCGGGACTTATACCTAAATATTCAGTTTTTATAAGGTCAAAGTAACAGCAATCAAGAGGCAAGAAAGAAAAATAACAGCAGAGAACTAGTTATGCCTTCTTTCAAAAAAGTTATTTCTAGAGTTTTAAACATGATTCCTGCCCCTCTGCTCTGCTCTCATGAGACCCCACTTGGAGTATTGAGTGCAGTTCTGGTGTCTTCATGATAAGAAGGACTTGGAAACTGTTGGAACAAGTCCAGAGGAGGGCATGAGGATGATGAGGGGCCTGGAGCACCCCCTGTATGAAGACAGGCTGAGAAAGTTGGGGCTGTTGAACATGGGGAAGAGAAGATGTGTGGAGATCTCAGAGCAGCCTTCCAGTGTCTGAAGAGGACCTACAGGATTCTGGAGAGGGGACATTTCATCAGACTCTGTAGCAATAGTACAAGGGGCAATGGGTTTAAACGTAAACAGAGGAAGTTCAGGTTATATTAAGGAAGAAACTCTTTACTGTAAGGGTGGTGAGGCACAGGAACAGGTTACTCAAGGAAGTAGTATATGCTCTATCCTTGGCAGTGTTTGAAGTCCAGGCTGGACAGAGCCTTGGGCAACATGAGACATTTCTGCCCATGGCAGGGGGTTGGAACTAGATGATCATAAGGTCTTTTCCTACCCAAACCATTCTATAATTGATTCTATGCAGTCTCACAGTATCATCTCAATCTTACCCCCCCTACCCCACAAAAAAAGTTTTTAACATCTCTTTAGTTTACATACAAGCATTTCCAACTTCTTTTTGCTTCAAAGAAATGTATGTTTGGAATGTGACAAGAATTTAAAACAGCCAGAATTTGTCAATTTGAAAGCTATCTTCTAAAACATTACCTTCCAAATTATCTATACTATTCTGATTTTCTTTCAATTTTTTCATTTTTCTCAATCCAAACCACAGGTCCAGTTCATTGCTATACTGAAAATGGGGCATTTCCAAATCCTGTGTTTGTAGAGTTTCGTTAGAAAATAACATAAACTGATAAATACTTGATTGAATAAGAAATTTCATTACCAAAAAGACGTGCTCCAAAATCTAAGTAATACAGTAAAACTTTCTTCCTCCAGCTCACCAACTTTCACCTGTTTAAGTTTCATTTCTAGCTCCTTGTACCTCTTTAAGTCATATATAAAAGGGGGCAGGGAGCAGAAGTTTCATAGCTTTTTACTTGATTAATAGAGAATACTCAAAATACTTTTCTTCTGACTGTAGTATTAGAAATTCTGAGGCCTGCTTGTTTTATTTTTCCTTGCACAACAGCAGTATATGTACATTATAAAACCACCAGTAAGCTGATGTCTTTTTATTTTTCTTCCCTCCTCCCAAGAGAATTCATACTTCTTAAGTAAGACCTGGAAAGTTATCTAATGAAGGGCCATTGGAAAATATAGTTTTCATATAATACAGCTTGAACAGTTAATCAGTCATGCTTCCTCCATAATAAATGAATGCTTGTCAGTTTGACAATGAATCAGGTTACTCTGTGTACTGACTTCCAGCAGAGATTTTTTACAGTGTTAACACAAAATATTTAAAAATATTCAAGAAGCTTTCTGAAAATGACATTCTCCCACAAAATATTTTGGTTAGGATGAATCCATCTTTCCAATGGAAACATGTTTCACCAAAAGAAATAATTTCCAATCAGCCATAGCATCCACTGCTGCCAATACTAAACACTTAAAAACTCATCAGTTGAACCTCTGAAAATCTTTACAAGTTTAGTACATCTGGGATTCATTTTCATTTTCTTTCTGGTACATGTGAGTCAGATTGTTAACGTTGCCTCAATTATCGTAAGGATTAAGGTCTTAATAACACAAAAACAGATCCTGAGATGCTCACCTTATGAAATATATTACAGGCCTTGTGACGGTATCTGCATAACATGCTGGTAATGCTCATATGCAACTTAGTAATCAAGAAGACTGCTCTTTGCCCTTCTTCTTACTGCCTCTGTGCTCATTCCAGGGACAGGGCAGCAAGAAGCAGGGCTCCAGGGCTGCAGGTGAACCAGGAGAGAGCTGGAGGTCAGACCTAGTCAGGAAGCACAATCAGTGGAAGGTTTAGTGTGTACAGTGTGTACAGGAGGTGAACTGGTGTGAAGACCCACAGAATATAGCTGGTTTGGAGCTTGATGGGAAGAATCTGTTACATTTAGCCCTGAAAAAAAAAAAAAAAAAAAAACTTGAAGGAAAAAAGGGAGCATCCTTCAAATAGCTAGAATTACTTCTATTAATTTTATTAATATTCATGTCAGTCACATCTAAAAATAATATTGCAAGTTTTAATGGAGTTACTAATTTGCTTGAGACAGAGAAAAATTACTCCAGGGGAGTTTAAATTTGAAAAACAAACCAAAATACAAAGTGTAATCTCCAAACCAGATGTCTCACACTTCTGAGAAGGCTTGTGTGGATTGTCTTGTTGCATTTTGCTTGATCTGCGATTTTAAATTAGGAAGTAGGCAGTGCAGCAACTTGTGCTTATGCTATGCATCAGATAAATATTGTAATAAATTACTTAACTCCTAAGTTTTGACTAACGTTCTAGTACTGTTTTTAAGATGTCTCTCTTGTGAATCACTGATGGTTGTATAAGTAGACCCAAATATTTTTTGTCTTAGTAAACTCTTGACTATACTATCAATTTAAAGGCAAAATAAAATGGAGCAGAAACTAGTATGTCACCTGCCAGTTTCTCTCTTCTGCCTATGTTATGGGCAACATATTATACTGTTGACTGACTTTATCTGTCATGGAAGAATATCGCCACTACTGTGGAGATTGTTTAAAGAATAATAGAAGTACAGAAAAAAAAAAGTATCACTCTATATTTTAAAGAGATTTTTTAGGTACTTGAAGCTGTTTAGAGTTTTGCTTCTTAAGGAATGCATGTTTACTTTAAAGCTGTAAATGCCACAGAGTGGCAAAGGATAGGATTCTTGCCTCAATACTGAATTTATGGCAATCAGATTCCACCAGAAAATAAACACTTCTGTAAACTAGTAAAATATTCTGCAACATGAATGAGTGATTTAACTGGGATAACTTGAATGTATTTGCAGACACAGTCTGACCCTAACCTTTAAGTCTGTATAGCTAGGATTTTCAGAAGCTACCTGCACAACCTTCATGAGGTTACAACTTCCTTCTCTTGTTTGCTGCTGCTGTCTTCTGTGGGTGACACCAAGCTTATACAGCAAGAAACTGATTAATGGTTTATGTAAAAATATATCTGTTTTAAGATGACCAAATAAAAGAAACTCTGGCCCACAGAACACTTTGTTGAATAAGTGAATAGGATACGAGTTGGCTTAGTATAAGAAAATTAGTGCTTCTTTCCTAATTGAATTAGTTCTAGACCTATCTAGGCATACCATGTGAGCTATGGGCTTCATTTTTGGCGACTTCTGTCGAAACATACATTGAGAGGACTACTACTCTGAAGATACTCAGCCAAAACAGAGAAAGGAATACACAATCAAAGAACTGTTGAAATCTGTGTTTGAATCAGAAATAAAGCCCAGTGCTCTTTTTTTATGTAAGAAAGCATGAGTTGCCAAATCTACTATCCACTACAATTTCTGTAGTTTAGACTCTACTGTAAGAAGTTTTCAGCTTCATAACATCATTAATAATTGTCAGTAGTTTATTCATTCTAACAAAAAAATGGGGATTTTGTACATGAGATTTTTTAAGAACTGCATATTTTTCTTTTCAGTAAGGCACAGAATTGTAATCTTTCAAAGGAAAATATGAACACGCTATTATGATAGGAATAATTAGACATTCTGTTCTGTATTATACCTGCAATGTGAGTGACAACATAGATCTTGAATTTCTTCCTTCATTAAAATACAATTTAAAGTTTGATAAAGTTATAAAACAGACAGTTAACATTTACTCTTTCATTAAACCATGATGTTAGATTTAATAGAAGTCTCTCAAACTAGGAATGTTGTCTTTCAGTGAAATTCTTAACCAAAATCCTTAACATACCTACATACTTTCCTTTTAAAAGATACAATAATGAGGTCACCCAATTTTGTAATGAGAAAGGTCAAAATGGAAAGGGAATTCACCAGCCAAAGGAGGTGAATCAAGCTCTAAACAAACGCCTTGAACTGATCTTCTCTTAACTTTGAATGAATTGGCTTGAAGTGCAGTAAGGTATAGGGCACACAAACTCCTTGCCACAGGAAAATCCGAATCATAATACACTGAATACAAACACTGTCCAATGAAAATATGTCACTTCTCCATGATCACTTCAGTTTGTATAAACCCAGACTCACAACTCTAGGAGCTACTCTAGCCTCTGAGCAGATGATTGTATGTTCTTCCTGTTAAAGATATTTCTCTTCACGTGAAAATATCTAAAACAATTGGTACATGAAAAGTATAAGGTAGACATAATCTCAACATGACTTCCTCCTCCAGTGGTATATTTTTTTAGCTGGCAGAGACATGGATGGGTCTCCATTTCTCCAGAAAATGTGTATAGTTTATATGAAGAGTAGTTGAATAATACGCATAAGCAGAGCTTCAAGCAAGGATCTGGGCTAAATCCCTACACAGAGGCTCGCCTAGGAAACAATTTGTGGATTCCAGCAGGATCCAATAGCTAATAGCTATTCATGCTTTGCCAACTTAGAAAGCATTTGGGGGTGCCTACAAATATACCTTAGACACATAGCATTTTGAATGTCAAAGCTGTGCAGCTAATTAGGTCTTTTATGATCGGTAGTGGTAAAGTGGGAGTCTGAACACATTTTATGTGTCTCAGGTGTGTGGATGCCAAAACATTCATGAGTTTTTCACTCTACATAAAGGGCAATGACTCTCAGAGTGTAGAATTTCATTTTACAGTGACATTACTCCATTCCACCTGATGGGAAAACAAAGGGAAGTAAAATCAACACTTTCTACTTCAGTTTTCATTATTTGTAATTTTTGTACAACCATTATGATGCTGTAACTTCCTCAGACCAGCACTGAGCACTGTTAAGCTTTTATTGTGGTGCTTTGTCATTCCGAAACATTTAAATCCACTTAGCCTGTTTCAAAATGTTGAAGCTATCATATTAATTGTGATACATTTTTGCTGGACTGCTCCAAATCAGCAAGAGTGGAATAATACTGAACTCATTCTCCCCTACCTTTTTAATCATAATAATGAGCATTTTCAGTGAGCACAGCCGAAAGCCCTATGACGTTTTAAAAGGTTATGACTACCCTAATTCAATGTTGCTGTCAATTTAGACTTCAGAAGTGTGATTTTTTACTTTGTGGCTTTATGGTATGACTTTGCACAAGAGTTCAACACCCACAAGCACAGGAATATTTTATTTCCTTGGTGACATTCATGGTGCTGAGTTCTCTTTCAGTTTTCACTTTATGAAGCTGAGCTCTGTTATTAATCAGGCCTGGTTTTAAATAACAAGTTCTTGAAAATGTGGGCTTCAGAGTAGTGTAATGCCTGGCTCACTTACCTGGTTCTTTCTCTGAAACATCCTCTAATTTGATATCAAATACAGAACTGGAAGACAGTAGGCTGCCTGAGGGGAAAGCAGGACATTCCTGAGATATTGCTGGTCTACAGCTGACTTTCTGGAATTCATTTTCCTACACTGCGATGAAACATCAGAAATACACAGATGTCCAGGACATGCCAACTGCTGCCTTTGGACCAAACCAGCTTAAAGACCTGCCCAAAGAGGGAAAGCTATTTTTTTTCTTTTTCTTTTTCCTCATTTTCTGTCAGGTCCTGATTAGGACTGCTTGTAGTTTTGTTACACTGGATTTTTATTGAAAGCCAAATGTCATAGGCGTAACACTCCTTTGAAAACTAAATTTCCCACAGATATGTTCCAATTCTAATAACTGCTGTTGAAGTACAACCTGGGTTTCCAGGAAAACTCATCCCTTAAATTGCCTGGGGTAGACAGGGATCTGGTGATTCCTGAGGAGCCAGAGCTTCCAGAAACCGTGGCTACATACTGACCAACTCAAAGCCAAGGGTAACTGTATTTCCAGCTTATTATAAAATTACTGTTTTAGGGTTGCTCAAGGAATCACCATTAATGGTATTAGCAAGTGTAGTTTTAATATAAATTTATAAAAGTGAGGCTTAGCAAAGTTTGATGACACAGTTCACTCTATTACTTCTTACGTGGATGAAATATACAAAGGAAAATTGAGGTAAATTGAAATAAATTAACTAAAACAGAGACCAAAGAAACAAAAAGGTAAGGGAGACCCTCCCGTTGAGTCATGAGTTTCAGGATAGACCCCCCCTTGCTTTTTCAAGCCCTTATGGCGCTTAGGTGCAGCTAGGAACAATCCTGGTCTCAATATTGGACAACAGTTTATATTTAATGTAATGTGTAACAGTAAAATCAAATAGAATAAGGCTAAAATTTCCTCATAGAAACTGAAGATGCGGAAGGGTGAGGGACACCATCCTGTTGAGTCGCAAGGTTCAGAATAAACCCCCTTGTTTTCTAAACTACTGGTGCAGCTTAAGTGTGGCTGGATCTAGTTTTAGTCTCAGATTTGGTCAATGCTTTATATCTAATGAGATACAAGTGCTCCAATTTACCACAGATGGGATTTTACATGGATTTAACCTAGCAGCAGTCTGAAGTTTTAAGGTTAATCTTGACATTTACAAAGTGGCTCAGTAGGATTTACTGCACTTTCTATATGATGTCTGAATTAATTTACACGCACATGTGCACTCACACACAAACACAAAGATATATAAAGGTACCTGCTAAATATTCCCCTCAGGTTCAGTGAAAGATTCATGTCAAACATCTTGGCATTTCTTAATGGGTGAGGATCTGGTAATCATCATCAGCTTTTAGTGACAGCTCTCTGATCACCTCAAGCTTGAGAGTTTGACAAATCTGAGAGGCATCCCACTCTGAGGGACATGCTGCTGGCAGCCCACTGTGGTTTGGGAGAGCTCAAAGTATTTCTCTTAGGACCACTGTTTATAAAACAGGGTCACAGGATGGTTTGCTTTAGTCATTAGTGAATTTCCATCCTGGCCACAACCCAAGCTGATACTTACTAAACATTTTTCAAAAACTCTAGCAAAAATGCAATTGTTGCAGTCGGGCTATGATCCGGGAAGTGTCCTAAGGCTGCCTGGGAGTGACTGATTATCCCCTTTGTCACTTCCCACCATAGCCATGGAACAGGAGTCCCTGGTACAGTGCCTCCCTCCCTCTTTAGGCATGTGTGAATTCCTGGTATGGTCAAGAGACTTTTCACCTCCCAACTCATTACACAAAGGTCAATGCCTAACAGGAACTCCTGAAATTGTGGAGCAGCCCAGAGAATAGTAGGGGTGAGGTAAATGCACCCCCATACAGACACATATGACACAGAGGCACCCGACAGCTCTAGCTCAGTTAGGAACACATCAACCTCAGGAACTGGTCTCCTGTGCTTCTCTGCTCTGACACATTTTACAAATTGTTCAATTTGTCCAACTTAACACTAACAAAATGCTTTCTTTTGTTGTTTGCTGTTCTTATGCTGTTGTGACCACAAATTGTACAAAAGGGCCTTCTACTGGCTGATAAGCAACATAAACAATGACTCAACCAATGCCAATTTCTCTGTATCTTTTCCTGTGAAAATTTATAATCAACAGCTTGTCAAATATGATGTTTGAACAAGGGCTTCAAATAAGCTTCTATGTGCTTATGCTGGAGAATGAACACTGAAGAAGATTGCTTTGGGGATGTATACAGGGCATGGGAGACATAATGACTTTGAGTTCATCGGGAAACTGCCACTGCTCTGGCTCCAGAGGGCTTGGTAAAATACACCTTTATGCCTAAGAAAACAGCACAAATTGCCCTTTTCTGATAGCTGCAAGCTGAAAAAAAAATGTGCATCATTTTCTTTACCATCTATTGTCACAGGATCCAGAAGAAAAGTTCTTGGAACCACACCACTTCCTGGGGCCTGATGGAAAACACTGTTAATAAATGGAACGGTCAGCCTAGAAATTTGGTGAAAGGGTTATTTTATGGCATGATGCAATCTGGAGAGGGTCAAAGATGTAAAATCTGTACCCCGTCATTCAAGAGAAAAAAACAAAAGTTCTGCTATTCTGCTCACCCTTCAACTATATTAAACTACACCTTTGGAAACAGCATAATCAGAGATTTGCAAATCAGATTGTAATTTGGAAATAATAACTCATTACCTTTGATGAAAGACTGGAAAAAAAACCCAAAGCCTTTAGATGACATGACTAGGACATGGAAATAAGGATAAGAAGGCACTGAAACTATCCATACAAATAAACAGATGAGCTCAAGGTATTAACTGGGATGATTAACTCATATAATTTCAAAACTGGGCACACACAGAATGAGTGATAAGGTTAACACTTCCACAGAATCAACAAAATGTTCTACTTTATCCTAGCAACCTTAAGTGACTTTCTGGGTGTATTGTACTATCTCAGCAGGTCTGGCACCTGCTATGCCAAGTGTTTTCATACGCAAATCATACGCATATGCAGTATTTAAGCCTTTTTCTTTTGCACAAACAACCACACACCATATTGTGCAGGATTCCTACTATGCCTTTCTTCTGTAACCAAATTCATCCTAGGCAAAACTTTGAATGTTTGTTATTAGTTTATTTAGCCTGTTTTGTTTACTTGCTTGTGTGTGTAGAGGTTTGGTGTCTTTGATTTAAATTTCCATCTTGTGTGACAGACCCCCTGTGATGCTCTGCAGGCCAGAAGTCAAGATGAAGAATGCTTTCCAAAGTATTCTCCTTCATAATTTATTTCTGCCTTTCTTGGCATAGAAGATGGTCTATAGAAGATGAATTTTCTATAGAAAATGAAAATCAGTGTTATAGGGATGATTTCTGGGATTTTGTCAGGCTAGGGATGTTATTTCAACATTATACTAAATTAACACTTAAAGCAATAAAAGAATTTGGGGTTTCCTTTTTTTAATTCCTTCTTGCAACCTCCAAATTTTAGAGAACATTTGTGCAAAGACGTCCTTCCTTTCTTATTCTGCCTCCAACACCTTCAGTTTTCATATCCTCTTCAAAACTGTTTTATTTTCATAAAATTATTTTTGCCCTTCCCAGCTGTAACCCACTACTAATGATCAAACAAAAAATTTGAGATACTATGTTCAGACTTTTTTACCTTACTCTTCTCTTATCAATTAACTGTGGTTTATGTAAGGTCTGTAGTAAAAAGGGATCTAGTTATCATAGTGCAGAGCATAGTGGGTATCTGCTTGCAGAAGTATACTTCACATCTCAGCGTTTGGCTGTTAGTTTCTGTAAAGAACATGTAAAAACATTAAGATGCTTAGAAAATGCATCCAAAAGAGCCGGCGCACCAGAGTACTTACCAGATGAAGTCTAAAAGAGGGTTCATTAAGTTTTATACTTTCAGGAGGTAGAACACAAGTGTTTGGGTCTATCCAGGAATACAAAGGACTAAAACCAAACTTCTGCCTTCTGAATGTTGGTCCAGTTTTTGAGCCAAGCAAAAAGGGCATGCAACTGTTTCTTTAGGCCCTTTTTGTGTGAAACCTAATCTGGCAGGCACACATTATTGAGCCTTGGAAAAAGCAAGGACCAAAAACCTATCTCACAAGAGTCATATCTAGGAAAAATTCCAGAGAATGTTTTAAACCAATGAACAGAAAATGAGGCACTTCCAGGACTGTTCTGAATAAAACTGTAGGAAGCTTAAAGTTAAGCAGAGACATTGGCTAAGGTGAAAACTGTCTTCTGATTGTGCTGCCTCCTGAGTTTGTATTGTGTAGAGATTACAAGGATTATCATTTCAATGGCCTCCAAACAGGAAAAAAGTAAATACTAGGAGATAAATTGTTTAGTTCCTGCCTCCTCAGGATTTATTATTGTAGTGTCCTTGCAAAATGCAAGATGGTACTCATTTATGCTCAATGACAGATGTCTAATATCAGGACCAATAGAATAAAACTTAAACTGTTTATATAAATCAGATTTTTTTTTTTGAGTTATGTAAACCTTGCTGAAATCACTGCAGTGGTCTCATAACACTGGTTCCACTTTCTTTGGGAAAACCAAGCACCTTGTTGATACTTCTCTCTACATTGCGCTTTTATTTAAACCAGATTCATATTATTTACTTAACAGCTGACTTTTTTCAGCCACTTTTCATGATTGTATTTTTTGTTGAGAAATACTTAGTGTTTAAAGGTAAATATTTCTAATTTCTGATCTGTGGAGATGTTTCTTCATGTTTAGATTCTGGTGCTTAATCACTTGTTTAGATCTGAGAAATCTGAGACTAGTTGAATAAAAACTACTGTTGTGGGGGTAAGGGATTTGTGTGCGTTTGTTTCTTCTGTTTATTTGTTAGTTTCTTACAAACTCAGGAAGCGCTAAGAATGTAATTCCATACATAAACATTCAGTAGTCTCAAAACATAAAATCATAGAATCATAGAATAGTTAGGATTGGAAAGGACCTTAAGATCATCTAGTTCCAAATCCCCTGACATGGGCAGGGACACCTCACACTAAACCATATCACCCAAGGCTTCATCCAGCCTGGTCTTGAACAATGCCAGGGATGGAGCATTCACAACCTCCCTGGGCAACCCATTCCAGTGCCTCACCACCCTCACAGTAAAGAATTTCTTCCTTAGATCCAGTCTAAACCTCTGCTGTTTAAGTTTCAACCCGTTACCCCTTGTCCTATCACTACAGTCCCTAATGAAGAGTCCCTCACCAGCATCCCTGTAGGCCCCCTTCAGATACTGGAAGGCTGCTATGAGGTCTCCATGCAGCCTTCTCTTCTCCAGGCTGAACAGCCCCAACTTTCTCAGCCTCTCTTCATATGGGAGGTGCTCCAGGTCTACTGATCATCCTCGTGGCCTCCTCTGGACTTGTTCTAACAGTTCCATGTCCTTTTTATGTTGAGGACACCAGAACTGCACACAAAAATCCCAAAACAATACTGAACCCTACGTGTAATTAAACCAAGTTTCTGAAGTACTAAGCGTCAGCACATGCTCATGAGAAATCCAGAATGCATGGGAGTATCTAACCAATTCTGAGGCTTTCTTTCTTCTTGTAAACAAGTAGGAACACCTGGCATCATAACAGCTGCCTATATATGTTTCAAAGCTATAAAGAACAAGGCTAAAATCTATTTAACTTAATCACAGTTTTACCATTGACTTAAGGGGTTCCTGGATTTCATCACAAGGAAAGTTAACAATGAAATTCATATACTCGTTTTAACAAGAATAAATTAGGAAAGTGGGAAAGAAAAATGTGGACTATGAAGAAAGACATTCAGAACCTTTAAGGCCTGTTGTGCTAATGATTATTAAAACACACTGTGATATTCCTATTGCTGAGAGAGAAATGACCAGTAAATGTTCTTTGCAGGCAAGGAGGAAACCAAAGGATATTAGTAACGAGAAATGCAGTCAATGAGCTAATTCTTGCCAAATGAAGTGCTGTAGTGCAGCATTTCATTACAGTTACATAAGTTATAACCAGTCTTCCAGTCTACAAGGTATCTCTGGAAGATTATTCAGTGGTAATGTACAGACATACCCTATTATATTTCATTAGAGAAAAAAATGCAAGGCAGACATATAGAAGAGACTGAAATGAGATAGTACTTGATGAAGCAAATCATCAACGTTGTATTTTGGCCAAAACCACAATTCCTATTCTTCTTAGAAGGAAATGAACTTTCACAAGGAATACTGTTTAGTGCATATTAAAAGCAAATCTACTGAAATGTAGATTAAATAATTGAGTGGGATCAAATGTGGCCCCAATTCAGCACTTCTTAAGGCAGGTATGAATGGGATGAGAGTCTTCCTGTCCAGTCCCTGGAGCAATAGCATATCTGTTTTATGGTTGCTAATATGCAACACCTTACTCAGCTGGAGAGTGTTAAAATTCTTCCATAGTTCTGTTACCTCCATATTAACATGCATATTTCAAATCCTAGACACAACCTGCTAGTAGAACTTATCTTCTTGTCAGGTAAAATCCCAAGTCCCAGTAGTATGGGGCCTTAATAAACACATCAAATACAAGGCATTAATGGTTGTTTGAAAAAGGTAGTGCTCGTGTCAAAGGAAGAAGAAAAACAACACATACCTGTAAGAATGGCTTTATACTAAGCTTTAGAAGAAATTTTATAAAATGAATAATGACAGGAAAGTAATTATGAAGCAGGATAAAAAAACAACTGGAGTATATCAGTTTGGATTGTCTTAATATCTGTTTTCTCTGCCTTTCTAGGCAAAAATACAATAAACCTCAGAATGTGCTTACCTCCCCACTGGATAGTTGTCAATCAAAATACAAGCAATTCCTTGCCAAAAGGCACACGTGAACTTAAGGATGATATTGCAAAGCAGAAGGTGTATCTATTCTCATTAGTAAGTCAGACAGCTGAGGCAAATACAGGGTGTATTTCAGCCCATGAAAACACCTAAAAACACACAAAATTACTAAGACTGCCTAAAACCACCTTCTGCTGCCTTTCAGTACTCAGGCCAAAGAAACAGGAGACAGGAAACATGGTGGTATGCAGGGTTGTTTGCAATAGGAAGCAGAAGAAGGAAGAGAAACAAGATTTCAGAAGGGAGTGGAGTATATGACATCGTGGCAAATCTGGGACTGGAAATAGAGTGACATCATATGTTATTGTCTAAAAAGTGGGTGGATGTACCACATGGTGTTGTATGTGATCTCATCATCTGGTATTTGGGATTTATAATGGCTTACCATTTTGTTTCATTAGAGTGTTTTGGTTTTATTTGCTCAACGATTGCAAACACAGAGTTTACCTGCTCCTACTGTCACCTTCTGGGGAATTTCCCAGATGTCATGGTGGAGGACTTAATCTCCTTTATTTTTATTCTCTAATCTGCTGGGCATTTCCCTAGTCCACAGAAGATCATAGAATCATAGAACAGTTAGGATTGGAAAGGACCTTAAGATCATCAACTTCCAATCCCCCTGCCATAGGCAGGGAAACCTCACACTCTTTTTTGATCCTATCATTCAAAATATTTTTCTATTTTCAATAGCATTGTGTTAACTTCGTTCATGCTCCGTGTATTTTGGTATGTAATGTATAACATAGATTGAATCATAGAATCATAGATATTGAATCTTGATATGCTCATAAGCTCTCTCTGAGCATTTGGGGTTTGCTTTCAGGTTTTTGTTTATTTTGGGGTTTTTTTTTTAGTTATTTTGGTTGCCAGGTCTATGATATTGTATCAGAAATTCTATCCCAAAGTTTTATCTATATTCCTGTAAATGGACTGGTACAGAAACGATGGGCTAGTAGCTCAAAGATCATTAACACAAAGACATTTTCGATGATAGGTCCTTTTGCAAAACCTTCATTAATCTAACATTACTTGCCTAAACATTTCTCTGTTTTGTCTATATTAGGTGTAAAACCCACAGGGAAGGACTGCTTTCTCCACTTGTGTATTCCTGAGGTGCTGGCTGCAGTGAGACCCCAGTCTTGGCTATGGGGATCTGTTGTTATGTAAAAAACTAACATAATTGAGCAGTTATGTTTGTATAAATGTAGATACAATTTCCCTAGCAGAATCTGCATGCATTTGACATACATCCACTGTTGGATGAGTGGTTATTTTAGAAAAAAAATATTCTTAAGCCATAAAAAAACAACAGGAGACTAAAAATACATATTAAAAAAAAAGAAACAAACCATCCTTTCTTTTTCAGCTTTCAACTGGTCAATTTACCATAGATCTAAACAAATGAATAATGGAGTACCTTGAAAACCTTAGTTATGGGTTTAAGTGCTTCTGATTTTATTACCTACAGGTCAAAATGAGCTGTCTCATTAAGATGGAAAATAAAGAGACACTAAGACCATCTTCCTGCAATTTGGCATATGCTGGGAGAAAATCAAAGAAAATATTTAGTTTATTGTAGAGATGGCTGTGTAGGAGATGCAGATGCAGACCATCAATAATGTCAATATTATACCTTTTAACTGAAAGACTGTAGAACTGTTACAAACATGCAGTAAAAAGATATGGACTTCAGCCTGTAACTAAAATACTAAAGATACTGAACAGAGGCTGATAGCTTTCCTTCTATTCATAGCATAATTGCAGTTGTTTTCAAGCAAGCTATAACATGATAAAGAGTAAAATTCAATGTCAGTAATATAATTGGGTATCATATATCAGTGTTTCTTAGCAACAACCCATAATGTCCAGTGAAGGCCACGCTCAAATGAAGTAATAAATATCAGTGGAAAATGTTTTCAATGAATGGTTACGCTTCAGGTTTTTTCCCTCTTTGAAAAAAACCCTTGCTGATCTAGGCTGAAAACATGAATCACTAGATTGTTTTGCTTTGATCAATCTGTGTATAATTCAGCTGTGACAGTGTTCCATTCAGCCAGAACCAAAACTCACTTCAAAATAATTCCTTTACCTTTGTTGTAAAAGTAAATTTTTGTGCTGTCAGAAAGGCTGTCTTTCAGCCTCTAAGAGCTCTCCCTGTAACAGACTTGTGAAGGACCAGCAGTGTTGAACATGTGTACACATAAACTGTCACCTGAAGGAAGAAAAATGCTTTTTTTTCCAATGTTCAGGATATAGTTTAAGATATGTTAACAAGCCTTCTCTTCTGAAGTTAAAACCATTTCTGAAACCAGGTAAACTTTTAACATTTCAGCATCCAGACATGAATTACTGTAGTCAAATAATAAAAAACAGATTAAAGCCTAAGAATGAGGAATACGTGTTTACTAATACTATGACATTCTATGTTTATATTTTTAAAACCTTATGATTCTTCATTCATTACCCAAAAGTCAAAAACGAGTCTGACAGCAAGTCAGATCAGGATCAAAATCTCCTCTGCCAATCAGAGATGTGGTTTCATGGACATGTGCATTATGTGAATCTTTCACCCCTGGTCAGAACTCTTGAGAAAACCCATCTTCTGGGCTTTATGTCTGATGTACTCTGCTTTTGAGAGAGATTCCAAAGTGTTAAGGAGACACAGTCTTACTGCTTTCGAAATATCAACCTTTTGTGACAGGGGAACATGTAACATGATGTTAATGTTACAATCATTTAGTAAACGTTGGGGTTTTTTTGGAAGTGGACTTTGATCAAAGAATGAGCTTTCCCTTCTCAACATAAATGCTTTATATACATGTATACCATTCACTTTAGAAGTATTTTTCTAGTGTGTTAACAAGCATGTAAGGTCCAGCCAAAGAGCTTAGCCTCTGAAAGAGACTCATTTTGTGTTAAAGAGAAAAAACAGATGACAGCTGAAAATAAGAGTAGTGGGCAACTGACACACATTAGCCATGAAGCCGCTAGGTATCCCTGGAAGTGGAGATCTGTGTCCATTTTGGTCCAAACAAGCCATTCTCTACCTGACTCTCAGCATCTAGGGTTTCTCAAGGGTGTGGAAATGTTAAACTTGGCAGGGCAACATTTCTTTCTCAACAGACCACGGAAGGCTTTATCTGGAGTGGGAAAATAACCAAAACAAATAATTTTTCTCTACTGAGAGCCCTCCCCAAATAAAATTTTTGGACTGGGCCTCTGGGCCATTCTCTTTGCATTGACACTTCCACTCACAAGAGATAAAGCCCTGATGTAATCCAGAGAATATTCAAACACTGATTGCAAAGCTGACTGGATTTGTAAACCCTGGGAGAGAAATTACTTGTTTTTCAAAAGACAAAATAGGAGCAACCAAAGAAGAAAATAATTGCCTTGTGTCACACTATGCAGTCAATCCCCACTCCAAGGCCATGCGGGGAGGCATGTTGTTGACATAGGTGAATGGTGATAGTGCATATCTCCCTCATGCCCACTCCAGACAGACAGACACAGACCAGCTCTGGACAGGAACCCTTGAACTCCTATAAACATGCCACTGAGGCCAAGGCGATATACTTTATACCCTTCAAGATTTTTACTGTAGGTCCACCAGCACTCTAGCATTCCTGTACAGCTTCTGAATGAGAGCCAGCTTCCATCTGTCAGGCCTCAAGCAGGCACAGGACAGATACACAGCGCTGCAGTTGCTGCTGGAGGTATGCCATCGGACTTGCTCAGTACTGCATAGTTAAGGTAGGAGAATGGAGATTTCTATAGAGGCTCAGGCTACAAAACCTGAACCTAATGGTTGTCAGCACTGGAGGCTGCAGAGAAATCAGAAATTGGCATTTCTAAATCAGTGGACCCATCAGAAGTGCGTTCTATGCAGTTTAGCCAACTAAACCACTGCATTCAATCTGGTGTGCTGTTTGGGCTCAGGCTGACACACACGAGAGGCCTGGATCTGTCTCTCCCCTCTCCAATTCCCACATGCTCTTTTTCTTTTCTGCACTGCAGATGGTGAGAGGAGAAAGAGGTCAGAGGGGGAAATTTTTAGCAAATTTACAAACCACAAAGTATCTCCACAAATCAAAATATGCTTTCTGTTTTCAAAACAAGAGGGAAGATAGGAAGCTGAAAAAGCAGAACTTCACTTTTTTTTTCATTATAATTCTGCGGCATGCCTAGAAATCTGACATTTCATTTTTAGATTCTTCTTTTTTCCTTTTTGCCACTGGAGGTTTCCTTTTGGGAAAATAATTTTAGATTTATGTTCGCGCATAACAGCTTACTCTAGGATCATCAGCAAAATATGCAAATATAAATATGGTGTGGTACATGTGGTATTACTTTGAAAAGAAAACTAAATGAAATGTATACCACTTAAAATAGCATTAGCCTGTTGGGTAAACAGGCAACCTCTTAACTATCTCATAGTTGCATTCCACTTTACGAAGAGGCAATGGTGGTTAAATAGATGGTGTGACGATGTTGCATTTGAGGAGATAAATTTAACATTTTACCTGCTCATCATATTATGTTAAAATCATTTGCTCTAAAACAGTTCCTGGAGATCCTGTCAGTATTTGTTCCAAGACTTAACCAACTTGAACTATGCCAGTAACACACTGGGAATTTTGCTGCCTGTGCAAAGGTCCGTGGTGGGGCTATACAGGTGTGACATGCTTGACACAGAGTAAACCCAAATCTTTGAGGAATGATCAGTGTTGAAACATGAGGTGTGTCTGGGAATGCTATGAATTTATTGGCTCAATCAAACCTACTGCTCTGTGCGAAAACCCTGGCTGCACTACAGTATAGCCAGACATTTGTAAACACTGATAGAGTATTTACAGTTCATCTTAAGTATACAGAGATTGTAGTGTCTCTACACAGCAAAATAAGAGTTTCATGATGGTCTTGCGGTGGGTCAGTTCAGTCTATTGTTTCAAGTGTATTTTTTTAAGTCTTTTTAGACCTAAATCTCGCATTTTAATGTCTGGTTCATTCGACATTTTAAATATGACTTATTTAATCTGTTGGAGTGCCTTTCCATGTCAGAAAGAGATTTTGGAGAAGGAAGATTTTATTTGGATGAAACTGAAAAAGAGGATTTTCTGATTTCTTATACAAGAAACAAAAAAACTTTATTTTTATCAATATCAAATTAATCAAAATCTGTATTCACAAACTCCATTATTTATTTACTTTCCTGACTATTTTGCCCTTTTAATAAAATATTCTGTGGGTTTTTTTTCTTTTTAAAAAATTGTGGATCAGTTTGTTAACATATAATGTCATTTCAAATAAAAATTGAAAAGGCTGCTTTAGCAATGTTGAAATCAGATTATTTCATTTGCATCAATTTCAAAAGTTCCTCAGTTTTTCTTTTTCTAATAAAAATTTTTTATTGAATTAATCTTATTTTTATTAATAATTTGTTTTTTGTTTTAAATACTGTTAGTCATTTAAATGGTTTATCTATAATTTTAAACAATTGCCACTTTCTGTAGGAATTGGAAGTAGTTTTGGTGTAATGTCACTTAAGTCACATTTACCTCAGAGCCTGCTAATTTTTAGAAAAATTGAAAAGTCTGAAATGCTTGGGATTACTCATTTCTAAAGATTTACATTCTGTTTGAGCTCCTAATTTTAGCTGTATTTGTTGTTTCTCTGGTGATAAAACCAAATATCATAAACCCAAAAGTGAACTTTTCATGCACTTTATACACATTACATAAGTATACTAAAAACAATGTAGGATCATTGTCAGGCTTTTATAATTATTGAATCCTTTGAAAACTTTATAAACTCTAAACCAATTAATTTTGACTTCAGTGATAAATATTTTATTTATGCATAATCTTGTCTACAATGAGGATAAACTGGTGAAAAAAGTTATATAGATTCTGTAATCCCAACACTGCAATTTGTACAAAGTTCCTGAAAACCTTTAGTCTGCATTTTATTAGGCACCTTACCTTAAAATTTTGTCACAAACCTTAGCAATTGGAATATGCTTTCAGTGTGGCAGAATGTGAGAGATGCTCAGATGTGTGTCTATGAGCTATGAATCCTCACGTTACCACATAGTTTTCTCTAGCTGAGGTTTGGAAATGATTTTGAGAATTTGCCCAAAGCTTACTAACTACTTGAACAACAAGGTGGTTATATCAGATGATGATATTCAGGTTATTTAATGGAGCAATAATCAGATTATTGAGTGTCTAGAATATGAGCTCAGACATCTGTGTTTGATGTGCTTATTGCCTCATAAAACAGAAGTAGTAAGTAGGTTAATTTTTCCAGAACAATATTATTTACATTAAAATAATAATTCTCAGTTTAGCTAAACTAGAAGTGTAAATAATGCTATACTATTAGAAGACCACTTCCGGTTTTCAACAAGCTTATATGACATTTGTCACCAAGTGGTGACATTATTGTATTTCTGGTTAGAATTGCTAAAACATCAGATGTCCCTATTTGTGCTTCTTCAGTTGCTGTTAGCAAGTTAGGAAAACTGGTCTCCAGTAAAATAACAGTTCTGACTGCTCTATAGCACTTGGTTTCAGAAAGCTCAGATATGCCAAACTGTGAGGTCCATCCTTAGTGCCCACTGGCATCCAACATGAAGGAGAAGCATTGTGATAAGAACCTGGAGTAGAAGGTAGTCCCTTCCCTAAAATGCCTGTACTATAAGAAGAGGAAGGGAAGCACAGCAAGTCTGTGATTTATCTGAAGTAATTTAAGCAACTACTGGAAAAGTCAGGAGTTTCCCATTTGCCATAGTAACTCTTTTATTATTTTTAACTGAAAAATCATTGTTATTGCTATTTATAGTCATTATTCTGGAAGAGAAGTATCAGACAAGTGGAAAGGTTGTAGTGTTTAGCCTTAAGTGCTTTGTTCATCTCTTTAACCATATTTGACATGCTTAGTATTAAAATTGATATATAATTAAAGAATGAATATGTGCAGTGGAATGTGGACAGACAGAAAAGTTATCAGCAAATTTAGCAATGTACAAACTCTTGATTCTAGATTAAAACAGAACATTTTCTTCCATTTCAGAGGTGGAAGACAGCATAGAAATGTGATATATCACCTTTCAGTGGGGAAGAAACGGTGTTTTCATGTTACTGATTACTAAATCATTCTCATGCCAAAATCTGGGCTGTGACATTTCAGTATCTGATGCCATTCACATCTCTCTGTGTACATGTGCAATGCCAGAACAAAAGCATGCTCTCAATTTTTTCTGCTCTCTATAGCTGTTAGTGTCTGTGCAGTTATCTCTTCTGCTAACATTAACTAGCCTTTTAGTTCATTGCTAAGAACAAAGAACTGAGAAAAAAAGACTGATGAGGTGGACCACAAAGATCTGTAAGGCTCTGACTCTAATTGTAAGGAATTAAGAGATAAGAAACAATCCAGAAGCAATATAACAGGAGAATTAGAGAAAAGAGAGATAAATAGATGTTCATGTCACTTCTGGACAAAAACATTTCTGACTGCTTGCAGTGTTCAAGAAAATACTGTAACTGCAGCAGGATATTTTGAAGATTTAGTACTACTCACGTATAATGGAAAGGTTTTTATCACAAATTTCATGGCTTCCTCAATCTGCAGCTGCAGTATTATTGGTTACATTTTCATAGAAATAACACCTATCAGTCAACGTGGTTTTAATGTATTATGATTTCTGAATTTTAGAGGAATTTATAATCTTCTAAATTTGTCTGAATATTCAGAAAATAGTGTTATACCAGCCAAAGCCTAATCTTTGAAATAACAGAATTGGTAGGAGTATATTTATTTACCTATGTAATTAATTGATTTTCAGTGTTTATGCTGCTGTTGAGCAGCATGTATGCTACACCAGCAAATCAGCAACTGTGACCTAAAGACATGTTTTTAACCACCTACTAATGAAAGGATTCAGGGAAATAGTGAACAGAATCTTGATGATATTTTCCTATGTGATTCATTCAAATAAAAGTGTATATAAATTTATGATGCCTCTGAGTTTGCAGGTATTTGAGTCTTCTGAGGGACAGATTGTGATTTCATTCCTTAAGAAAACATAGTTTAGCGTAAAAAGTATCTGAAAGAAAGATCATATTCACAAGTGCTAAAATTTGTCTGGCAATTCTGGGAAGACCTGAAACTTTGCTCAATTTTTGCATCTAATCTCAGAGTACTGAAAACTATCACTTTGAAATGCTTGAGAATATTTATTGTTTTTTTTTTTTCAGAAATCTGCATGGATATGTGTTGGGTTTTTTTGTTTGGTTTTTTTTTGGGGGGGGGGGGTTTACCCTGAAATTTTAATTTTTTTATTTTAAATTTAGCATGCATGCATGGCCAATGGTTTATTAACAAACTGCTACAGCCAGAACCAGAGAGTGTAATGCCAAGTATCTCCCAAAACTTGTTTCCCAAAGATGCCACAGAGAAAGCACAGTTCAGAAGGAGGTATGTGAGGACCGTACAACCCCCAGGGTGACAGCTGAGCCATCCGGACACGTAGGGACCACCCTGGGAACATGGTCCTTCTCAGCACTCTCCACTCAGAGCACTCAGCACTCTCCAAAACAGGTCTTGCATGGCGCTGTCCATGCTATAGCTGAGGCAAGTGTCACCTGAGGCAGCTCCTTTTCAGCACCAGTTCTCAGCAGGTTTCCATCTATGGAACACAATAGTGCAAACTCGCTGTCCCTGGCTCATAGGGCTGATGAGACAAATCATGGCTGCAAACAGAATAGTCCCTGTTTCCTGCACTCCACCTGTGGACTTAACCTGTTCCTATGCAGTAACACCAGCTCAGGTTCAAAATTTCAAGGAACCTGGCAGCTTATGGGCTTCATGGAGTTTCTTCACGGAAGCCTTCCTTCCTACATCTTTCAGGAAACACAGCAGAATAGCCATGTTAGTCCAAAATGAGGTCCTCTTTACCTACCCTGGTTCTGGTGTCTTATGTGTATATAAGCCAAATATAATGGCTCCCCCTTGTAAGCCTGCCTGGACATGGCAACCAACAACTGAGGACCTTGCTACTGTTATTTACAAAACCACGACGTGAGATGCATTTTTAGGGGTCAAAAAGCTCACTAGATGTGACTTAGATATGACTTGAACCTTGCAGTCATATTTTTTTCTGAGTAATTGTCCTTTGTTTATGATTGTCTATATAACATTCCTCATTACATTTAAATGTAGTTGATAGGCTACAAGAAGTATACATTTAAAAATCACTGCATTACTACCACCAAAGCAACTTTGTCCAGTGTAATGGACATGCAAAACTAAAATAACTGATTCTCTGGTATCCTTCTGTGTGCATCCCATTGGGAGCAATTGCATTTCCGTTTTTTGTTGACTTGTATGAGTTACAAGGCAAGCACATCCAAGGTCCTGGGCTCTATCAATTAATTTAATTACTAGCCTAGCATTTTTTATTGTCCTAAGGTATTTTTCTACTGTTCTGTTATTCCTCAAGCCAGGCACTTTCTCATTTTGAGCTTTTACAGTAATAAATTGATTACAGTTTTTATGGCATTCTCTGTTGCTTGGAGACAAGTGTCTATAAAACACACCTAGAGGCATTTTCTTCAGTTATGCCTCCCTCGCCTGGCTCCTCTCTTACTCCTGTTCAGAAGCAGTCTGTATGACCAATGAATTTAGGGTGCTGCTTGGTCATGGTTTTGACCACCCTTAGGGCTTGCTTCAGCTTTCCTCTGATCCCACAGGGAGACACAGTAAGATGCTTGAGTTTTCCCTATGATGCTTTCCAAAGCTTATAGAATCATGCAGGATCAACTGTAGGAGCTGCAGTGTTTCACATCCATCTTACTAGGTAAATTCACTACATTTGAAAACCATTCTCCAGTCACAAATGGGTTAAGGTGTTTGCTATTTGGGGGCTTCAGCTTGTTTAGGTATGTGATTGAGCAAAGTCAGAGCTAGATGAAGCAGTAACATGAATTATTATGCTGAGAAAGGTTTAGGATTATGCCGGAGTTCAGAGAAGAAAATTCAGACTAACGCTGTGGTTCACAAGGGTAGTCCACTGGCTTTCTCCCCATGGTTGCATAGCAGTATCATGTGTTCTGGGACAAATACTCTTTTGGATTTTATATACAAAATGTGATTTTTTTTAAGGACAATTCTTTAAATGTAAATTAAAAAAAAAAAAAACAACACAGAGGAGAGTCTATCCCGTATTTCCAGACTTTCTACATGCTTGTAAAATGTAATACATGTACGTGCTACAATTTTACACATTAAATGGATGTCTGCAATATAGTTTATCAGAAACATAAATTAATGTTTTTTGTGATTATTTTTTGTAATGCAAAAGTCTCTCCAGCTGCAATTAAAGCTTTCACTCTGAACAATGGGTTAATACATTTGTATCTGTGCACCATTTTGACATCAGTTTAGCTGTTACCTGTCCTCATAATAGGCAAGATTTTTCATCCTCCTGACCTTCCCTTTTTCCAAAGACTATGAATACACAAAACTTAACCACGTTATCTCAGATAATTGGAGTAATTGGCTCCAGCGTGGCTGCATAGTTGAGAAGGGATATACAAGAAAAAAAAGATAAGAGAATCCAGCCTGCTCTTCCCTTTATGTAAACCATAGCACAAAATGACATGAATAATTCAAGCAGTATCCACAGTAAAAGAAAATTGTGTCCCTTGAAATAAGTTTAAAAATTTCTTTTGACTTTACTCCTACTATACACAGATGCGATCATCTATAAAGAAACACAAACAAATGTGTCCTGGGTTCAGCAGTAGCAGTCATTTTTTCTCCTTCTTCGTAGCTGGTGCAGTGCTATGTTTTGACTTTCGAGCTGAGAATGGTTGCTGATAGCATGTATGTTTTGAGTTACTGCTCAGATGTTTTGGTTTGTCCAAGGACTGAGCCTCATGCTCTGCCAGGGAAAGAGGGGAGGCCGGGAGGAAGGTAGAGACAGAACACCTGACCCAGGCTAGCCAAAGAGGTATTCCATACCACAGCACGTCATGCCCAGGATGTAACCAGGAGTTACCAGGAAGAGCTGGAGCTCTGGGGGGATGGAGGAGGTATCGGTTGGTGCTCGGTCAGGCAGGGTGGGTTGAGTTATGGGTTGGTGGCTGGTGAGGTGTTGTATTCTCTTCACTTGTTATTTGCTTTACCATTATTATTAGTAGTAGTAGTAGTAGCAGTAGTGATTTGTGTTATACCTTAGTTACTAAAGCCCCGTGGAGGCTACATTCTTTGGATTCTCCTTCCTAACTCTCCAGGAGTCAGGGGAACAAGCAGGGGAGTGAGTGAACGAGCTGTGTGGCTTTGAGTTTAAACCACGACAAAATGTTAATGTTTCAAATTTTTTGTAAGATAAAGTATGCAATCTGAAGCTCTTTATGTTTTGGGAGAGCTCAAGATAGCTTCAAAACGTGTCCAGGCAGTACATTAAGTACTTTAAAAACATATTTTTATGATGTACAGTGTGGATTTTTTAGCATCTATGAAGGACCTTAAGAGTAATTTTTAAAATAGCACAAAAATAGAGAATTGCATTTCGTTCTGCAGTTTCATAGTCAATTATTTTCTTTAAAAAAGTTAAGAAAATAAGTTAGTGCTTATATAACAGCACTGACTACATGATTGATAAGGTGCTTGTTTGGAGTCTGTGAAAGGCTTTAAGATCCCCTTAGCAAAGAAATTAAATCAACCCCATTCTACGTACATGGCCACAAGCATAGCCACTCTGCCTTCAAAAGAGAGGTCCATATGCCATAGCAAAGGGCAGCTAATAAAGGAGCACAAATGTGTTTCATCAGTCCATTAGCTACGTAAGTGTTTCACAACAGTGATGGACTGTTCTGATAAACTCTTCATGAAGCTTCTGCCTCCCTGGAGATTTGTACTCTTTCACCTGCAGCTGGAATTGATATGCAAGTTAAAGCCCCAGGTTTTCTTCTGCCTTACTTCTTGTATTTATTTCTAGTGAATACTATTACAGTGCTAACAACAGCTTGACTTTCAAATTTTCTCAGCTGAGATTTTAGAGAACATAAAATTTCCAGCCAGAACAAAAACAAGATCTTGTGCTTAATCTCACTCGCAGTAGTAACTGTCTTATGGGCAGCTCTCCTGTTGATCCTTCCATGAGTCAGACACTTATATGCATTGCACAGCAGTGATGATATCACACACGACAGTGAGTGAAACAGATATATCTGCAAAAGTGGCTACACCACACATCACAAACAAATTCTGACTTTCAATATTATATGCTCTGTGCCCACAGAATCTTTTGTGTGCAAAAATAAATTAAAATAAAATAATTTTTCTGGTCTTTGTAATATTTCTTATGTCTGAAACACATCAGCTGCTCACTGCACAAAGCTATGCTATGCACAGTGTAGGTTATGCAAAGAAGATATTGATAGCATGTATCATCCTTTTCTCCAGGGCTTATTTTACTCTTTGTGGTCGTTCAAGCTGCTAGACAAAAAGACTCTTCTGCAATATTGTTTTTATCAAGATGATAGAACGGAGAGATGCAAAGCTGTGCATTGTAATACATTCATAAGGTCCTAGTGATGCCATTGCTTAGCAATACACCAAACCTTCTGCCCTGCTATCAGCTTGAAAATTTCTTTCTTCCAATAACATGTAAAAATATTTGTCTGAATTCAAATATATTTTCATGTAGCAGGAGTAAAGGCAAAGGATCGGCAAGTGTGAGCTTGAAGAGCAGACCATGGCAATCAATTCTGTTGATTGCAAGAACCCTTCAGGATCTCTCTTTTAATTAACACTGCAGTTGTTCTACTGCCTTGAGGATTGTTATGGCAATATTTGTGGCTGTAATTGAGTAGAAAGCATTTGTAGTGGAGAAACACATACATGCCACAGCTGGTCTTGCACTACTTCTATTACATGATAATAAGTACCACTCAAGCATTTTCAAACTCTTAAAAGGAAAATATGCTCAAATGTCAAAATCCCAGTCATCTGGAGGGTGCACTTCTGTGCCACCGATATGCCAGCATATCTTCTCTGAAGTTGTCTCAGAATGCTTTTTAGCAAAAATGCAAGTCCTTTCTGTTATGCATGCTAGCAGAAAAAGAAAAAAAAAAGGACCAATGACAATTATTATCACACTTCGTAGTCAGTAATATTGCTTTGATAAATATGTCACTAGTATAGTTGGCATACATAGGCTGACATTTCTTCTAAACCTTGGATAATTGGTAAAAAGTTTTTAAATTCAGCATTTGAAGCTCACGTACTTGTTTTATTATTATTGTTTATTTAGCTCTATCTTGAAGTTCCCTCTTCTTGTTTTGCCAGGTGTTAATATTTTGCATGGTTACAGTCATGTAGTTACTGTATATAAAGATATGAACTCATTGTGATATTTCAAGGCCAGAATTCACCCTCATCATAAAGATTGCTAAGTTTAGACAAGATTTGTGTTTTAGGTGTAAATGGGAAGTAATTGTTCAGATTAACAGAATTATTGTTATATACATATAGAATTATACAATAGTCAGGGTTGGAAAGGAACTTAAGATCATCCAGTTCCAACCCCCCTGAAATGGGCAGGGACATCTCACACTAAACCATGTCACCCAAAGCTCTGTCCAACCTGGCCTTGAACTCTGCCAGGGATGGAGCATTCACTATCTCCCTGGGCAACCCATTCCAGTGCCTCACCACCCTCACAGTAAAGAATTTCTTCCTTATATCCAGTCTAAACTTCCCGTTTTAAGTTTTAACCCATTCCTTTTATCCTATCACTAAAGGCCCTGATGAACAGTCCCTCCCCAGCATCCCTATAGCCGCCTTCAGATACTGGAAGGCTGCTATAGAATCATAGAATAGTTAGGATTGGAAAGGACCTCAAAATCATCTAGGTCCAATCCCCCTGCCATGGTCAGGGACACCTCACACTAAACCATATCACCCAAGGCTTCATCCAACCTGGTCTTGAACACTGCCAGGGATGGAGCATTCACTAACTCCCTGGGCAACCCATTCCAGTACCTCACCACCCTCTCAGTAAAGAATTTCTTCCTTATATCCAATCTAAACCTCTGCTGTTTAAGTTTCAACCCATTACCCCTTGTCCTATCACTACAGTCCCTAATGAATAGTCCCTCCCCAGCATCCCTGAAGTCTCCACGCAGCCTTCTCTTCTCCAGGCTGAACAGCCCCAACTTTCTCAGCCTGTCTTCATACAGGAGGTGCTCCAGTTCCCTGATCATCCTCGTGGCCCTCCTCTGGACTTGTTCCAACAGTTCCATGTCCTTTTTATGTTGAGGACACCAGAACTGCACACAATACTCCAAGTGAGGTCTCCTGAGAGCAGAGTAGAGGGGCAGGATCACCTCCTTTGACCTGCTGGTCACGCTTCTTTTGATGCAGCCCACAATATGGCTGGCTTTCTGGGCTGTGAGTGCACACTGCCACACACACATATATATAAGAACTATCCATTTGAATAGATTGCTTTTTGAAAGCCTTGTCACATGAATTCTGTATGAGAATATTAGTGAATTATGCAGATGAATTTCAAAGAGAAAGTTAGAGAGCAAGAAAGGTCCTGGATGAGCAGCCTCTCAGTCTGACAATGCTCAAACAATTCTAGATCAAATAGCTGCAAGTAGGCATGCCCACCCTGTGAATATGTGTATAGACAATGTTTTCCAAAGAACCTTCACTGGTAAATTGACTTCCTTCTTTACATTTTCACTCAGTTGTATGTAGAGTAAAACCTTCTTTTTTTCCCCCACCCCAGTAAAATGCACTCTTACTGAAGCAGGAGAGTTCTGTAGACAAGGTGAACTGATTTTAGTATAACAACTTTTTATGTCTAAATGGCCTAGAAATAGTCTGATGGACTTGGTCTGTGTAGTCTTTGGTCTCTCTAGCACTGCTAGTTTTCTCTTGCTAGCTGCATTTAATCTGTGCATCTTTCAGATCCCACAAGATGAGCTTTTGGTTTTGTCACAATTCCTTTTTTATCACTTACAACTGTATGGATATTTTTTCTGTCTTTAAATGAAGGTCCTTTTAATGTTCACAAATAATCACTGCTGCAAACAGAACAGTAGCGTCAATTGAACATAACTGTTCAATTCAGTGCTGTAAAGTGTGTATTCCAGGAGGTAAACCTTATTAAGGAAACATGAACATGCTAATTAATATTTTACTTTCAGTCATAACTCTAAATAATATTATTGCCTTTCTATAAAAAATAAAATGACAGATAAAATTAATGTATGAATAGTGCATATTATATATATTACATGTCATATTAAATTACATAGCAATATAATTAGCAGTCAATTTATATGGCTGTATTAGTTAACAGGATTGGGTTAGGCAGTGTTATATGTGCAGCATTTTTGATAAGACATTGTCCATACAGGTCTGTCTCTCTTACTTCTTTATAATACTGATTATTTTCTCTGCATTTTTTAATCTGAATGGTAAAAGTCAAGAACAGTAAAAATGACAAAAATAAACCTGCCTCTTCAACCTCCATGTTACATAGTTTTTGTAATATAGTGATACAGAGCGCTTTGTGGCAGAGCACAAGCACCATTGTTGTTGAACTGAACAAGTCATTTAAATGCTCAGGTTAAGCCACTTGAGCCTTCTCCTTGGTACCCCAGACTTGATGGAAAATGTAAAGTAGATGAGATAATGTTAGAATATCTATTTTCATTCCCCTCATTAATCATGGGATTTTGTCTTGCTTATTGCATGCAACCTGAACCTTGTATCCACAATGAAGTAAGTTCTTTTATCTTAGGTTCCTCTCTGACGTTTGTTAGCATAGGATCAGAGTAGCCTACAAACACTCGGGAGCTGGTCATCTCAGTTTCCTGATATGGTATTTTGTAAATTTCATAAATATTTATGTCAGTATTTACAGAAGCAGCCTCTAAACTGAGTGCTTCATTACTTGCGTACTTCACTGGAGAGGTCGTTCTATAGCTAGCTACCAGCACTCATGGCATTTGCTGGCTTCAGCTGTACTGACTTGTCAGCATCTATGAAAGCAGACTCTGACTGTCTCAGTCTGAGGACCTAGAAAACAGGGAATATGTCATTAGTGGTCCAGTGTGGTTGTTTTCTTAGTATGAAATGAAAATCCACAAAGCTGCAGTCTGGACTCAACTTGCACCACAGTCTGCACTAATCCTCACTTTACTAACTTTATAGCTATCTGTTTAAATTCTTATTGTTAACCTCATCCTTTGAAATTATGCACATGGTTCTTTCTTTTATATATACATGAGCTTCACAGTGAAAATAGTAGTGCTATTCCTTCCAAGGGACAGAGTGTGCTCGTCAAGTTGAATTCTTTTACATATGTGTCCCAGTAAATGTCAGTATGTCAGTCTTCTCACATGGAAAACTCCAGAGAGATGCTATGATTAACATAGATTTATTTATCATGTGAAAAGAAATCAAGAAACAAATTTTAATAAAGATTTTTCCTGCACTAAACCAATGTGACAAGCCAGAACATTTGCATTTTTCTGTTAGAGGAATCATTTCATTTCATCTAGGCTGTGGTAGATGAAAATGCACTTGATTATAAAATATTATAAATGCTTGACTATAAATGAAACTTTTCTCATGGGACAGGACTGACAGGTAAGGAACTTTGTTTCACACCATTTTTCTTTTTAAGATTAATTAAATGATCCTTTTGATTTTTTATTTTGATAGTGATGGCACTTTAATCATTTTAGGTTTTTCTCCTGGTGTTCATTTTTGGTTTTACTTGACGTTTTGGTTTTTTTCTTAATACTCTGTCTACCCTCATAAGGTTGTTTTTTTGTTAACCTGAAAACTCCTAGAATCTGTGTTTCTGACAAGTCAACTACCAGTTTTCCGAATTGTTTTTTTTACATTACATGTAGACTTATTATTTATTTATTTACATTATTTACATTACATGTAGACATAGAATCATAGAATCAGAGAATGGTTTTGATTGGAAAGGACCTTAAGATCACCCAGTTCCAACGCCCCCTGCCATGTGCAGGGACAGCTCACACTAGACCATGTTGCCCAAGGCTCTGTCCAAATTGGCCTTGAACAATGCCAGGGATGGAGCATTCACAACCTCCCTGGGAAACCCATTCCAGTGCCTCACCATGCTTACAGTAAAATATTTATTCCTTATATCTAACCTGAATTTCCATTGTTTAAGTTTTAGCCCATTACCCCTTGCCCTATCACTACAGTCCTTAGTGAAAAGTCCTTCTCCAGCATCCTTGTGGGCCCCTTTCAGATACTGGGAGCCTGCTCTGAGGTCTCCACGCAGCCTTCTCTTCTCCAGGCTCAACAGCCCCAACTTTCTCAGCCTGTCTTCATACAGGAGGTGCTCCAGTCCCCTGATCAAACTCGTGGCTCTCCTCTGGACTTGTTCCAACAGTTCCATGTCCTTTTTTATGCTGAGGACACCAGAACTGCACACAATACTCCAAGGGAGGTCTCATGAGAGCAGAGTAGAGGGACAGGATCACCTCCTTCAACCTGCTGGTCACGCTTCTTTTGATGCAGCCCAGGATACGGTCGGCTTTCTGGGCTGCGAGCGCACACTGAAGCCGGCTCATGTTCAGTTTCTCATCAACCAACACCCTCAAGGCCTTCTCTGCAGGGCTGCTCTGAATCTCTTCTCTGCCCAACCTGTAGCTGTGCATGGTATTGCCTTGACTGAGGTGCAGGACCTTGCACTTTCCTATGTTGATCTTCATGAGGTTGGCATTGGCCCACCTCTCAAGTGTGTCAAGGTCCCTCTGGGTGACATAAGAAAGACTTTTCAGGTATGGCATGAATCAATGAAGGACAGAATCATTGAATACCAGGTTGGAAGAGACCTCATGGATCATCATCATCCTTGGCAAAATATGATCCAGACTAGATGTTCCAGCACCCTGTCCAGCTGTACCTTAATACTATCCAGCACTGGGGAATCCACTGCTTCCCTAGGGAGATTATTCCAATGACTGATTGTTACCAGTGAGAAAAATTTTCTTCTTGTGTCCAGTCAGAATTTCCCCAGAAGTAAATTGGGCCCATTGCTCCCTTGTGTTTTCCAGGTGACTCTTTGTTAAAAGGAAGTCTCCCTCTTCTTTGTAGCCACCCTTTAAATACTGCAACATGGTGATAAGGTCTCTCCTGAGCCTTTTTTCCTCAGTGCTGAACAAGCCCAGCTCCCTCAGTCTGGATACTGTCAGGGCCCATTGACGTGTAAGGGGTCAGGTTCCTGTAACAGTTCATATACCAGCTCTTTTTTCAGTGACAGTGGGTCTGTGTCTGCATAAACCTGGATTTTTGCTCCCAAGGCCTGGGGCCCAACAGTGTTGGTAAAAGCAGAGGTGAAGAAAGTATTGAGAACCTCTGCATTTTCAGTGTTGTTAGTGACTAATTTGACTCTTGCTTAAAAGAGGGCAAATATTTCCCTTCTGTTTCTGCTGTGGAACTCTTTCTTGTATATTTTGACATCTCTTGCCAATTTCAATTTGAGCTGATTTGTTTTTCTAACTGCATCTCTGCACACCCTGGCAATGTCTTGTAGTTCTCAACGGTTATTCATCCATTTTTTCCATCTCCAGTAAGCTTCTCTTTTGATTTTCGGCAGACACAGAATGCAGCACCTGGACCCACACTAGGTTTTGCATTTGCAATGTGTTGTGCTATGCCAGAGGCAACAAGCCTACCCAGAGCACCGGGGATAATACAGAAGTGCATTGTATTTGCTCTGTGCAAGACAGATGAGGTCAAGGTGAATTGTTTTTAAACCAGAGCTAAAAAAGCCTATTTGTTTCCTGGTGGAGGCACTGGGGGTGCTTTACACTACATTCTGTCTTACTAGCTGTCTGTCTTTCAGGCAGATCACTCCAGCATTCCTTTTTCTTTGGTCTGTAGATTCCTTTATAGAAGGTGAAGCTGCATAATCTGAATTTAGGCATCTAATTTAGGTGTTAAGAATCACTGTCAAGGATGTCTACATTCCTCTGCAGGCTGTTGCAGAGAATTTAGGCTCTTGGATGTAGATGTTGCATTCCAAGCAGACAAGGTAGTTGAAAGTAGCTAAAAGTAGATAGTATATGCATCTAGCAGAATGGGGTTCAAATCATACTGTGCCCTTGTATTCTATTACCCAGAAAAATTACTTCAGAAATAATTACCCAAAAGTTATTGTTAGAGAAAAAATTTAATGTAGAAACAAAATTTCAGCCCAGCCTACTGTTCTCCCTGGTAGACCTGGTCTTCAGTTCAAAGTAAATAGAAGCAGAAATCCTTTATAGCTACAAAAGTACTCAATGTGGGCAGGCAGCTGTCTGAGAGAAGACTTCTCTCAGTATCTGTTAATAAAAAGAGGAAGTAAACAGCTGCACCAGACATCAGTTATGTGCCAGATGTGCAATAACTTAGTATACTTTTATTAGAGAAAAAGTAAATTATGAAGTTGAAGTAATTGTAGGACTGCAAGTCATGTCTGGAAACTTACAGAAACTTAATATTTGACAAATATTCCCATAGGGAAATACCCTCACTGCAGCTGCAGCCAGTAATGTTAGGGTGAAAGAACTTGAGACAAGAAAATTATGGTCAATACTGTCCGTTTTTGAAGAGTAAGTTTGTATTCTCTATAAGAGTGAAGCACTGAAGGAGTCTCCTTGAGGGTCTAGAAGATCAACAGCAGCTGGGAAGTGCTGTGGTAATGATGACAGATGTCTGTTGTGAGAGAACAACATCCATGGTATAGCTGAAAGCAGCAGTACAAGTAAGAAAACCTGACTTCTACACAGCAATACATTCTCTGCAGTGCCACATACTTCAGATACTGATTATTTCATATACTTCTTAGATGGGATAAGGAGGTTAGCCTTCTTCAGACTTCCGCCCTGGACCTGTGAGAAGATTAGTAATCTTGCCTGCTGCTTTTTACCATGTAAACATTTTCTTTTTTCGTCTTACTGGTTTATTGGTTTACCGTGTTTCTTTATCCTCTTACTAAAGTTATGTTTGTTTGAATAACTTTGACCAGTGGACTCATCACTGGTCTGTGCCTTATTTGCCAGGTTAACAAGAGAGTCTTACAGCAGTTTCCTAAGTTTTCAGAAGGCACTGGTAGAGCTTGTACTGGCTTCCTGTGAGCGTTAATGAACACAGCCAGTTTATGATTGCTCTGCCTAGGCAGCCATAAACTTCCAAGTCATCTTTATCTTCTATGACAAGACTCAGAGTTGAGTCCAACATCTTCTGTGCCGAATTATTTCTTTGTATTTTCAGAAACTCTTATTGAATAGGACATACACAGAAAGTTCCTCTCTTTGCCTTTCTTCTTAGAGGAGATCTGTGCAGTGCAGAATGTAGTATTAGTCTGAGCTGTATTTTGACATTGTAGTACTTTCCCCTGCATTTGTAACTGCTCTCCTGGCTGTACAGTTTGGTGGTTGGATCCAACTCCACTGAAATCAGCAAAAAGGTTTTACAGCTGGTGGCAGTTTGATCTTGTCTTGCAGCCTTGAAACCAGTCAGGCAATATACATGAAAAAAACAATGGTGTTTTGAAGTAACTCCAAAATACTGAATTCATCTGAGAGGGAGGCAAATCTCTGACAAAAAGGTTAAGTAATCCCTTTGCAATACTCCTTCATGGCTTTTTATGGATGTTTTGTATCACCCCTATACAAGTTTTCCAGGCTCACCTAATCATTATTTACATAAATTGATCCTCCAGGCAGAGTACTATGGATGTGCTTAACAGAAAATGGGCCATGCTTGTATATCCAACCAGACAGCTACAGTAACATGGGGAAAATGAAATTCTGAAATAAAGCAAAGAAACGGTAATAATGAGCAGTAATAATGTTGGTCAAGATTGAAAGTGATTAAAATAAACAGCATATTTAGTGAAGACTTTTGGGAGAGTGTGTGCAAAGATACCAAAAGACAGCATCAGGAATTACTGTTCACCTCTTCGTTTGTGATTAAATCCTTGCTAATAACACCCTTGCTACAAGGTGTAGCTTATCCCTCTCCCCCCAGCAGTGTTGACAGAGGCTGTGGAAATTCTCCTTTTTCTCAAGATAAAATCTGCTTTAACTCAAAATTGTGCAAGGCAGTTTTTGACTTACATCATACTAATCTGGTGGTAATGAGTAGGTTTGTCTGTCCATGTTCTTGTAGCTTCTGACTGTCCTTGGAAGCATTGGTATAAGGGGAGGTAAGTCATTGGAAGTAGGCATCTGTAAGTGCCCTTTGAATCTCATGTGCTTTCTCATTACACTTTTTGCATTGCTTTTTTAGACTCAGAAGCTGGTAAAGTCTAGATTTGCAAGTGAGATTAAGAAAAAAGGCTTACTGCCTGTTGTCTCTAAAGCAGAAGTTTCTGTTCTTGCAATGCTGTGTTTTTCCTGTGGGGCAGATGTATTCTAAATCTGAACCTAGAAGCACCAGCAACCCAGATCCTCAGAAGATGACAGGAGCTGTAGATGTAGGGATTTTAAGGAATGATGAGGCTTGCTATCTCATTGGAAGTAGTGGGAATCAAACCAAAGGAAAATGAGAAGTCAGGAAGTTACAGTGTTCAAATGAGAAGACACGTGGATGGATAAGAACACCAAGACAAGGAACGAATAGTGCCAACTGGTAAAATAAGTTGTAGGTTACCTAAAGCATGTGCATTTTGAATAAGAAACAGTGGAAGGGTGTATAGATTAAGGCTAGGATAAAATGGTGAAACAATGGCACAGGAATTAGGGTTTTCTCTTACCACAGTTTTTAATGTCAATGAGTATTAACACGAAAATTTTTTATTTTCCTCTCATTAGCAAGATAACCAGGCAGACGTGCCCACTACCCTTCGCTAAAAAACCTGGATCCCTTGAAATTTGTATTCACAGAATTATTTTCAAATAGATTCTCGCTAGCAACTCATGGCAAGCAGACTGCTTAACAGGCTAATTTTTCCCACCATTTAAAGGTCATTTATCAGAAAGTTCTGAGATTATTGCCATATTAATCCAGTAGCTGATTTCTGAAAATTAATTATGCTGACTTGCAAGACTAGGCTCTCAGAACTATAGAAGCTTCAATTCACAGCATCAGTCTTTTTTTCCCGGCATTTTCAATACATGTAACAGCTGAGTCTGACTTGGATGAACTTTTAACTTCTCCAGAGTGTGGTTTGGGTTTTAGGGTTGGGTTGGTTTGGGTGTTGGGTTTTTTTTTTTGTTTTGTTTGGGGTTGGTTTTTTTTTTTTCTGTCAAAGGCGCTGAGATCAAAGTTTTACAATAACATAAACAATCTCTGTAATGTTTTTAACTGATTTTAAAGACTGTGTATGTATGTGCCATCAAATAAAACGTCCAAATGTCAAACATTGCAAGAGTTAGTCAAGTGCTTCCTCTTGCATACAGTGTTCTGTCTCTTCCAGCTGGCAACTTACAGGTTTACTTACTGAATTTATTTAATTAAAGGTAGTTTTATTTTGTGTTCTGAACTCTACTTTTCATTTGAGCAGCAGTATTCAGCATGGGTACCTCTAAAAAGAATTGTTACTGTACTGCTGTACTTTTGACTGATGGTATTTGCAATAGGAAATGCTTAGAATCTCTGATGGCTGCCCAAAAGAATAGTTTGCCCCAATTTGATCTTATGATCAGAAATAGACCAGTTCTGCTATCTTCTTTTTAGTCTGGGAAGATTATTAAGGTTCAGTCATGAGACCGACACTATTGATACCTTGGAAATTACTACAGTGATAGTTTTCAACAATAGTGTGGCAGCATGATGTCGGTGTCCCTGCCTGCCCAATTCCCTGAATCACTAACTATTTCCTCTGTGGTTTTCAGTGAGAAAGAAATTCAGGAGAGGATCTAACTCATGTTTACATATTCTAGTTTCTGCAGTTGTCAAGGGTTTCTCTACAGGCAGTGGGGATAGATAAACATGTCCAGAGGGTGAAACTTTTCAAGACTCACTCTCTGGAAGCCTCAATTCCCGTTTACAAGCAGGGATAAAACAGTTTTCTGCATCAGAAATGTATTCTGGGGATAAATGCATTGAAGAATGTAAGGCATTTGCACTTTGACACTACAGCTGTGTCAGTGCTGGAGACAGACCACATTGCTTCGCAATAAGAATGGTCAGAAAACGGAGTGTGTCAGAGTAACTGTGTAATAGGAAATGGAGTTTGGCTTGGTCTGTGCTTCTGAAATTCCCTTAGGCTTTTGTAATGACTGAAGATACAGAGGCTGTGAGGACAGTAATTATTTCCTTCAAATACAGAAGAACTGAGAGCATGATTTTTTGCTCAGAGCTGAGCTGAGCTCTGAAAGGGAAATGAATTCAAGCAGAACACTAAAATGGAAAATGAATGGTTGTGCCAACTGATCATAGGCACTAATGAGGGTTTACAGCAATAAGTAAGCTGAGTAGAAAGCACTATTGTAGAGCAAAAAAACAACTCTTCACTACAAAGACAAGTGCATCCCAGTGTAATGGCCTGAATCTCAGATGAATCTAGTGGGAATGTAATCTTTGAAGATTGTCTAAGAGATAAATACTCAAGAGTTCACAGGCTGACTTAATCAAAGTAAGTTGCCCATTAACACCTCCTTCCTATCCCAACAGCTTTGTACCTTACAGCAGTTCTCCTCCCTGGACACAGAAATGAAGGCTTTTTTCCATAATTTTGTTAGTCATGAGTGATTTTATACCAAATCTACTGTACGAAAGTAATTTATTTCTCACTACTATTTCGTAGGATTTTTTTGGTGTGTTGTGGATGGGGCTTTCTGTTTGTTTTTTTCTTCAAGCTGAGAACAGGACATATGTTATGGACTCTTGTATTCATTTCCATTGCCCATTCTGGTTCACTTTCTGAACCTTGATCCAGGACTTCTCTTCACCAAGGAGGTATGCTCAGACTAGCAGCATCCTACAGTAGTGAAATTACATACTTCTAGAACTCAGATGTTGATGAAGCATCACTCATCAAGGTGAAATGCTGTCAGTGGCAACCTGGGGCATGAGAGTTATAGGACACACCTCCCAGGTTACCTAACCCCTGGGAAAGGAGGAAAGGTGAACTGGATTACCCACGCTGATCGAGTCAAATCCAAAGGTGATGTCTGTTAAACAGCTCCTACGTTTCTGAAGCCTGTTTTGCCAGGAGAAATCACTGTATTCACCATTGCCCCACAGTAACTGACAGATGCTGCAGAACCACTGTGTAGAGTAGCTTCTAGTAGGGAAAAACAGGGAGATAATGAACAACTGGACAGTTGGAGGGATGAGGCTCCTCATTTAAATGACCTTGAGGTGTGCCAGTCACAAGGCAAAGTCTGGAAAAGACACATTCATGTTACTCTCAGTCTCTGCCCAGACCATAATCAGAGGTCATGCCACAAGCCCTGCTGACCTGGGAGCTCTGCTGGCATTTATCACACCAGCAAATAGTACACTTGCCAGCCCAACAAATTAAGTAGCTCTAAGGTGAAGTTGCAGCATACGAGGCTCATTAGTTTATTGGGAAATAAGCAGAATGTTATGGAATAGCACAGATTATCAGAAAAGTAACCCCTACTCTGCTCTCATGAGACCTCACTTTGAATATTGTGTGCAGTTCTGGTGTCCTCAACATAAAAACGACATGGGGCTGCGGGAACAAGTCCAGAGGAGGGCTATGAGGATGATCAGGAAACTGGAGCACCTCCCGTATGAAGACAGGCTGAGAAAGTTGGGGCTGTTTAGCCTGGAGAAGAGAAGGCTGCATGGAGACCTCATAGCAGCCTTCTGGTATCTGAAAGGGGGCTATAAGGATGCTGGTGAGGGACTATTCATTAGGGATTGTAGTGATAGGACAAGGGGCAACAGATTCAAACTTAAACAGGGGAAGTTTAGACTGGATATAAGGAGGAAGTTCTTTACTGTGAGGGTGGTGAGGCACTGGAATGGGTTGCCCAGGGAAGTTGTGAATGCTCCATCCCTGGTGGTGAGCAACCAGGCCAGGTTGGACAGAGCTTTGGGTGATATGGTTTAGCGGAAGGTGTCCCTGCCCATGTCAGGGGATTTGGAACTAGATGATCTTAAGGTCCTTTCCAACCCTAACTATTCTATGATTCTAAGATTCTATGAAAGTAAACACAGGATCAATGTCCCCTTTGTCCCTGCAGGCAGGATTTATCAGTTTATGACATAACCATAGCAAGTTGCTGCTTCCTACACTTACAGGTGCATAACTGCTCTAGACACCTTGTTTAATCAGTTCCGAGCCCCTGATTTCCTTGAGACATAGCTGCAGGTCCAATTTTTGATGCTTATGAAACAGAGTAAGGAAAAGAATGAGTACTGTGATAGTTACAGCAGGACTTAATTTCTGTTCTTCCAAGCTGCATTTCATATTCAGTACAAGTTTCTTAGATTGTACCTTTGAAGAATGCAGCCTCCTTCCCAATGATTAAGGTTTGGTTTAAAAAAGGTAATGAAAACTGTACATTAGTAGATGGAACTCAGATATTCTGCACTCTCAGCTGCCTACAGATGGCCAGGCCACTGCTAAATAAATAGCTAGCATGTAGGAATAAGGGAAACATTTCTCTTAATAGCCTAAAGCATTAAAAAATATGTTGTTAGGCTAGATTATGGGAACTTAGAGGACTTCATTTTTTTAATTATAAGGAAATAGAAGAGACAATTTTGATATGAGTAAAAGAATAAAACAGAAACACTGTGAAATGGAGTTGAAAAGCAGTAAGTGATACATCAGTATAGCAAAGGAAACTTCCAAGCCTAGTGTCCAGAAGGACTTCCATTATATCTGAAGATGCCTAAGTATTCTGGGGGAGAGGAGAAGAAGCGGTAACTATGAACTGAGCTGTCATCATTCAGAGGCAAAGGGAACAAAAACCTGCTCTAAAGAAGATAAATGAGACCTGAATATTAAGAATGCGAAGAAAGATAATGATCACACCAAATTTGTACTTCAGAGTATAATGATACAACACTGATAGGATAAAGGATGAGTGACACAAGTCTGAATGCTGCAAAGAGTCTAGGAAATACAGAGAAGTGATCATCCTTACTGAGAGGCAAATTGACCCTCTTCTCTTTGAGCAACATGAAGATGATCCAGGTTATTATAGTAGGAGAAAGGACTAAGACATTCAGTGCGTCTACTCCACTGCTATCAGTAAGAATCAAGTAATTCTCATCTGTTGTAATCAAATGTAATTAGGTGAAAAATGAGCAAATGAGTATATGTCAGGCTTAGCCTGCCAGCATTGGATTTTGATTTAGACTTGCTTCTGTAGTTTTATTAGCTTCACATGCCTTGAAAGAGGACATTTCAGTCTGTGACCCAGGGCTCTTTGCAGTTGTTTTTCATTCTGTTTTTGCAAAAACACAAGGTCTATGAATGAAACAGGTAGAAAAAACAAGCAGCAGAACTGTAACTAATAGAACTGATTCGCTCCTTCTGTTATTAATGAAAGCACAGTTTAACATCAATATGAGGTTTTTGTTTAGTTCAATGACAAATGTTCCCATTAGACTCAACTTCAACTCTTGCAACAATAATCATAGTTTTCATTTTGTTGGGAAAAAAAATAAAAAAAAGAGTGACAATTACAAAACAATGGGGACAGACGGGATTAGACTCTGCTATATACAATATTGTGTATATTTGTAAACTTAGCTCCTGTGTTTCAATAATTCATTACCAAGTCAGTCTGACTTGGAGACTTGATAGATACTATGTGAATGAGACTCAAAAAAAAGTTTTTGTTTCTTTTCCCTCTAGTCTCTATTGCTCTTTGATTTCAGAGCCTGCCCTATTTCTTTGCACTGTTTTGCTTATCAGACACAGTCCATTCTTGGAGTTGGTGCTCTTAGACCAGACCCAGCAGGTTGTGGAAAGAAAGTTCAAATGTTGGCAAGCAAGGACTCCTGTAATCATTTATCTCATTAAGTAAATGTCTCCGTGCTCAGTGATCTCACCTGCTTGAATTCAGGTGCTGTCTTTCTTGCTACAGCTGCTGTGTATAGCAAAGCTCTCATGAGGATGTGAACGGCCAGGCCCTGTGGTGTGGCCCTTATTTCAGCCTGGCAGATAAAAACCAGCAAATATTTTAAACGGCAGTGCTCAGAGCAATCTCTCCTAATGTTAAGAATTCATGGGGTTTATTTTAACTATGTAAATGAACAAGTCAATTCAAAATAACATTAAACATTGTTTCTGTCAAGTATCTTCACTGTCTCCTTTCCTCTAACATACTTATTCAAATTGATCTTTCAAGCATGTATCAGCAAAATACTTGCAAGAAAATAAATATATCTTGAGAGTGGGGAAACAAAGATAGTTCCCCCACCATGCAATAGGGAAGGAGTTAACTGACTTCTGATAACAGAAAAGCCTAGGAGTCCAAGGTACTGCAATCACAGGTGCAGATGCAAATAATCAGATCAGCAACCAAATAAGAGACTCTTTCTCCAGCAAATCTTTGAAATTTGTAGTTCAATTACAAGAGCAGGCTGGGATTGATTATAAGGAACCTCAGCCTTTTTGAAAATATTAAGCAGAATTGAATCAGAGCTGTGCAGCTGAAAACAGGGAAGAAGAAAGGTGGGATCTGAGAAGGCTGGCAAAGGTTTGGAAAGAATATTGATATACATAAAGGTTAACATTTCCTTTTACATGTAGCAGACTCCCAAAAGAGAGGCTTGATGTAGGATGCAGCAGCTGAAAGGGGCAATTGAGACAATGAGGACAACTGTTCTAGTACTTTTAATTCCATATTTAAAGTATTATTTCAGAAAAGTGTATTTCTGAACCGTGATCTCTAAAATCTATGTCTGAGTCCAGGACAGGAGGGTTGTGGTTGGAGATTACCATTTCGGAGGAAAACTCAGAAGTTCACAAAAAGCACCATTTAAAAGCTGAGTGCATTGGCTCAAAGCAAGCTTTCACCTGGGTTATGTAGGCAGAAAACTGGTAGATGTTTGGGTAGAGTATAATAAGACCTCCCTTGTTTTTACACTACTGAGTTTTAAATTATGGAAATTAATTAGAGACAGCCCAAGGAAACAGATGACCATGGCTACAGCTGTCCTATTAAATGAAGAGAACCAGTCACAGATGGGCAAAGGCCACACTACATAGCTTTTGGTCATGGATTTCCCCTGGGCCCCCATCCAGCTCTTGTATAGCATAAGGGTTATTTCTGTGTGGTGGCTAAAACTGTGTGAAGCCTCTTCTTTCAGTCTGCCAGATCACTGTCTTCATAGCATGAAACTGAGGGCATGAACTGCACACCCCTGACATGTACTACACCACGTACCTGGGGACTCAGGCACTGCTGGGACAGCACTGGAAGACTGTGTAAGGGTTAAGGGGGTTTACGCATCTCCATTCTGCCTACTAAAAGCAGTCCCCAGCCAGTATTATCCCTCTGACATTATTTAGGACTTGTTGACTCAGGTCAAAACTACGGCAAAGAGTGTGTTAAGTGATGGGGATGATTTAGAGCCCAGTGAACAAGCTTATTGCCTGGTCTGTTTTATTTAGCATTATGCTGAAAGTATTTTCATTAAAACAGAGCAAATGGGATTTAGATCAAAATGAAAAAGGGATTGCAGAACTGATGTCTGGATGCAGCCAGTGATGCTTAGGGAAGCAGAGTACATAGATGCACATACTCCTGTTAGGATTTCCAAAGGCACTGCATGTCCTGCTCCTCCTGTGGTATGGCTTCACTTCTTCCACAATAGCAACGGTCTCCAGCAACCACCAGCTCCACGCAGCACTGTAGTGATTGTGGGTTGCTCAAAAGGAGAGACTATGGGCGGAAAGATGTATCAGACAAGGGAATATGTATAGAGATAGGCAGTATTGACAAAACACAAAGAAGATCATTTACTGAACAGTGTATTTCACACACTGAAATATGTGATCTGTGCAGGCTCTGAGGAGCCTCAGAAGAACCCAAGGCATGCTTGCACTGCTGGGAGCCTCCCAGAAAACAGGCACTTAGCTCCACTATATTCAGCAGATGGACCACACAAAGGCAAATGCTTTGTGACTGGGATTTCAGATATTGTGACTCCAAGGCAGCCAGATCCACTATATGGGAGCCAAGCACCTGTATTTCTCCCCTCCAGTCAAAGCTGCAGGCTTCGGACCTTGGGTAGCAAAACATGGTGATCTCCATGTGGGCAGTTTTTTAATTTCATTTTCAGAAATTCAGTTCACTGGAAATATCAAAATATCCAGGGTTTGGTCCAAATCAAAACAAAGCAAACAGAAAGGAGTAGAAAATAAAAGTATTTCCATTGAACTGGAAATTCTCCTATTTGGTCAGGTCAGCAGCAGCATTATTAGGAAGTGAAGTACAAAGAAAAATGAGGAAAATATCCATTCATAAAAGAAACAATTATTGTGTCAGCATCCTCCCTGAGAGAGGACTAACGCAGCATGATAAAAGCAAAGTCGAAAACAAGAGGCAATAAAGTAACTATCAATATAACTAGTGAAAGCACTGGGGAGGAAGTGAGTAATTTCAGGTAAAAGACAATTCTGGCACACAAAAGAAACAGATTTTTGCAGGCTATGAATATATTTAAGTGTAAAATGAGATGAATAATAGCCATTACAGAGGCTGAGTTCCAATGACACAAACTCAATGCTGTGTTGCTTAAGATGGGGTTTGAGAGAGCTTGAGATGTTTACATGACACAACAGCTGAAAACAGTGAACTACATGGCTGCATATGAATGGCAGAAGATGTGTTGAAGAACATAATCCTTCCCTCTCTGCCCACAGCAGTGGGAGTCAATGGGATTTACCTGTATCTCATGACACCTGTCTCTCAGGATATATGTAGACACCTGATCCTATGGGTTGGGGATGTCTGTGTTTCACTTTTCAACACTTATGCAAAACTTTACACCCATTTCTGGTTTTGTTCTCTCAATAAATTCCATTAAAAACAGAAGACAGGAGGTGGGTGGGTGTGTTTATAGGAGTAAGACAGCCCCAACATATGACAGTATTTTGTTGGAACCTCTGAAACATGTACATACCAAAGAGTAAAACTACTGTTGTAATTCTTGTTCTGCCTGTCTTAGCCTACCCTACCTAGCTGTAAGTTTCTCTGAATTTTCCTGCTACAGATAAATGTAAGGGGCTTGGAAGTCCCAGTCCTTTAGGCAGCTATGAAAGCTCAACACTGAGCTTTCACTTCTTCTGCAGGGCATCAGAAACAGTATCTGTGCTCCATAAGTAACAGAATCTATACTTTCTTACGTGATATGCTTCCAGGATTACAAACTTCCCTTACAGTTCCCTGACCTTGAGAAAATCAATGGCTTGATTCATTATGTAAATTAAAGCTCAGGACCTAACAGGAATATTCCAGTGGCTCCCTGTGCACAGGTTTTGACAGGCATGGATTGATGTGGGAGTGAGGGCACAGGCAAACAGATCTTAAACCCTGTGTCCTTGTGTGCAATCAAGCCATGGCCGTGGCTGCTGGCCCTCTCATCAGTCAGGGCCATGACTGCCCCAGGGCTAATAGCTGAAAACTACTACTTCAAACGTATAAAAGGTTGAATTTATGAAAATGGGAAACAGCAATTCTGTGACAGTTTCTTCCTGGAGGAAGTGCATGTAAACACATTGTGTAATGCATATAGCCCATGTGAAGTCATGAGCACAATCACTAGGGTGAAAGTCAATACCCTTCTTGCTAAATAGCATGTATGCAAGTAGCACAAGTCTCAATGTTGCAGGGCCCTCCTCTTGACTGTGCCAAATATTTTATGGGATTATTTCTGCACAAGCTATTTCTAGATGTGGCCTGTGTCAGAGGTTTCGGCTGGCTGGCTATCTAAGCATCTGTTTACAAGCATCAGGACAGATGGAATGTTATCAAGTACAGTCAAAGGGAACTGAAAAGGACACATCTGCTGGTGCTCCACTTTGGGACTACAAGTGTTGTGATTAAAAATAAAATAAAATTTACAAACCACACATTGGGTAAATGTCACTGCCATTGTTTGAAGCCATTTAAACATTGCATTTGCAAATGACTTCAGCGCTGATATCTAAACTGCACTGGGCTCAAGTCAACAATGATAAATAAAAGCACAATTCAACTCAGAATTTGATAAAACACCTCTTACTCTGTTTGGCTCTTTGATCTTTCTGTTCTTTCTTCTCACCAGGTCAGCAATATAAAAATCCCTAAGAAAAAAGCCTTCAAAGAAAAAGTACAGGGAAGAGGTTACATGCTTAGCCTTAGTTTTATACACAATGTGTCACTCTGTATGTCATTCTGTATGTATCCCTGTGTACCACTCCCTATGTGAGAACTTCAAGTGCATAAAGCAAATTCGAACAAATTTAATTTTAATAAATTATGTGGGCAGGATCATGACAAGCCGAGTGAAAAACATGAGGAAATACTGCAAATTAACAAAAGAAGTGAGGATATCTAAAACATAACCACAACATGAACTTCTTGGCAAAGCACAGACTTACGAGTAAGATAACTCGCATAATAGGATTATCTAACAGTAAGGATACAGCTTTGCACTAGTCCTGAATTACAGACAGGGGAAGAAGCTGGAATCATTGAAAGCCATGAGTGCTGATGAAGTAAGAGGACATAACTGCTACTGTTGTTAGACCAAACCACTCAGATAATATCTGCTACGGAAGCCTTTTTATGAAAAACATGACAAATCATTCAATTCACAGGACCAGAGACTCATGAGAGAGTTTAACTCTCCAAAGAATGGGTAGAAAATGAAAACATCAGGACAGAGATTGATTAGCAAGCTCTAAATTGAAAAGCACTGGTCATCATTTCTGGTGCAGTGGAAAAAAACAGAGAGAGTGAAGTGCAGTTGTTTGAAAATACGATGATGAAAGGCAACTTGGAGATAGTGACTATGAAATTACAGGGTTCACAATCCTAAGAAATAAAATAAGGGAAAAGAAGAAAATCATGGACTTGAAGCAGGAACTTCCACCAACTCAAGTCAACAAGAAAGTCAAAGGAAATTTTAATTCAGTTATTGTGGCAGTAAACAAAAGCTATCCCTATCAGAAGGGGAAAGTACTGAGGGATGGTTTAGGTAAGCTAGAAGCTTTAGCTGATCTCAAGCTCAAAAAGTTCCATCTGGAAATTGGAAATCAGATCAAATTCTAAAACAGATAAAATAACAGCATATCTGTATAAATCCCAATCAGAAAACTAAGGCACAAAATCAGCATACAGCCAGGAAACACTTTGAAAGGTAATACGCATTAATAATAAGGAAAATTATTGTTTTTCTTGTCTATCTGGGGGAGTGGAGAGAAGGTGATGACAAAACTGATGATCCCAAGAAGGTCAGAGTATTCCAAAACATTGCATGTCAGCTGTAGGCACATGACTAGCGTAATTAACATTCATGACAAACAGTTGAGAACTCAATCTACAACTGGGAAGAAAAAGGATGGGAGAGCATTAAAAAATGTCCTCAAGTCAGTCAGACCAGATAGACCATAGTCTGGGATATTCTAAAAATTAGGTGAATTAGTCAAGTTACCCATTACTTGAAGATGGCTAAGATACATAAGACAGGAAAAGGGTAAAATTAACAGATGCCTTTTAGAAAAAGAAGGAAGACAGAGGAAGAAGAGCCTAGAAATAATAAACTTCAAGTCATCAAAAAAAAGTAAATCTACAATCAAACTATTTGTAAATGTCTGAAACAGAGCAGAAAAAGTAACAGCATAAAAAAGACCTAATTTGCTGATGCATATCTTTTAAAACCCATTTTTTATGAGTTTACATTTAAACCAAATACTTTGATACTGTCATATCACAAAATTAGGGGTTTTACAGGGACCTGTCTTTGCTATGACTTTATTCAACATTTTATTAACAATTGGGATAACAGTCTTTATACACTTGCAAATGAAAAAAAGTTGGAAAGTAGTGCAAGTATAAATGTGTTGGAAGACGTGATTCAAATTCAGAATTATCTTGACTAACTGGAGTAGTGGAATGAAAAGTGGATGCAATGCATCAGGGATCATGTTCTGCATTTAGGTGGGAATAATCAATTTTTTTAAAAATACAGGCCAGGGAATGACTTTTTAAGAATTAGTTTTCCAGAGAAGTACCTGGAGATAACAGGTCACAAATTGAAGATGTATAAAAATTAACAATCTATTGCAAATGCAATACACAAAAAAAAAAAAAAGAAGTAGTCTTCAGGTCCTGCTTTTAGTGAAGTCACTTATTTTCCTGGAACACAGCTTTATATTGAGGCTGCCCCCCACTACATGATACAGCTCTGGACTTCTATAAGAACACTGGTGTTCACAGACTCCTGTTCTTTGGCCTCTTCAAGGCACATGGTATGCATCACATGGCTTCCATCCAAGGTAAAACATTGTTATGCAGCTCCATTAATCAGAAAGGCTGGACACTCCCTGAACTGGATAACTCCTGAGGTAATTTCTCTGTCAGCTGACTTTTGCCTTCACTGCCTTTCAGTAGTGTTGTGAACACTGAGAATCATCAAATTACAAAAATACAGGATGAAAACAGTTTGAAGTAACTGTGTGCAATTTCACCCAGGCACTGAGGGCCAGAGGACATTCGATCGTGTGGATGGGCAGCCAAACTGTGTTCTGTGAATGGAATGGAAAGGGAACCCCATGGAGAAGGACTTGTCATGTAAGAACAAAAAGGTCCAGAGATCTGATTTTGACTGCAAGGTAGTTATGTCTTAATTAAGATTTCTGAAGGGAGATCTATCAGTGTAATCCCATCAGCAAAAAGGGCTCTATAATAAGAAAATCAGGGAACTACAGACAAGTGTGTCTGAGTTTTACTCCTGACTAGGTGAATGATACAGAACAGGACTGGACAACATGTGAGTGAACATGGTCTTTTTGAAGAGTCAAAGTGCTATCTCATATCACCTTATGAATTTCCATGTCTATAACAATAATCTGCCTTGAAAGACTCTGTAAGTATTTGAATGATACTCTAACAAAATAGTATTAGAACAATATTTCCCTTTGGTGATGGAAATGGAAAGCTGATGTAAAAAACAAAGCTCTCCAGAAAAAGGTTAATGTTACCGTCAACAGAAAGTGTATCAGTTCTGTATAGAAGACAGCACCACACTTTCTGTCAGCCTGTCTCAAATCCCTTGCTGTCACATATGCTTAAGACCTGCCAATTATAGACTTCAGGCTGAATCATAAATTAAAGGATGCTGCTGCTGCTGGAACTAGCAGACTTATGGAAACAACAAATAAAGTTACTCTGTGGTTTTGTTTATATTCTTCAAGGAGGCCAGGAAATTTAAATCTTATACTTTGTACACTGTGACCTTGGTCAAATTCTTGTCTGTTGTATTCTGCATGGTAACACCACTGTTTTAGATTAAAGTGAATTTGAGTACCCAAATAATCAGTGACTTTGAGTACCCAATAATCAAACATAGTCTCCTCTCTAGATTCTGTGATCTCTTTTCTACCTAAATCTGACAGACAAAAGAACCTGGGGTGGTGAAGGGGAATATGTAGTGAAAGTTGCGGAAAAATGCTCATAAAAAGTAGGTAGACAATGAGTGCGCCCTCTGAGCAATAAATGTAAAATACTTCTGAAAGTACACCAGTTAGGTCTCTAATATGTTGGAATTCAGGAACCTAAACACAGAAAAAGCAAGCCAAGAAAGCATTGTTTACTGTGTTTAAACCTCTGAGACATTTTAGACACTAGCATTTTAGACAGAAGCTCACTGGACAACTAAATTTGTAATATTGACAGAAGGAAATGGAGAACAGTGTGGACACATAGGTGCAAGAGGTGGTCTCAGGCTCTGGGTTCCAGTTTTGCAGTATGTGCCTGGTCAGTGCTCAATAGGAACTGAAAAGACTAAGGAAGGTGTTCAGTTAGGATGTACAGGGCAATACTCACACATTATTTGTCTTAAAATTGATTTACGTTTTTCAGTCTTCATTTGCAGTAGTTCTTCTAAAGGTAATATAATCCCCATTTTCAAGAAGGGGAAAATGGATGACCCAGGGAATTACAGACCAGTCAGTCTCACCTCTGTGCCTCGCAAAACCTTGGAGCAGATTCTCCTGGAAGGCATGCTGGGGCACATGAAAAACAACAAGGTGCTTGGTGACAGCCAGCATGGCTTCACTAAGGGGAAATCCTGCCTGGCCAATTTGGTAGCCTTCTGTGATGGGGCTACAGAACTGATGGACAGGAGTAGTGCAGTTGACATCATCTGTCTGGACTTGCATTGGACACTGTCCCACACATCCTTGTCTCTAAATTGGAGTGTCATCAATTTGATAGGTGGACCACTCGGTGGATAAAGAACTGGCTGGATGGCTGCACACAAAGAGTTGTGGTCAATGGTTCAATGTTGGGCTAGAGACGAGTAATGAGTGGTGTCCCTCAGGGATCGGTGTTGGGACTGGTCTTGTTCAACATATTTGTTGGTGACATGGACAGTGGGATTGAGTGCACCCTCAGCAAGTTTGTTGATGACACCAAGCTCTGTGGTTCGGTTGATACGCTGGAGGGAAGGAATGCCATCCAGAGGGACCTTGACACTCTTGTAAGGTGGGCTGATGCCAACCGTATGAAGTTTAACCATGCCAAGTGCAAGGTCTTACACGTGGGTGGGAGCAATCCCAGGCACAGCTACAGGTTGGGCACAGAAGAGATTCAGAGCAGCCCTGTAGAGAAGGACTTGGTCGTGTTGGTCAATGACAAAGTGAACATGAGCCGGTTTTCTGCACTTGCAGCCCAGAAAGAAAACCGTATCCTGGGCTGCATCAAAAGGAGCGTGAAGAGCAGGTCAAAGGAGGTGATCCTGCCCCTCTACTCTGCTCCCAGGAGACCTCCCTTGGAATATTGTGTGCAGTTCTGGTATCCTCAACATAAAAAGGACACGGAACTGTTGGAACAAGTCCAGAGGAGGGCCACGAGGATGATCAGGAAACTGGAACACCTCCCATATGAAGACAGGCTGAGAAAGTTGGGGCTGTTCAGCCTGGAGAAGAGAAGGCTGCGTGAAGACCACAGAGCAGCCTTCCAGTATCTGAAGGGGGCCTATAGGGATGCTGGGGAGGGACTATTCATTAGGGACTGTAGTGATAGGACAAGGGGTAATGGGTTGAAACTTAAACAGCAGAGGTTTAGATTGGATATAAGGAAGAAATTCTTTACTGTTAGGGTGGTGAGGTCCTGGAATGGGTTTCCCAGTGAGGTAGTGAATGCTCCATCCCTGGCAGTTTTCAAGGCCAGGCTGGACACAGCCTTGGATGACATGGTTTAGTGTCCCTGCCCATGGCAGGGCGGTTGGAACTAGATGATCTTAAGTTCCTTTCCAACCCTAACTATTCTATGATTCTGGCTAATGTATCATCTACAATGCAAGACAGCCTGTGTAGTGCTGGAAGGAAGACAGGATACCAGCTTTGAAATTCCTTACCTTAAAAAACGGAGCACTGCATACACTGGCTGAAGGAAAACATTCACTTCTACTGTCCTCCATGTCCCTTCTTTAGAAACAAAGCAAGCAAAATACCTCCATTGTCACTTTTCCCAGAGAACCATAAACTCGGTCTATTCATTACACAATCAGACTGGTCTTCATTTTATATAAGCTGTAGATAATAACACGATGGATGCCTTAGAAATAACAGAGAGTAAGAGATTGCAGGCTGTGGCAGGGTGCTCCTTCATTTTCCTCTCTCGCTTTGCCTGTGCCTTCTTATTCTGCATGCATGTTCATATAGATTCCTTGGAGATTAGTTCCTTAAAGAAAATTCTCTGTTTTAACAGATATTTGTTGGTTAGGTAATTATTCTGCTTTCATATAAAGTATTCAGGCGTGCTTTGCTCTGTTGCTTTAAAGGAAGTAACCCAGACAACCCACAACCTAAAATTTTCCACATGTTCAGAGGCTGAGAGCAGAGCTGCTATTAAATATTGTTTTTATTTTTGCATACAGCAAGCTCTGTGCATTCCCAGCTCTTGGCACAAGTCTGATCATGGTTGCAATATGCATTTTATTAGTGTGGTTTCTCTTCATGGCAAGCAATCGTGTGCCGTAGCAAAATAACCCAAATGATACTTTTCTCCTGCAATTCAATTTATGACGGAAATTTAGATTAGAGGAGTGCTCCTCTTCTCTCAGCTATTCTTATTGCTTAGATTTATAAAGAACATTAAGAAGGTGAAGTGAAGAAAGAGGAAGCATTAACCTACCTACTGCTCAGAATTTTGACTTGCTTCTATCCTATGAACAGAAATTTTGATGGAAAACACAGTATATGCTTAAAAGATTGATCTACTCCCTACAAAGGTTACCAATTTTCACACAGGACCAGAGGACTTCTTTTTTCCCCTAAGCTTTCTGAAGCTATGACATAAAGGGGAAACACACATCCACCTGAATCATTCTCTATCTTATTTCTAAAAGATCAACATGTTCCTTTTACATCCCCCATTTTTTCATCACCATCTAAATATGATCAGTGGCGATTAATTAATAAAAGACACCATATTACTAAAAAAATATGGATTTATAGTCCCTGTGCCTGGAGGCCAGTAACAAGTAGAGTACCAAGTACCAAAGGATCAATACTTGGACCTATCTTGTTTAACACCTGTATGAATTACTGGAGGAAGTAATGTGCATTCTCATCGAACCAAACTGGAGGAACTAGTCGATATGCTCAAGGGCAGGGCTGTCTTCCAGTGGGACCTACAGAGGCTGGATGAATGGGCTGATGAGAACCACACGAAATCCTGCCAGGACAAATGCAAAATCCTGCCCTGGCAAGAAAGAAGCCCATGCAGTAATACAAGCTGAGGACTGACCGTGTAGGTAGCAGTCCTATTGAAAAAGACCTTGTGGACTTGGTAGACAGCAAACTGCCAGGTTCCTCAGCAGCAGTGAAGGCTAACAGCATTATGGGCTGTGTGAATAGGGATGAAGAGAAGTGGCTATCCCCCTCCGCTTGGCAGTCATGAGATGGTATCTTGCACACTGCATCATTTTCCCCTCCCTCTACAAAAAAAGATGTTGCCAAACTGGAGTTAGCCCAGTGGAGGGCCACCAGGATGCTCAGGAACTGGAGCATAAGCCCTGCAAAGAGAAGCTGAGGGAGAGGGCTGTTTCAGCCTGGAGAAGGGAAGGCTCTCAGAGCACTTCAGAGCAGTTTTCTCCTTGCTACAGGTAGGTCATTGAGAGGACAGAGCCAGGCTCTCCACAGCAATGCAATGGTGACAGGAGGAGAGTCAATGAGCATAAGCTGAACTGAGACGGTCAGACTGGAGAAGAAGGGAAACTTTTATCCCCACGAGGACAGTGCAGCAGTGGAGCAGGTTTCCCTAAATATTGTGCAGTCTCCACCCTGGAAGTTTTTTAAACCCAGCTGGGTTAAACCCTGAGCTATAACGTCTGACCTCTTAACTGACCCTGCATTGAGCAGAAGGTTGGAATAGGGAGATCCCTTCCAAGCTGAGTTTTCTTGTGATCTTATGATTGATAAAAAAAAAAAAAAAATTGAAGACAATAAACAAGAACATAGATTAAAGCTGCAGGTAAGAATGCGGAATATGAATAATGTCTTGATTTAATCTCAGTCTCCTGCAGTTTTTTCACGCACTTTTGAAAAATAAGAACTGCTTCTGCAATTTCATATAAGGTAGTTCCTTATATCAAGGTAGTTCCTCACGTTCATACTCACTTAAACCACAAATTATGGTTTACGGAATTTTGAACTGCTCGGACTAGACTCAGAATATCAGGCCTCATATAAAAGCTCAGCAGGTAAAGCAGTATCAATTAAGAGTGCATGTTGCAATACTGTAGTGGCAGAATGCCCAGCAACAAAAAAGTCATTGTATTTCCTTCCAGTATAAACTCTTACTAGCGGAAGACTTCCTTTTTTCTGTAGCATAGACCCTGCACATGGACCTCATTAAACTGATTCAGAAATGTCTATATTAACATAGCTTTTGCTGACTATAGGAAATTATTGCCTGCTAAATCAAGCAGAGTTCAACTGCTGTAACTCCACCTATGGCAGGTTTTACCATAGCTACCTTTCTGCTGTACAAGCACAGACATAAGCCAGTGCTTACACTAGGCATTCACAGTTAGTCTTGCAGAAATTACTGCCAACCATAACATACTGTGCACTAGCTGTAGTCATTTTAAAGTGAAGGAACCTCTTCAAGATGAACTAGTATGAACTAGTATAACATACTGTGTACTAGCTGTAGTTACTTTAAAGAGAAGGAACCTCTTCAAGATGAAGAACTGGTATGAACTGAGCTGCTGGAATCCTATTCGGCATCCTGTTGATAAACACTGCCTTATGCAATAACATAAACAGAGAGCAATGCTAAATCCAGCTATCATTTCAGCTTCTGAACATGGTTCCAGAGCATCATGATCAGAAAGGAGAGCACTTTCCATACACTCTTTGGAATGGGCTTAAGTGGCAACTGTGTGTACAGAGAAAAGAGTGTTTACATTAGCTAGTGTTGGTATTACTGGATATCATGTAATAAGAAATGTTTCATGCCAGAACAATGAATTTGAGTAACTTTACCAAGTGTATTCAAGCCAGACTTGCTTTTTCAGGCTTTTTAAGGGGATTGGAGGGAATCTGGAAACTGTATAATATAGCCTAAATGAAAAAGTACATAAGCATAGGTGAAATAATAGTTTGATAAGTAGAAATTTCCTAACAGATGTACAAAGAATATAATGGATTTCTATATTGTTGCTAAGCTAAATTTAAGATTCATGCTCCATCAGATACCAAACTCATATATTCTGAAGCTAATTTCTGTTAATGATTAAAATATTACCACAGACCAGCAGCACAGAAGATTATAATGTCCTCCAAAATCCTTCAAAGAAACCGAGTATATTAGTTATTGAGACAGACTACTTCTTTTTTAATACGAGAGAAACCCAGATGTCACTGACCATTTATTTTGCTATTTACTTGCATTGGAGCAATGACGAAATTTTTTTTCCTACAGATGCTTAACACATGTGCTTTTGCAGCTCCGTGACTAGCTGTGGACAGTGTGGAAACTTAAATAATTAGAGGTGAAGTCCTAATTATTAAAATATTACATAAATAAAACAATCTAAATTCTCTTGTTTTACAGCTTGAGAGAATTGATTTCACAAACTTTCACCCCCTTCTACCTGTGTACTGATGACTTTCACTCCCCCAAATGCCCTCCTGCTATGCTAAGCCAGGATCCCATCACAGCACCTATCTACACTCTTACCTGTCTCACTTCTTCCCAGTCCCATCCACATCCCTACCAGCTTTCTGACTGAAGATTACTTTAGCTGCTTTTGCCTACATCTGGTCTTGTTGGCAGTGAACTGTTTCACATTAATGCCCATGGAAGTAAACCACTTGCCATGAGAATGTTACCTAGCATACAGAAATCCAGAGATGTAGAAATCCAGAATATATAATAAGTCTACTGATTTTTATATTATCTACGCTTAATTGCACATATAATGAGGGACTAGTAAAGTATTTTTTCTGGTTTATCTATGTGGTATTTCATACATTCAACTCTCACTGCTAGTGAGCCAATACAAAACTGTAATAATCTCAGAACTAATTATATTACAGGAGTGTTGTATTAAAACATGTCTGGAGCTGGAATACAAGTCTCTATCTCCTCACACAATGCTCCAACCACAAAACTACAGAGTCAGGATTAGGTTTGTGGTTACAATTTCCAACCCAATGAGTTACTAATCATGCTTTGTCACAGTTTAAGTAGCAGGAGGTAAGAATGAAAGGCCTGAGGAAGAACCACTTATTTGACAGCACAGGCATCTCTCACAAGATGTGGATGTGAATACCCTAGCTAGTGGTAAGAACCGAAACTTAATGTCTTTGCACGTCGATTACTGGAAAGGCTATGGTATTGGCACTGTATAAAGAGGGTAGAGCTCTGTTTCGTAATTTTTTACATAAGAAAAAGGCAAGAGATGGCTCTGGTGTAGGAATAAGAAAGATGTATTTGTGCCCTAGTTTAAAACCTCAGTGACTTCTGGCAGAGAGGTATTGACATGTGATGTTTAAATTCCATTAAGTCAATTGAAAATTGATGAGGTCACATCTCACGGTCCATTTCGTCCCAGCTACATGTTTCTACCACCCTCTGCACCCCCCAGTCCGTATGGTACTCGTGGGAGAGGCAGAGTGTCCGCCTGGCTGAGGACTGACACCTTGCTGTTTGCAGGACAGTCGAGGCACACCATCTGCCCCAGGCTATGCAGCGCCCAGCCACACCCCTCCTTGTGCAAGAACAACGGAAGGGCAGCACCCACCTCAGCAGTAAAAGCTGTTAGGGCTTAAACATCCCTGTAGCTCGGAACCCAGTAACTTCCATGCAGTGAGTGGCACCAACAGTCCTGTTCGTTGAGCCACAACAGGCAACTTGGGTGAGCTACAATTCTCTTCTGCTCCAGGTTAATTTCAGAGGGGGGGTTGCATCATAGCTTACCAGATGATTGTGAAATTTGCAACTTGTGTGGCTCTTATTCACCTCTGTTGTTGAGCCAGCATGAAGTGAGGGGTGAGATGGCTGCTGCAAAGGCCTTAAAGATTTGTATGTTACTGCTGGAGTCACCTTTGTATATGCGCGTCCACCTCTGCTATTTCATCAGCCTAAATGATACCTAAATAAACTGGTGGCACTATCTTCATTTGGACTCTTTTCTTTCCTAAGGTGTTTCTCAAGTGGTATCTTTATTATTGTAGAAGCCCAAGCAGCCGTTCTCCCTTTTGCCTAGGCTCATGCATGCGCTTACGCTGCTACGCCGCACACCTACTCAAGGAAGCCACTCGCTTTCAGCTGCTCAAAGCCGCTTCGTCTCAACCCAGCACTCGCGCGGGTGACCCCCTTCTCCTCAAAACCGGATTCACCGCTTTCCCCAAACCAAACTCAGGGTTAACCCTGCCCTCACAGCACACGCCGAGGCCGGGAGCTGGGCTCTACCCTCCCCTTACCCCCTGCGATCTCCTCAGGGACGCTTGCGGCGGCCGGTCCGCCAGACCGGAGTGACTGCGCGGCGGAGCCGTCGCCCGCTGACAGCTCTGCCCAGCACGGAGGAGCCCTGCAGTAGCCGCCACCACCCCCTAGACGGAGCCCCGCCGCTCAGAGAAAGCGCCCCGGGGCAGGGGGCCCGGCGCCCCGCCCCGGCAGACGCTTTACCCTGGAGCGGCGCCTGCCCCAACCCCCTCCCTCCCCTCAGCGGCAGCGGCGGAGAGCCAGAGCCGGCGGTGATTGGGGCGCGGCGGCCATGGGGGAGGGTGGAAGGGGGGGAAGAAGGAGGAGAAAGGAGAGAAGGAGGAGGAGGAGGGGGCAGACACTGAACTTCCCGCGGCCCGGCACGGGTGCTGGCGGTCTAAGGCAGCGCTGCCGCGGCTGCAGGGGGAGCGGAGTAGGGCGGGCTGTGCCCCCGACCTCCTCCGCCTCAACTCGGCCTCCCGTCCCGCCTCTCGCCCCGCCCCACAGGAGGGGTGCGGGCTCAGCCCGGCGCCCGGCCGCCCTCGCTCGGTGTTGTCGGTCGTTGCTGCCTCAGAAGTTGGGGTCGGCTGCGGGCGGACGCAGTGCGATGCCTGGCGGTGCCGCCGCTGAGGCGGCCGCTCGCTGAAGCGCTCTCATGGTGCCGGCGCCCGCCGCCGGGGGCCGCGCCCGCCGCCGGCCGCAGCGCCGCCGAAACTTGGGCGAAGTTTCCGAGCGAGTCGGTGAGTACCGGGTGGCGGCCCCGCGCCCTGTCCCGCCGCCCCATCCAGCGCCGGGAGGCCGTGAGGAGGCTTCCTCGCGGCGTCCGACTGCGGTCGGGCTCCGCCTGCCCCTCCCTGGCTCTCGCCCGGGGTTTGTGAGCAGCCCTAGCGGCCACGGAGCCAGAGGGAGCGCACGGCGTGTCCCGCTGGCGGGGCAGGCGGAGCCGGTGCTGGCCCCGCGCCGTGGCAAGCGGGAGTAAGCTCCGGCACGGCTGGTCCCGCGGCTGGGGATGAAAGTTGTGCGACCCGGTGTGCAGCGCGGGATGAAGGGGGAGGGAAGCGCGGCCTTGGAGGTCTGGGGAACGATGTTCTTCAGGGAAACCTGTCCTGTACCCGCTTGGACTGGGAAAAAGCAGAGCTTTTTTTTTTTTTTTTAAAAAGGTGAGCTGCCAGCCCCTCGGTCTTACCTATGCCACAGACCTGATCGGAGTTTCCCGTCTGTGTGGTTTATTCCAGTTTATACAAACTCTCCCTCAGCCTCCCCCCCCCCCTTCTTTTTAAACTTTTCATGTCATCACTAATTGATCGCGTTTCTTAGCGTGTGGTCTTCCCTGCGTGCTGCACGGGGAAAAACGGAGAGAATACTTTTAAAGACAAATACTGCAGATACTCTGAGCGTAAGTACGGAGAACAGCGGGTGTTACTGCACAGCAGTGACTGGTGTTTTCTCACAGCAACGTCTTCAGTGATGTCAGTTACAAACTCACGGGCTATTTCTCGAGATCGAGTAAGTGGATGTGCATTAGTTATCTTTTCAGTAGTGTGTATCTCTTTCAGAATCTCCTGTGTTATTAATTTAATGTATTCAGTCACAGCTCTACATTCCTTTTTGTGTGGCAACTACAAAAGATCCACACCTGGTCATACTTATGTTCATGGTTAAATCGGAAATAAGAATGAAGCAATTAAAACTGGAGCTGCCCGCTTGAGTTGGATCCTGTTCTATAAATGCTTTAAAGAAGTGTTTGCTGGTGGAGAAACTGAAGTTAGTTACCAGGTAAAGAGCAGCTTAACTTAAATCCGAAAGACTCTTAGCTGTAGCATACACTTGATTGCTCACAGCAACGATGAAAATGTAATTAGGATTAAAATCAATATAAGAAGATTTGTTAAGACTCATTTGAATACTGGTATTTGTTTAAAAGATGTTATTTTAAATATTGAGATTAGAGTAGATAGTTGAGATTTTTTTTGTGGCTGTGAGTGGTAGATACAAGTATTACTGAAAGTTATTCAGACAGCTTGGAATGTTTAAATAGGAATGTAGTGTCTTTCATCTCCACCACATCTCAGTCTCGCATTACTAGAATTGCTGCTTACTGTGTTAATTCGGGATGTTAGTGTGTTTTAATAATTATGAAAGACTGACAAAGCAGAGAGCTTGCAATGCATTTGAGGGGTAATTTCTAAAATTGCAGGAAATGGTAGTGGTACTTTAATTAAATATATGAAAATAACTGTTTAAACTTACTCAAATGTATAGTGAAGTCATGGATACCCCCCCCCCCTCCCCCCCCAGATATCTTGGAGTAAAATACTCCAAGTATGGTCAAGCATTGTTTCCATTACCATTGTCTCCCTGTGTTGATATATCTGCACAGCACAGGGCAGCACCATGCAAATACGTAACACGGGGGGTCTATAGGGATGTTATTTTCTGTAGCACCATGAAGCACACAGCAGCCCTTCTGGACTTGTGTGCCTGTGCCATGCCAGGTGTGCTGGGGAGATGTACAGATCTCGATTCTGCACAGTTTTTACAGTAGCACATGCTGCTTCAGTCAGTATGTGATCTGTTGTGCTCATTTCCAGTAAGGAAACCTCAAATTAATCTTTGATGCCATTTCCCTATTTCTGTGATGGTAACTTTCTTTTCCATGATCTCAAGATGGATGAAGTATGATAAATATATACCAATAAATGTATATATGTACCAAGATATATATATATATACATATATATATATATATATATATAGGTCCTTTAGGGTTTAACTTTCACTCATAGTGTCTCTTTCCCTTGACCATATGCACATTTCTGTTAATATGTATATAAACTCGAGGTAGCCCTTGCTCCTATTAAATGAAACTTCCTTTTGCTGCAGAAATTGTTTGGTTTGGTTTTTTTTTAATCAAAGCTAGTGTTTATCTTGCACTACTAATGGAAGCATCGAGCTGAATAAATATAACATCATGTGTCTTATTTGAAATACCAGATTTCCATCAGCAAAATAGAAGCTGTGAATATCTGTCATTGAGAAAGCAAAGTAGGCAGAGATGCTTTGATTTTTTTTTTATTATTTTTTCCCTGATTTTAAAAAACAACAACAAAAAATTATTAGGCATGCCAGGACTTGCATTGAGCCCAGGTGAAGCTCTTGCAATCTTAAGGTAGGTGCCAAAACATTTTTTTAGAGCTCTGCAAATAAATAAAAATGGTAGAAATACCAAGAAGAGGAGATAAAGTTGGTGGGGAAAGGAAGGGCAAGAATACTATCAGAGCAGTAATGAGTCTGCTTAGCCCACATGGGTGTCCCAAAATGATGGGTTAGCTTGAGGATTAGGTTCCTTTTAACTAAAAAAATTTTTTTTTTTTTTTTTTTTTTACCAAATGTTTATCAGATGGCAGGCCCAGCAGAGCTGGAATGGTAATTGTGGGAGGAGGGCAGTGTGAGGAAAGCAGGCAGAGAGGTGACAGGGCTGCCACTACAGTTGTGGCGAAGGAGAAAGGTTGACGCAATGAGATACTAGCTTGGCAGGAACAGATTTGTGTCAGGACTTGAAGAAACACTTTGTGCTCAAATTGTTTATCACAAGAGAAATTTGTCTTTATTATATATGAATCCCAGTTTAAATTTGTTGTATGAGGTGTTTGTTTACACATAATATAAATTTGTGAGCATCATTTTACCAAAGAGCTGGTTCTTAATATACGAGAAACAGTTTTATTCCCAGTTAATTGTAAAGGCTGTTTCCTGACAGAGATGGATGTTGTCCATATCACATTTACTGCAGATTATGAAATTAAAATTACTTTAAGCATGATATCTTACTGTTAGAAAACAGGTATTCAACTGAAACTCATCACCAGAAACTTCTTTAATTATAAGTTAATATAAACTTCAGAAACACTTAACAGTAGCAGGGTGGTTTGTGATAGGATGGGACTTAACTAAACAAGGTAATGTTCCTTATGGTTACCTGAGAATTTCAGAGGCACGCTGTTGTGAGCGTATAGAGAACAATTAAAATTATTTTACTGAAGGAATAATAACTGGAAAACACCATTATCTAGCTTTCTGCTTCAAGTCACTGATGCATGAGATACTTCTGTTAAATGTGTGGATGCATGTGCACAAAGAGTAACTTTTCAGGAGTAAGGCTATCCCACTTCATTTGTTACCCACTCAATAGCTGAAGGATTATAGTAGTAATCAAGCATTTGTGAACTTTAAAAATTCATTTGTCATGCTGTTCATACTTGTATGTAACTCTCTTGACTTTCCAAAAAACCTCTGACCATGATGCTGACATCTCTACTTTCTAAATTATGCTCTGTTTTCTAACTGAGTAGTTAAAAGACACCTATTTGTAGCATAATCTATTGTCCTGCTACATGTCCAAACTAGTGGTTACATTTTGTGGAAGGGATCCACTGCATGGGATGATGATCACGCAGGGAAAGGTCACATGGGGCTGCTGGAGAAGTGGTGAAGACCCATGAACTTTGGGGAATGCTTATGGGAGGATACAGAGCTCTGGTAAATTTAGCAGAAAATGTAAACTCTACATCAAGAGAGTAAACACAGCACCCATTCTCCTGATGTGAAGGGAGTTATGCTTTCCTATTTCTCCTTCTCTGTAGCCATTTAGAGGCACAGCATTAGGGTATCTCAGTGTAAAGGCTGTTAAGCCTGTGCATCAAGCACAGGTGACTACCAAAGTGGGTGTGTAATGTGGGAAACTGAACTCAGAATGAGCAAAGAGGTGATATTTCACCAGCTTTACACGTATTAAGGCAGAAGGTTTCTGTCTCTGATTGCTTAATAAGCTTACTGCTCATAATCCTAGAACAAAGATGGTGTATGAAGACATAAATGTGAATAATCGGTTGCATTTGGATACCATTTAAACACTGGGCAATAATAAGGATGGAGATAACTAACATATAGAACTTCAAAAGCTACCATAATACTGTCATAAATCCATTACAATCTTCAGACTCCGTAAGTAGTCAGTCCAAACATAAAGTAATATTTCAGATGTGCTATAGAGTAATTTTGTGCAATACAGATTTGTCAGCAGTTGACACACACCACCTCTGAGGGGTAGCTGGAAGAGTTCGGTTATTAGTAACAACCATCATGTTGCATCATTCAAGCACTTAAATTGAGTTTGAAGTTTGACTGCCTCAGGGGAAAATGAGATTGGGAAAACTTGACCCTCAGTAAGAGAATAATCAGATCCTGACATTACCAGGAGATGTTCCAGCACTGTGCTCAGTGGCTGTTAATTTGCACCCCAGGCTGTCATGGTGTTCTGGTGCTGGGCAGCACCATACAGTTGCTCAGTACTCTAGCTTTTGCCATGGTGCTGGTTCAGGTCTGGCCAACCTAGAACTTGGGGAGCAGTATTTTTAGCTGTTCTTCTCCAGTTAGAGACATCCAGTGGCTGTTTCTAACCTAGAAAATCTACTGCACCTGTAGAATCATAGAATCACAGAATAGTTAGAGTTGGAAAGGACCTTAAGATCATCTAGTCGCAACCCCCCTGCCATGGGCAGGGACACCTCACACTAAACCATATAACCCAAGGCTTCATCCAACCTGGTCTTGAACAATGCCAGGGATGGAGCATTCACTACCTCCCTGGGCAACCCATTCCAGTACCTCACCACCCTCACAGTAAATAATTTCTTCCTTATATCCAGTCTAAACCTCTGCTGTTTAAGTTTCAACCCATTACCCCTTGTCCTATCACTACAGTCCCTAATGAATAGTCTCTCTCCAGCATCCCTGCAGGCCCCCTTCAAATACTGGAAGGCTGCATGGAGACCTCATAGCAGCCTTCTCTTCTCCAGGCTGAACAGCCCCAACTTTCTCAGCCTGTCTTCATACGGGAGGTGCTTCAGGCCCGTGATCATCCTCATGACGCTCCTCTGGACTTGTTCTAACAGTTCCATGTCCTTTTTATGTCAAGGACACCAGAACTGCACACAATACTCCAAGGGAGGTCTCAGAAGAGCAGGTAAGGGGGCAGGATCACCTCCTTTGACCTGCTGGTCACACTCCTTTTGATGCAGCCCAGGATACGGTTGGCTTTCTGGGCTGCGAGCGCACACTGAAGCCAGCTCATGTTCATTTTCTCATTGACCAACACCCCCAAGTCCTTCTCTGCAGGACTACCATGAATTTCCTTTTTGCCCAACCTGTAGCTGTGCCTGGGATTGCTCCGACTCAGGTGTAGGACCTTGTACTTGTCATGGCTAAACTTCATGAGGTTGGCATCAGCCCACCTCACAAGCGTGTCAAGATCCCTCTGGATGGCATTCCTTCCCTCTAGTGTATCAACAGAACCACACAGCTTGGTGTCATCGGCAAACTTGCTGAAAGCGTACTCAATCCCATTGTCCATGTCAGCAACAAAGGTACTAAACAAGACTGGTCCCAGCACTGATCCCTGAGGGACATCACTAGTTACTGATCTCCATCCGGACATTGAACCGTTGACCACAACTCTTTGTGTGCAGCCATCCAGCCAGTTCTTTATCCACTGAGTGATCCACTTATCAAATTGATGACACGCCAATTTAGAGACAAGTATGTCATGTGGGACAGTGTTGAATGCTTTTCACAATTCCAAGTAGATGACATCAGGTGCTGCACCCCTGTCCATCACTTTTGTAGCCCCATCATAGAAGGCCACCAAATTGGTCAGGCAGGATTTCCCCCTAGTGAAGCATGCTGACTGTCACCAAGCACCTTGTTGTTTTTCATGTGCCTTAGCATGAATCTGCTCCCAGATTTTGCCAGGCCCAGAGGTGAGGCTGACTGGTCTGTAATTCCCTGGGTCATCCATTTTCCCCTTCTTGAAAATGGGGGCTATATTAACCCTTTTCCAGTTGTTTGGAACTTAACCTGTATTCCATGATTTTTCAAATATGATGGCCAGGTGCTTTGCAACTTCATTTGCCAGCTCCTTCAGGACCCGCGGATGGATTTCAAAAGAAGTCATTCAGAACCTCAGCCTTCTCCAAGTCCTGTGTAGCCAGTTCTCCCGAAAGCTTCTGGAGGGGGCCTACATTGTCCTTAGTCTGTTTTTTAGTCGCTACATACCTATAAAATCCCTTCCTGTTATCTTTAACATCCCTTGCCAAGTTTAGCTCCAATTGGGCCTTAGCTTTTCTAACTTGGTCCCTAACTACCCAGACAACATCCCTGTATTCATCCCAGGCCACCTGTCCTTGCTTCCACCTTTTATAAGCCTCTTTTTTCCTGTGAATTTTTCTCAGCAGCTCCTTATCCATCCAAGGAGGTCTCCTGGCCCTCCTGCTGCACTTCCTTCTAGTTGGGATGCAACATTCCTGAGATTGTAGCAGGTGATCCTTGAATATTAACCAAGAGTCTTGGGCCCCCCTGCCCTCTAGGGCTATATCCCATGGAACCTTGCTAAGCAGGTTCCTGAAGAGGCCAAAGTCTGCTCTCGAAGTCCAGGGCAGTGAGCTTTACTGCACGCTCTTATTGTCTTGAGGACCTCAAATTTGACCATCTCGTGATCACTGCATCCAAGACTTCCCTGGAGAGTCACATTTCCAATGAGCCCTTCCCTGTTGGTGAGCACGAGGTCAAGCAGGGCACCTCTCCTCGTCAGCTCCCCTATTGCTTGCAGAAGGAAGTTGTCTTCCACACAATCGAGAAACCTCCTGGATTGCTTGTGCCCGGGCCGTACTGTCCCACCAACAGATGTCAGGGTGGTTGAAGTCCCCCATGAGAACAAGGGCCTGTGAGTGTGAGGCTTTTCCCATTTGTCTGTAGAGTTCTTCATCCACAGGTTCCTCTTGATCAGGCGGTCTGTAACATATCACCACAGTAAACGTCTCCCATCACTGATTTCCCCTTAACCCTGACCCACAAACTTTCTGTTAACTGATCACCTGTCCCCAGACAGAGTTCCATACTCTCCAGCCTATCCCTAACATAAAGGGCAACTCCCCCTCCCCTCCTACCGAGCCTGTCTTTTCTAAAAAGCCTGTAACCTTCAATTCCAACACTCCTGGCTTTGTTTAAATCCCAGTGGCCTGGCCCCATATTCCAGGAAATGTTTAGGATGCACCGATAGCACCCTGGAGTTAGAAACTGTCCTGATACTAGTTCTGTGAACTGAAGTCCGTGTGCCCGACTAGTATGCAACAGTTTTCGGTTTAATTTGTACATCATTCATCTCTACAGTGTTTACTGATATAGCCAAATAATTCCTTTTTGTTCCTGTTGGAATTTGAGGATTTGGTAAGGATAGTTTGACCATGAAAGAGAGGCTGCAGGCCAGGAGAAACAGACTGAAAGAACCAATAATTTTTATTTCATCTGTCTCGGTTAAATGAGCATGTTTGTCAGTTTTTGCTTCACTTCACGAATGGCATGCGTTTATTCCCAGCTGCTCTCAAATGTTCAGCTAGCAGCCTGGTTTCTGCTGTAATTCATGTTTCTTCTTTTTTTGCCTGCCTTTTTCACACACATGTAGGAATTTATGGCAGTGTTAACTTGAGAATGAGTTGGTGGAAAGGGCTCTCCTTTATTGCATGACTGCAAATACTGTTTAAATTTGGTACTGAATGCTTATTAAATTGTATTTATCCAAGAACTATGTTGTGGACCTACTTTATAATTGTTTTAAGCAATGCCTTGCATACCGTTTTCATCCAAAAAAAAAAAGCTTAAACTAGTGTTTCGACTTAATGAGATTCCTAGTGGCTTTATGTGATGCTGTGAAAAGTAAATGAAAAGAAAGCAAGATTTCTTCTAGATGGTGGTTCTTGTCCCTTGCTTTGTTTGCATGAGTTGAAGACTTACTGCGATTACATTTGGGACCAAGCTCTTCTGTTCTGCCTAGAGTAAGGAAGGTCTGGGATGAGGATCGAGAGGAGAAAGGCAATCAGAAGCAATGAGCTGCTGTACCTCTGGCTTAGGTTACTTCTTGTGTCTTGAGCCCAGTAAGGTCTGTCTGGGGGATACTATAGAACTTGCAAAGAAACCCCCAAGAAATCATTGCTTTTGTAATGACTGCGACTGAATTTAGGCAGAGAGCAGCTCTAAGTCAGATGTTAAATAAACAGGGCAGAATAGAGCATGGTCAGGACTCCAGGAACCCATCTTTACTTCACAGCATGCACAGATCAAGACCAGTAAGCTGTGCTGGGGCTTTGGTCTACCAGGTTGAGCCCTGGCTTTTGTGGGGCACACATGAGGGGCCATGCTTGCTGCAGTGTGTTGAGCTTCCAGAAGGAATGATTTGCAACATGCAGAGGGAAATCCTGTCCATTTTTCTTGAATCTATTTGCAGGTTTTGGCTCATCCACACATGTAACTGAAACACATACAACTAAAACTTTCCAGACTTGTGCTTATTCCAAGCAGTGCCAGCCTGCTGGTCCAGTAAACATGGATGAGCTGTGTCTTACTCCTGGCCACAACTTCACTGCAATAGGATCTGAGAGAGTGTGCAAGGCGGTGCTTTATGCTTGTTAGCTGTGATTTTTGACCTTTGGAGAGCAGCAGTGAGTTCACTCTTGCTGGTGGTGGTAACAAACACTGCGCAGGAGAGATCTTTGTTACATGATACAGTCACTGCTGGCCGCCTGTATGCCAGCCAATCTTGCTGGTGCAGGACAGTGTGTACGGCATTGAGAGCCTGCAGCCTGGGATGAAGAAATGGCCCCTGCACCTCCCTGGGAGGAAGACTATTTTTGTGGAACCATGTGATGAGCTCTGGTATCTTTCTGCACTAAGGTGTATTTTATTAAGGGTGGCCATATCAGTTCAGAAACCATTTCAGAAAAAGCAGCCACTGTTGTAAAGCAGAACGTCATTACTACTGGTTCTTATTTTTTTGCTTGAAAAGCTAATTTCATTGAATAATAGGTATCTTTGAGAGAATTAATTTTTTTGATTGTACTGAGTCCAGACACTTTTTTTTCAGTGCATGTAATTTATCCACCATAAGTCACACAGAGGTGATTTAACTACGGTGGATACTGCCTGTTCATTCTTCAGGCTTTGGCTGACCACAGGGATGCTGGCGGTGATGACAGGAAGGATAGTATTCACTGGTTAAAGTGATACTAGGGGCCTGCCTAACTGACACTCAGAAGCAAGGAGGAAAGCAAGAATACTTGCATGAAGATCCTTTACACATCATTGATATTTCAGGCTTAAGGCGTATAACTGTGTAGAACCTGTATCTGACGTACAAGGTAACTTAGCAATATATTTTGCCCTTGGATGTTTGATACTGCTTGTGGCATAGGTGAATGCACTTAATGCTGTGATGAGAAAGTCCATGCTGTTTAATGCTGTACCCATGCATTTGTTGCAGCCTGTTCTGTTGCTTTTTTCCAATTACAAAAAAGTTAATGCTTTCTTGAAGTAATCAGAAGTAATTGTGAAAATAATTTCAGGTCTCTTTGCCTCTCCCAGTCTACTACTGAAGGCAGAGGGCTCTCTCTGTAAGAGCCCAAGGGCGCTTAATGGATCCAGTGATAAGTCCCATATGTCAAAAATAAAGAACATAAGATTTAGGAGGATGGATGACTCCTGATTAGTGGTTCACACTGACACTGAAGAAAATGGAAATCTTCATACAGAGCTTCCATTTCTGTCAACATACTCCTGCTTTGTATGCTGAGGTATGATTTCAGATGTAATTCATTTTTAAAGGAATTTTGGTCTTATCATTTGAATGTTATTTCAAGCCTAAGAAACCTGAGAGCCCAGTTAACCACGAGATCTCAGAGTAGAAGAGGAAAGTTTTCCACAATGGGTGAACATGTTCTACAGGTGTTTCAATTTGCTAAATCATGCAAGAAATGAAAAGGGGTTTTTTTATGATACAAGGGATCAGGAGCCAACGACTGCATACAGATTGTGGATAATTTATGGAACAAACAGAATATGTGTATGTAGAAAGACGAGGACATGAAGCCTGAAGAACTTTGGGAAGACTGGAGTTACAGACTCCAAACTGTTTGATTCCACTGTCTTCAAAAAACTGAACATAATGTGACCAGTAATCAAAAGGACGTGCTTAAGACCAAGTGTAATGATTTGTTTAAGGATATTTGAGATGACTGGACTAAAACACAGTAAGAAAACCAAAACCCTCAAGATGATTAAAAAATTAAAATAAAACTTGAATTGCACCCAGCAGTACATTCTCATACTGCCTTTTTTTTATAATAGACTTTTAATTAATACTACTGTAAAAATTATGACACTTCATGGGTAAAGCTGTGTTAGGAGTAGAAATGATTTTGGTAGCATAGATATACATTTTGTCAGAGGCTTTCATTGCTGTGCTTTCCAAATGGCATACTGGTTGCAGTGTTTTGTAGGGAGCCTGTCAGTTCAGCAGCTCAGAAAATACAGGGAACAGAAAAATTGTATTTTTTTCATCAAAAACTGAGTCTCTCATCTGCTAATTTTGTATGTGAGCAGTTAGTAGACATACTGTTTGTATTGCAACATTTTCATTTATTGAAGAAGTGTGTGGGGGGGAAAGGGTAAGATGTCAATAAAATGACTGGCACCATTTCTTGTTAGAAAATGAAACATAATGGGTATCTCTCACTAGTTATCTGGAGTTTTTAAACCAATTTTTAGAAGGTTCTTGCCAAGGAGTGACAGTAGGCTGTGGCTTGGTGATCCTGTTCATGTGAAGCAGAAGCTTACACTTAAAGGCAAAAGAGCAATAATTTCTCCTACTGTCTACATGTCAGTCACCTGCACTGACCAGATATCTTGGAAAGTGAGTACAAGAAGTACATTCATTCCTATTCACATTGAGCAGTGATACACCAGCAGCGACCTCAGCTGTGGCTTCTGGATCAGCAGGTCACACAGCTGTCTGTTCTTAGGGCTTTTTGTTTGCTCCATCAGGGGTGGCCAGACTCCTCTGCCCAAGGAGCCGTGTGCCAAAACCTTTGCTCAGCTGAGACCAAGAGCTAAATAGTCTTAGTCAATGGATTTCTTTAAGTTTGAACCCTTGCACACTTTCTAGTGTGGTACAAACTATTTTAGAAATTCCTTACATTTACAGTATATATAAACATACTTCATGATGTTATTTTTCATAGGCTGTCTGGCAGCCTGTGTCTCTGTAACCTACTACAGTGACATTCATTACAGTTACTGACTCTTATTCTGTGTAAAAGTTACCATGACCTGGCCTGCCAGAGAGGGTGCAGAATCAAAGATGGAGAGGGGAGGGAGGAATGCTTTTAATCTCTGCTCTGTCAGTGTCAATACTGGCCATGAGGGAGAAGTAGTTAGATTACTTGCAGAGGCTTGGATAGGAGGCTTCCTTATTTTCTTCTGGCTGTTCTTAAGCAGTCATATTAAATAAATGGCAAAGGCAAATAACAGAATGCTGTTCCACAGCTTACTGGGTGTATAGTCAAATTGCAGACATCTCTAACAGAACAGTCCCTAAAGAAGGAAAATGTATCAACTTGTGTGTTTTTTTATTTTATAGAATCTACATTGAGCCTTGTGTTATTGTTGTAATTAATACACCTAGTAAAGCTGTTTCCTGCACTTCGTTTTGGCTCTTCTGAATGGAAGTTGGCTTTCAGTTTTGGGTAGGATTTTCTCAATTGTGTGGCTTAGAGGAAGCATGGAAGCACTGAAATGGGATGTAATCCTAGTAGATTGTTATTCTCAGGATGGTCTGATTGCTTCCTACCTTAACAATACAGATAGGTGCTCTTCAAGAGTGATATTAAAGTTCCCTGTCAGAAGCAGCACACTTATTCACAAGCTGTGGCTTGTGGAGTACATTCAGACAACACAGGTCAAAGCCAGCTCAAGAAAAGTGCTGAGCTGTGCTTGGCTGGAGAATTTGGCAAAGGGGCTTCAATCATTCAGCAGCCTGGGATCATGCCTGCCTGTGTGCTGTCCCCCATTCCTCCCCAGTCCCTCTCCCTGAGATGCTGCTGAGCAGAAATTGAAGTCTTTGTGAGTTCAAGCTAATGTATGTGAACTCAGCAATTGGTTTCCTTTGATACCAGTGCAGGAGAAGCAGCAGATGATAAAGCCCATGTGTTAAGCGTGCATAAAAGAATAGAGCTGCAGAAGCTGGGGAAGTACAGCGCTGGTAGAGGTGGAGACTTGTTAATAGAGAATAGAACAAGCAACTGTATTCATTATGGCAGTTACTGGACAGTAATAAGTCATCTTCTGGGGAAGGATGAATGTTAATCTGTGTTTTGTTTGCTTGGTGCAGTTCATAGCTCAGGTGGCTGGTGATCATTTGTAGGTGCCAAAATAACACAAACAATATCAGAGGAATTCAGACATTTGAAAAGCAACAACAGAAAAGCACTGAAAGTATGCTGAACAGGCTAGCATTGATTATTTTGCATAAGCTTTCTGGGATGCATTAAGGGGCTGAGACATGGAAGTAGACAGCAGCTCTAACACAGTAGATGAAAGATGGAAGGTATGTACTTCTAAGTGGACACCATGGACCGTTTTGGATATTCTGCATTCTAAATAGTTGCTTATTGTCAGCTCTGCCTCTGGCCCTGACTTTTGACCCCTATTGCTTTTACCATTCATTCCTTTGTCTTAGAGCACTTCAGTTATAAGAAAAAGGACTAATGCCATTTATTATGTTGTTTTGTCATTCAAAACAGTAAAAACAGACAGAGCCACTCATATTCCCTCATTGTCTGCTTTGCAGACCCTTGTGAGTGGGTAGTGAGGGATGATGCTTTCAAAACCATCCTGGCAACTCCTTTTGAGGAGTGATGCAGTACCTTACTGGGCTGTAAGTAGGAAGCTTTCTGCAGATGGATTTACAAACTTTGGATGTATTTTATTTAGCATTAGTATTTCTGGCCACTGTTTGGCTTAGAAATGTAGCCATGGACATTAAATGAAGGCCGCTTTTCTTCCTCTTATTGCCAGTAAGTCACCATGTAGAATACAGTAATTTAATTGCAGTGAATTGAAGCAAATGTTGAAACTGTAAAGAAGTGCCACCATAGACTATTAAAATTAATTACCATGGGTTTAAGAAGACACACAAAAAATAGTGTTTCATCTTCAGCTGTTAATACAGTGGTGCATTGAGAAGTTGTGAAGGAAATTCAAAACAATCTATCCAAGTTTTACCAAGATTACACAGTGGAATCACATGTTGCTGGATGCTGAATGAGAACATCAGTCACCACCGGGGGGATTAGTTTTCTGAAATTATTCAAAGTGAAGTATCAGTTCAATTGTTGTAGGGGGATATTAATACTCTGTGGACTACCCTGCAGTTTGAATGACAAGTAAGTAGGTAAGTATGCTGTTTTGGAGGAAAGTGTTTCTCACCTATCCTGTTAACGCTGGGAATGCATACAGCATTGTTTATTTGGGAATTTAATGTAGCTGTGGAAAAGGGATTGTATCATAGAATGTAGGATCGGAGTGAAAGAATTGGGCTGCATTTCCCAAGCAGTAGCTCCTGGAAGCGATATGCAGCTTGTGGCTAGGAACAGGGCCATATTCCTGGCTGTGACAGCAAGGGAGGCTCTGCAGTGAGCTCAGAAACCTCAACCAGACATGAGCCTTCAGAGCCTGTGCTCATGGCACTGGTTTCCAAACCCTAGCAGAACCACTACAGCTGTTCTGTTTGGCATTTTTTGGTTTTGTGGGTTTTTTTTCTTTTGGAGAGGAGGTGTTTTTTTGTTTTTGTTTTTTTTTTTTCTCTGTTAGAACAGGGGAATACTTGGTTGAGTGTTTGGGTGTCGTTTTGAGCATTTTTATGTAGTCTAGAAATTAGTAATAAGCTAGGTGCTGTTTGTATTTCACGGGTGATGTATCCAATCCAAGAGTCCAGGGAACCTACAAACAGACTATGCCTTTTCTTCAAGCCATTCTCTTTGGCAGTGGCTTGAGCTGAAAGGTTTACATGAATTAATGATTCATAGCTGAATATGAAGTCAGGCCATTAAAGTTATCTGCAGATCAGATCCCCTTGTGCAGTTCATTAAATAAAAAGTGAAAATCCAGCACTATACTGACTAAATACATGCAATTGCTTTAATGGTAGGTGCTGCTGGGAGGAATCTAGCATCCTTTCTGGAGTCTGGTTTGCTGATGTATTGTATGACCCAGCTGACAGCAAGCCTGTCTTGTGAGGCACAGAACAGTAATACGCTGCACAGCTACTTTGCTAAGTAACTGAAATACAGTGCCAGCATTATTTAGGACAGATACATATTTGATAACCTGTTGCTACCAAATTGCATGATGGAAAGAACAACTTTTTTCCATCCTGAAACTTTCCTTTACTGTTCCATCAGAAACCTGAGCCTGAGAAACTCTACTTTGGGTAAGATTTAAGGGTGAGTTTCTAGTCCAGGTGTTAATAGGCATATTCTGATGCTCGCTAGCAAATCTGTTTATTCTGAAGTTTGCTATTCTGTACTAGAAACCTTGGCATTTACTCTATGTTCAGTAGAGTCAGATTGTGGTTGCCAAATTTATTTAAAAGTTATATTCATAAATCCAGAAAAACTTAACCAAGCACCTCTTAGATAATTTTAATTTCTAAAACTAGTCTCTGCCACATGATGAGCTATCTGCAGAAAACGAGGACTGTGCCAATCTCAGGATGGCTAAAAGCTTACTTTTTAGCAAAAAAAACAAAAGGAATCTGACAGGTCTCAAGTACAAACCAGTCTCTTTGTGGAGACTTGCCCACAGGCCCTCTGATGTGCTGGGTCTTGCCCTGCAAAGTTAATGTAGACACCTGGAGTGGTTAGTCTGATCATCTTTCCTGTTTAATTTTTCTGTTGTCTGAACTCTGCCTGAAAAGTAGATTGGCACATCTTCTCTTATTTTTCAAATTAGTCATGCCAGCTATGCATAAAAGAACTGGAGCAAAAGCGTTCCATATCATTGTTGTATTTTCCAGATTAAAAACTGAATCCTTGCAGCTCACAAGTCGTTATATGCTTGTTATTTCTAATTACTTTTTGGCATGTTCCTGGGTGTTTTATAGACAGGAAAATATATTTGATGATTTTTCTTTAAACATGCAGCTCAAATGCTTCCATAATTAGGCTAACAAAAAAAAATTCTGTGAGGTGGAAAACTGTTGGGAGGAATACATGTGCAGATGTATTAACTTGTTCCTCTCTGAAGGAGTAACTTGCGTTGTCCCTTATTATCAGCAAGCGTTTTGTCCTGAAGGAATAAGACTGTTAAATTTCATAGCTGGAAATTAGTCATTAAGCATATTTGGTTATTTCCAGAGCATGTAAAGTAAGTGTGTGATTTTCCCTTGCAAGTATTCTGTATGCTGCATTTTTCCAAAGGAAACTGGTGTTTGCATACCAGATTTTATACATACAAATTCATTAATGTACACAGAAGCAGATTTGCAGTTCCTATCCTTGAGATAAGCTACTGGTGAGCTACAATAACTCTCCTGAAGCTGCTGGTAAATAGAAACTGCATCAGTGAAAAAACTGCGAGTTTCCCAGCTGGCATTCCCTTTGTTTCTTGGGATTTTATTCTCTGTTGACTGTCAGTTGACTATTCCTGAAAATGTGCTGGAGTATCAGAAACCTGTTGTCTCCCAAAATAGCTGTGGTTCCTGACTCTGAAAGTAAATCTTCAGGCTCACCACAGTTAGGAGTGGTACAGCTTTGTGGAGCACATCTCAGTACACATGCATCTTAGGATAGATGAAATACATTAGAGGGCTGTGGCTGGAAATTGAAGGCAAGTCTTTTTTACATAAGGTTGGTTTATTGGGACACCTCTTGTTTCTCTGCCATGGGGGCTGTAGCATACACTGTGGTTTAGGGTGCCTGAGCTGCCTCCCTGGCTGGGAGCAGGTTTTTTGCTGGACTGATGCAACTTGTCTCACAGCTACTGGGGTAGCCAGAGTATTTGGGAGCCTGTGGCATCAAGAAGGGTTAGAGTGCTCCTTTTGGCAGCAGTTCACAGCCAGATCGGTTTTGGCTAGGCATGAAGCTACCTATTGACAGCCCCAGGTACCACATGCTGCCAGCCTTGCTGCAGGGCTGGGGCTGGAGGAAACCATTTTGGGCAGCTGGAGCCCAAAAGCAGCCATTAGGATCTGCTGTGTCACCTGCAAGGTGGCCCAGGTTCATTGTGTAGCTCAAAGGTTTGGTGTCATGGAAAAGAATCTGAGAGCTCTACAGCTGAGGCATTGCAATCGAAGACAAATCTTGTTGCAGGATTTAGTTGTAGCAGTAGATGGGAAATACGACCAAATGGTGACTGGTCTGTCCGCGTGATACCTCGTAAGTTTGTTAAAGTTGCTGAAGAATATTCACATGGTGTAATATTACATATCTGCACTAGATACCTGAATTAGTTACCTTCTGTAGAGATACTACTGATTATGATAAGCATAAGGCCTTAATTCAGCCACCTCAGTTTAGTGCCTGCTCTTCAGTACTGTATGTAGAATCTCCCTGGTATGTGCCATGCTGTGATAAAGGGGAGCAGACTTATGCCTCAGGGGACAGTAATTTATTACTAATACAGTGCCTTATCCATAGTTTGCGATTCAGTCAGCTATGCTAAATAAACATGAAGATACCTGCCCTGGAGAACTGTCGGCAGCATTCAGGAATGGCAGGATAATTTATAGCGCTGAACAAAACAAATACAGTCACATGGGGCTGCACTGTGTGCTGTTTACTTGTGCTTGTAATGCGTTTTTTGTTGGCTGTATGCCTGCTGAAATCTGACACTCTCCAGTATTAGTTACCTCTTTTTGCCCAGCTAAAATAGCTGTAGGAAAGTATTTTTATGAAATCCGAGTGTTTAAGGGAATTTTGAACACAGCCTGATGAGGTATGACAGTGAAGGAATCCTTGAATATTCAATTTAGAGTGAAGATAATTAGTCTCTTCTGTGAAGTATATAGGGTTTTCATTACAAGCTTGCCTCTGACTGAGTAAAGCAAAGTGGTATTTTCTGGAGGAAAAAAAAAAAAAGTGTTCAAAAAGCCAAGCCAGTTAAATCTTTGGGTTGAATTAGACTAATAGTTCCATCTCTTAGAAGCAGTTGGGACTACATAACTTACAAATGCTGGGCTGGTTAAATACAATTAAAAATGAATTTTTCAATCTCAAGCATAATTTCAGGGAACTGAAAACTGCTAAACAGAAGTAATTTCAAACAAATTCAGATAATAAATTTTAATATTCTCAAGTATATTCAAATTAATCAAAATACATTTTATTTTGTATTGCATAAAACAATATGAATTGACTAGAAATAAAAAAGAATCAGTCTCCTGTAGGATTATACAGCAGTATGAATAGAGCCAACTAGAGACTTTTTTTTTTATCACACAGAAAGGATCTGCTACTGAATTGGTTTTTGCTGTTAGGCTAACTGCTGTCAGTTTTCTTTTATAGCTAAGCTATTGTTCGTATGATGTTTATGAGGATATTAAAATACCTTGAAACGGATAGAATTTTACTAAATTATTATTTACTGATGTCAGATATTAACTGTAGAAGATAACAGTCTTGGTTAAGGATTACGCAAGGCTGGATACTGTTGATACCATGTTAGGCACTGAGTAGGGACACATCTCTCCTTGAAAGAGTGCGCAGCATGGTAGGGAAGCTATCACATCTCATGTAGGTGGGAGAGCAGAGCCCCAGAGCAAGCTGTGCCAGGTGAGCTCCACAGGGCCTGTGGAGGCTCTGCAGCTCTCCTGGGCGTTTTGCTTTGCTTAATTTCCTAGCTGGAAAGTTAATTAACAAGCCTTCACTGCAGTCAGCGCTCATGGCAGCATCACAGCCATAGCGAATCAGCTGCTGCTTCCTCTGCAACAGCCTCTCCAGGCTGCAAGGCTTTGGGCTTGTCTCCCTTCTCCTGCTCCCCAGAATGTCTCTCATCTCTTCTGTAAGCCACTCTAAACCTTTTTCTGCTGGTTAGGTTTTCCAAACATCATATGTTCACTGCCGCCTTCTGCGCACTGTTTGTTTGGCAACAGCGCTGGAAAAGAGAAGCAGCGCAAAGGGAAAGTGGTGTATATAGTCCTGGGAGTGGAGCAACTAATCACCTCTCTTGCGTGTGCTGCTTCCATTAATCACTATGGCATTCCTGGTGCCTGTGAGACAATGGGAATTTACCGTTGACTCACATTCAGTTTGTGGTTCACCACAAACACTTTTTTTTTTCTTTTTTCTTTTTTCTTTTTTCTTTTTTCTTTTTTCTTTTTTCTTTTTTCTTTTTTCTTTTTTCTTTTTTCTTTTTTCTTTTTTCTTTTTTCTTTTTTCTTTTTTCTTTTTTTTTCTTGGTCTTTTTGGTTTTGACTTTTTATTTTTTTCAAAACTGCTGTCTAGCCTATCAGTCCTTACTTATATTGTTCAGTGATAAAACATGACACTGACATTTAATCTTGTAATAAAGCAATGACAAAACTGTCTTGAATCATCAGAAATCCCTTTACGTAACCAGTTTTTTATTTGGGTTTTGCTTTTCGGGTGGGGGTTGTAATGTTTTTTTGTTTAAACACTGCCTAGATTAAACGTGACTTCGAAGAAGCTTCAGGCTGAAAAATGCTTCAGAAATACACAAAATCCATTTCCAGGTTAGGGGTGGGCATAACAGGTTTTGATTTTGCATAGGACCTGGGCAGGTCCTCTGGCTGCATTAGTATGGCATTAGTGTCCTGCTGCTGGCAGTGTCCTTTGTGAGAGCAAACGCTCAAAGTCCTGTTTGGTTTGTGGTCAGTAAAGATCCTGGCGCTGCTTTTTTCCATGGGTTAAGGGGTTAACTGTAGTGGCCAAACTAAGCTTCTGACAGTATAGTTTCCCCTTTGGCCCTAACTGCTACTTACAAAACTTTGCAAATACAGCTCCTAAGCTGAAAGGCTGGTTTTCTTCAGCTAAAGGGTGAGCCCTTCTAAGGGCTTCTACTCTCCCTGAGGTTTATTGCAAAATGAGAATGTTCCCTTTGTCTCTGGCATCAAATCAGGTTTGTAAATTTGTTAACCAAAGAAATACTGAGTTCATATTCCAAAATACTTGGAATCTGGTTGTTGACTTTTGGGTACACAAGGCCATTGCTCTCAGTGTAGTTTTGCCCTTAAGCTTCCAGATGATCCCTGTACACATTTTCTTGTTTATTCCCTTGTTCTGTCAGAGGGCTTGTTCTCAGAAAATCGAACATGAGCACAGTTTCCAAATTGTGCTCAGGGTGATCACTTTCTTTTGCTGTAAGAGCGGTTGATGGGACGGATTGTGGATGTTTTTACACGTTACTGATTTTTTAGCACTGCAGATGGGAATATTTGAATTACGAGAGACGATGAATGGATGGGGTGCACACCTAGAAAGGGAGATTGGCAGGTAGGATGCGAGTGTGGGGTTTAGCTGGGAGTTGCTGCCTGTTGGGAAAATGGGAAGGGGTGGTAGCTGGGAGGGACTGTGACAGACAGTACTCACCAGCAGTGATTTTCTGACCTTCACCCACTGTCCTTGGCACAGCTTGCTGCCCCTCTGTTCTCCAGCCCATATCCTTCCCTTGGACATCACAGCTTCTTTCTTCTTGTAAAGTTGACCTTGGTGCCAAAAGGTGAGCTCCCATTGAACAGCCTGCTTCTCTGTCTTGGCTGGGCTCCCACTCTGGGTGCTGGTTTATCTTTTAATTGTTATCGTCTTGGTTTGGAGGGGGGGATGGAAGGGACAGAAGTCAGTACCAAATTGTAAGGGCTGGTTTACGAGATTTTGAAGGTGAAGTGTTCAGTATTAAGGAATAATGCTTTTTGTTTGTACAGCGTTAATCAATTTTCATTCCATTTTCACAGTGTCAGCTCAGATACAATTACTGCACCATGGGCTGCTTAGATGAGTTCTGTATATTCAAGTGAATTTTTAACCTGCTAAATGAATCACATGGAGAAAATTAATGCTATTTATATTTAATTAAAAACTTACAAACCAAGCAGTAGCGTGTACACAAAGGCAGTGTTACCCTTTATGCTTAAGCTAATCAATGGAAGCCTTATGTTTTTTTGAGAGGTAAAGAATATGAGCTGCTGCTACAGACAATTCGCTGTAATAAAAGGTTGTTTTTTTAAAAAACGATGCTGTCCACTGGAATATTGTGAAATCCAGAAATGTTTAAAAAGTGCCTGAGCAGGAGTATAGCCTCTTTTTCTGTTTGGTCATGCTAATTTCTCAATAATGCCATCTTCAGAGGGTTGGGGGGGAGGGGGGCTGAAAAGAGTTGAGTGCATATCCCGAGGTTCATTCTGTCTGGTTTACTCCCTGTATAACTCTAGTCTGTGTAGGCATCTTGATAGAGATGCAGTCTTACACTTAGTGCTATAAAATGTCTGAAAACATTTCATTTTGAAGGAGGTGCAGTATACTTTCCTCTTGCTTTTAATGAAAGTTTATAGCCTGCCTTGTTGCCTACAGAATTTCTCAAATGTAACTCCTGAAGGCTGAGGCCCCAGAAGAAATAAGAAAGATCATTTTTAAGTGCAGTTTTAAGCCAAACTCATGAATGTTGAATGCCTGTGGTAAGCTTGGAGAGTCAAATAACTTAACACAGTCCTATTCGCTGCCTTTGGTGTATGAGTGCTTCAGCTACTTGAAGAGAGTGGAACAGCATCTTTTTCTACATATGCTTTTTCAGCTTGTGACCAAACTTACAGATATACATGTTGTGTATTCGTTGCTGTCTCTATATGGACACTGCTTAGGTTCCAGTCATGCAGTGAGATTTCTAAGCATAAGCTGCTGCTAAAATCACTGATCACTGATGCAGGATTAGATGGCATGCATGTCTCTGAACAGGGCTTGTTTCATGGAAATATTGGACAGGCTGTTTCAAGTGCAGGGAAGGGACAGGAAGTTCTTAGCAGTTAAACTACTGTGTAGGGCTGACTCATACTTGTTTATATATTTTTTAAAAAAGTTTTCTTGTTAAAATAAGCAGCAGTTAAAATAAATAGCAGTTAAATTATTTCAGGATAAAGAGTGTGCTCTTGATCAATAGGACATTACCCAAACATTACCAAAACACAGGAATTTCAGAACATTTCAGAATAAAGCTGCTTTTAAAAGTGAAGAAATCACCTTGCCCTCTGTTCTTTCTACTGTTTCTTTAAGCAACAGTTAAACCCTCTTGACTTTAAATGCCATTTGCCATTGAGAGAAATGTGAACACCACACTGGTAAACAGTTTTGCCCATTGCAGTTTATAGGCACCTTCAGGGTGGTGATAAATGGCTTCTGTTAAAGAGAGAGACAGTTATGTTTAGTTGATTGTAGTGGAGTGGTTATGCCTTTTCAACTGTGCTACCTAAAATGTTTTCCTCCTTGGATACTGTTACATTCATTTACATGTTCTTCCATGTCTTAGTGTAAATACTAACAGCATTCTAGAACATCCTCCGCTCACAGGGAATGGTACCAGTTATCTCCTTGTTATCTGTGGCTCATAATATTGTATCCAAACCCAAATCCTTCGTGTCCTGATAGCCCAGAATAGAGGTTTGGGTTCTTACTGTGCAGACTGTTAGCTGTAGCTAGTAGGCCCCCTTAGTGGGTTTGAGTTGAATGCAGCTACAGTGGTGCGGCCATATTTCTGTGTTTGTGTAACTGGCATGCTTTGTTATCATCAGGACAACCTTTTGGAAAGTATGGCTGACTTAATAAGTGTATTTCTGATGTTTGTGTCTTTTGAGGGCTTTGGAGAAGGGAGGAGAAGGAGTTACTGAGAAAGAGAAAAATGACTCAGAAATATTTGTCCTCTTTTCTTCCCTGTGTTTGGCTCTTTCCATCGTAAACTTTGGAGTGATTGATGCCTGTCTGAATAGGATTGAGGATGTGAGGTAACTCTCAGAAAGTGAAATATTTTGCAGTTTTTAACCTCCTTACTTAACTACATTTAAGCATGCTAAAGGCTGTCAGAGTTTATTAACCATAAAAGATGTTTGTCTAGTTCACACTGACTGGATTTATGATATCCTGCCTTTTTCTTCCAAGGAGAAAAAGAAACAACAATGTTTATTCTCATTTCTGAAATTGCTAACATGATTGTGTATATCCCACACTAGGTACTGAAGATGAGCTCCTCCAGACTATTAAAGTTGCTCTCCATTAAGAAATGTGTGCACTGCACTTAATGAAGCAGCACTTAGCTTTGCTAACATTGCTCTGAAGCAGTACGGAGGCTCTTTTAACACATGAGTGGATTCCCAGAACTCTTGCTTTGTAAACAAGGTCTGTTCCCAGCAAGTCCTAATTGATAATGACTGTTAATGTAATACCTGCTGGCTTTGCCTAGCCTTTACTAAAAGAGTTCTTTGAAACTTATTTATTGATTGAGGCAATCAATTTAGTTAAAAAAAAAAACCCTCAAAATAACAAAAACAAACAAAAAACCTCCCAGACAACCAAACAAAAAGCCTCCACAACATTAATTTGGCCTCAATTTTCTAATTTTTCTTTATTTGGTTGAATGAGTGAGATTAAAGTCTCAGAACCCTTGTCTGCCTTTTTATTTGTAAAGCAGTTGGTGGTTTTAGTTTTACTTCTAATGATGGCTCCAGGAATTACTATTATATGGATATTAAATAATGTTATTTTCTGTCCAGGTTGAGCAAAGGCTGTCCAGAAACAGATGAACAGAATTTGCTGAACTCTTTGTATCATCAGTTCTATATAAACTAATTATTGTTTATCTATTTGTCCAGAAGATGAGCTTTAGTTGCAAGGCTGAAATGGCATTCCCCTCTTGTTCTCAGTCGTTAGTACTCTGTATTTGCACAGTGCTGTATTGAACCCTTGTCTCATCATACTGACCTTAGCCAGGTCTGCTGCTGTCTACAGAAAGGATGGGAGCTGTGCTTTGATCCTTCTTACCTCTACTATTCTCTTAGAAACCTGAGGTTTGATTTGATTGCCATTATCAGAGAAAGGATGATGTTAAACATAGATCATCCAGTGGTGACATTCACCTAATGTTTTTCTGTCACCCTGTCTTCCTTTGCATACACGTCAGTAGTTGGATTTCTAGTGATTAATTACTTAACCATTGGAAAGTAATCAGGTTTTGAAGAGATACCTCTTTTTATTCTCCTTTTGTGTATTTTTACTTAAAAGTGATGCAGTTACAATTTTGCAGAACTTGTACTAGACACGGTACACACGCTCAGCAAAAGATAACACTTAACTACAGATGAGTTGGAAAATAGTAGTCTCTAAAAGGATGTGTGAGAAAAAAGTTGATTCTTAGTATAGGTTTTAATAATATATAATTATTATTCTCTCTTAATTGCTGTATGTTGTTTGCTATGCATTTTAGTGTCTCTTTTAGTTTGTATGGTGCAGTTTTATCTAGCACTACACCAATAAGCCATACAATTTAGCAGAATATTTTGGTTGGATTAATTTAAACTTAAGTAACAGTTTTTAGTGAATTAGATTGCGATTTTATGTGTTTTCTTACAAAGGGGTCATTTGTGCTACCTTGGAAGCTTGTTTGTGCCCTTACTCACTTCGTGTATCCCAGCTGTATTTGGCAAGACAGTTGTACTCTGAATGTTTTGTTACAAGTTTATCAGCTAGTTGGGATAATCTGTCAGTCCTGTATCTGAAGTGGACACAAGATTAGTGTAGTTCAAAATTTATAGCTCAGCATGTACTTTGCAAGTGACTAATCCAACCAACAGAGAATTGCTGCAGTTGTGAATGTTCTAAGGGACAGATAGTGCAATAAGATAATTAAGCCTGCAGCTGGTCCATTAAAATTAAACATTGGTATAGCATAGAGTCTTTTACTGTGTATGTAGTTATAAAGCCAGGAGAACAAATTACACAATGCACTTTTATTTTACCTTTGCTCTGTAAAAAAGAATAACCATTATTAAGCATTTCTTTCCCAGCTGTTGTTACAGACTGCCATATTAATCTGTAATGTATTTGGTGGGAAATGTGCTTAATAAAATATACCCTCATTTACAGAAAAGTGCTTAAAATATAATAGAAAATTATAAACATTTTGTAGTTCTTTTGAACATCCAATAGTGTCATAAACAGTTTTGAACTTAGGGCTTTTATAGACTGTTAAAAAAAACTGTAATATTTTGCAGTCTCAAAATTTTCCATTCTGCATATTCTGTTGTCTGTTATTCCCACCGTGCCCCCTTGTGGACCTCCATGGTTTTAGTCACACAATCACAGAATCACAGAATCCCAAGGATTGGCAGGGACCTCCAAAGATCATCTAGTCCAACCGCCTTGCAAGAGCAGGGTAACCTAGAGTGCATCACACAGGAACTTGTCCAGGCGGGCTTTGAATATCTCCAATGTAGGAGACTCCACAACCCCCCTGGGCAACCTGTTCCAGTGCTCTGTCACTCTCACAGTAAAGAAGTTCTTCCTGATGTTAACGTGGAACCTCCTATGCTCCAGTTTACACCCATTGCCTCTTGTCCTGTCACTGAACATCACTGAAAAAAACCTAGCTCCATCAACCTGACACCCACCCTTTACATATTTGTAAACATTGATGAGGTCACCCCTCAGTCTCCTCCAAGCTAAAGAGACCCAGCTCCCTCAGCCTCTCCTGTTCCACTCCCTTAATCATCTTTGTGGCTCTGCACTGGACTCTTTAGTCTTTGTTAATAGTTGCTGTTTGTTAACAAGACTGCATCTCTGCTGAAAATGGCTTGACAGCTGGTGTGATTGACAGCATTCAAAACTAGTAGAGAAATCTGAATTTTTCACATGATGTTAAATTATATTTGTTTCTTCCAACACTGCAGTTCCCCTTCATGTCACTAGGATCCCCTCTTGCCAGCACCATGGGGTTCTGCTGATGTTACACAGTGCCAAGCAGTACCTTTTAGTTGTACATCCTGCCATGCCAGGAGTATTTTTCAACAAGTGGTTTTGCTGAACACTTTTGCTCTTGATTTTCATCCTTTTGTGACTTCTGCATGAAAGCTTCCCTGGATGTTGTATTTTGGGAAGCCACAGGGTTATTGGGAGTGAGAGCCAGGAGAGAGAAGGCAGGGCTGAAACATTCCTGCTGTCATACCACAGTCACTTAAAAATGGCATTGCCACATCCCTCTGAGATTGGTGGAAGTGGCTGCCTGGGAGTGAAGGGTTGGTACCTTAAGGATGCCTGGGACTGTTCCCAGAACTGGGAACCAGCTAGTGCAGAATGGCCCACCTCTTTCCTATCAAGTTGTTTTGCTCTGAAGTCATGCTTAAGAATGGTTTCTAAGGGCTGGTACTTGATGCAAGCTGAGGGTTCTGCCAGACATCATAGTAACATTTTACCTCTAGAGATAACTGAAGTTAATGGGAAATGGATAAATGCACTTGCAGTGTGCCTGGGAGCATTCTTCTGCAGTGTTTAGGCCCAGCCCAAATGGGGAGATGGGGAGATACTAATCCTTTTCTCCTCTTCACCTTTCCATATGGAGGTCAGCATGGCTTCAGCAAGCTCATGATTAAGACATGGATAGACCTCTGACATTTTGAGTGAAAAGCTCCAGTCATCATGCACATCAGTAGTGAGCCATATTGATGGATGAGGGGATGTTGACATGGATACTAAGGCCAAACTGTCCAAGAATTTTGAGCAGGAGGAAGGGCTTGACTTCAAGGAGATATCATAGAATCATAGAGTAGTTAGGGTTGGAAAGGATCTTAAGATCATCTAGTTCCAACCCCACTGCCATGAGCAGGGACACCTCACACTAAACCATGTCACCCAAGACTCTGTCCAGCCTGGCCTTGAACTCTTGCCAGGGATGGAGCCTTCACAACTTCCTTGGGCAACCCATTCCAGTGTCTCACCACCCTTACAGTAAAATATTTATTCCTTATATCCAGTCTAAACTTCCCCTGTTTAAGTTTGAACCCTTTAACCCCTTGTCCTGCCACTACAGTCCCTAATGAATAGTCTTTTGCCAGCATCACTATAGGCCCCCTTCAGATACTGGAAGGCTGCTATGAGGTCTCCATGCAGCCTTCTCTTCTACAGGCTCAACAGCCCCAACTTTCTGAGCCCGTCTTCATATAGGAGGTGCTCCAGTTTCCTGATCATCCTCGTGGCCCTCCTCTGGACTTGTTCCTACAGTTCCATGTCCTTTTTATGTTGAGGACACCAGAACTGCACACAGTACTCCAAGTGAGGTCTCACGAGAGCAGAGTAGAAGGGCAGGATCACTTCCTTCGACCTGCTGGTCACTCTCTTACAGGTCTGTAAGTCGTTATACAACAATTTTATAATCACAGAAAACTGCTGTTTTTAATGACTTTCTAATAGAGACACTACCCAAGGATTTTCTTTTGTCTTTCTTGTTCTTACTATGTTGTATAATTGGTTTCTAGTAGTATCAAGCCACTAGGAAATTACTCTCAGCAACATAATTACTCTTTAGATGTTTTAATTCAGTCTTAGGAAGGTCTGCTTTCTCAGAGCCTCATATTTAACAGTGAGACGCTTGGAATCATGTATGTGCCTTGCTGAAATTTTGGCTGCTGATGCAGTGATGTGTTTGCATTGGACTACCTAGGGCTTGCATCACTTCAGCTTTTGATTACCAGCACTGTCACTGGGTAGTATTTACATCTAGATGTATATTTACATCTATCTATATGTACAGTTATAGATCATAATTGGATTCAAAAGCTTATAAATGCATAGGAGCTTTCTCAGAAGATTCACAACAGTCCAACTTCTATTAAAAATAAAATAGCATCCAAGGTAAAAATCTCCATGCTTGGCTTTAATTGTCAAGGACTTCAGTACCTGAGCTTTTGGGTTTATAATTGCTTTTATGCATTATGTATCAGTTACTACTGCTACTATTATGACTACTAGTATATGCATATGTAGAATTTATATAGAGGGGAAACCACAAAGCAAAACAACAAATTTTGACATATATTAAACTTAATGGGATGCTATTTAGAATATCATGGCTACATTAAGTGTGAGCTGTATTCAGCAGCATGAGTTTGCAGTAGGAAAATACCTGAAATCAGTCAAGTTTTTGGAGTAAACCTGTCAAAACTCCTCAGGAAATTGTGCAGAAACGTCACTGAGTTATACTGTCTGTAGGCTACTTCTGTGGAAGCTGATACACCCTTCATGCCTTCTCTGGCACCTGATGCAAATACTATCTCCCCATACTGTGGACCAGCATGCATCCCTAACACAGTCTAGAGAGAGGAGAGATCACTGTGCTGTGGTGCAGGTGGTGTAACTGTGGAATTTTTCTTCTAAGCAGCTTGGAGGATGGAACAATAATAAAGAAATTGTGGAATTCTTGTTGGACCTATTTGGTTATCACAACCCCAGTTTCTACAGATGGTGATAGATCTCTGCCTTTTCTGTAGATGGTGGTATATCTCTTCAGTAAGCAAATTCATGTTGCACAGTAGGTAAATATAAGGCCTGAAAGCTTTGAGTGTATTCATGCTGAAGACCCACACTTAAAGAAAAATTCTCTGTTTGAATGGGAAGAGTTTTCTTGTCTTTATTTAGTCCTGTTGAATGGCAAATTAATTTGCTGTTTCCTGTAAGTAGTGTTTTGCTTCTAAAGCTGGCAACTAGCAAGTAATTTGCTTTCAAAGTAGGATGGTTTAAATGGAAAGGACTAGCTAAATAAAAGAAACTGATTAATGTGGTGTAGAAAATACCAGGACTTTTTGATGGAAGTGAATATACCTGAAAGTAAATGTAGGTGATATTAAACCAAAGGATAATAATTTGCATCTCTGCGAAATTCTTTGCATATGCTTTAAAAATACCTGAAATGGATGATCTCAGCAAAGAGACCAAGGATTTTTCAGGATTTGGACTAGAAATAATCCAAGGATTGCAAGTTTTGCTCTGGAAAACCACTGATAGTTCTGTGGACATGAAGCCTTTGTCTCCAGAAACCTAAAAATGTTTATTTGTCAGGTTCTTAAGTGGTATCTAAGTTGTACGATGTGCACAATTTTGAGACATTCTTCTCTTTAATACTATATACTTCTATTTTTAGCTAAACACTGTATGAGAAGGTTGTGGATGCCTAATGTTCTCAGTCAGAATAAAATAGCTACACAACAGATACGTAAGAAAAGACAAGACCAACCAAGTACACACACTTTATGGCCTGATCCTGTTAATCTTAAACTAATGGAAATTCAGACATATGCTTTATCTTAACCCACTACTGCTGGTAGCTTAAGCATTCCACATTTTTCACAACTGGAAAAAACAAATGCCACTTTCTAAATAAGGGGACAGTAGTTAATTTTTTTCAGCAGTGGGGTAATAGATTATTTCAACTTTACTCAGAGTTCAGTACAGTCATATGATTGCTTAAATATCTATTAATGCAGAAATGTAATGCATTGTTTCTGCTCATGCATATTACCCATTTGTTTGTTATGCATAATTTTCTGTCTGTGCCTTTGCTGACAGGTCGTAGAAGATGGTATGCCTGTGTAGAAGAGTTTGGATTAATAGTGACATGTAACTAGGGATATTTTTTATGGGCATGCAGGTTGTTGGCTTTTTTGGGGGGTTTGGTGGTGGGATTTTTTGAGTCTGGAATTATGACAATACAATTTGACCCCCTTCAAAGCAAGGCCTAGAGTAACATACCTGGGAGACTTAGTGCTGTGCTTTTGATGTGTTTTTTTTATGGCGGTATTGTGTTAAGCACAACACATTCAGCATCAGGGCTAGCAAGCCTTGGCACTCCGGACAGACAGGACAGACCACGCACAGGAGAAGAGTGATGTGCAAATGAAGGCACCAGTGAATGTCTCAGTGTCACACAAGAGGTCATCACAGATTCAATTCATAGATGAGCCTATGTCCACTTGGGTGAATAGGCAGTGTGTTGCACTGCCACAGGCAAAGGAATATTTGGGTTTGAAAATGTATTTCTGATAGTTGCTCATAACTGTAACAGACATTGTCAATAACCATGCTAAATTGTTAGTCAGTATTGTTGTTTGGGTTTTGCATTTTTTAGTGTAGAACCATTTTATTCTGTAGTTTAGCAGACTATTTTAAATAGATATATTATTACAGGCCAGTTCTGTTGCTTAAGTTAGAACTTGTGCTTCCATGTTGTAGCAGAACTTTATAAGCAATTAAGCTAGTTTGTACAGTGTTTCTTCTGTTTGTGTTTCTTCCCTGAAGCAGAATTGCAAAGTTCGGCTTTAAGAGACAAACCTTCATCATTGGATCTTTTTCTGAATGGTGGATGTATTGTTCTTCTTTTCCCATATTGACTTGGTTTATTTAAAGCTGACATTCATATAAACTGCTCAAGTACTTATATAGGTAAGCTTTAGAGAAAATAAAGAGCTCTTCACTTGAAGACTGTTAATAGTCAGCTGGGTATCTATGATACTGCATTTCTCCATTGTAATTTCAGCTGAGTAGGGATCTGGTCATAACACAGATGCCTTCTAAGGTAAGCCCAGCCTGTTTGAGGCTTTTTTGAGTTAAAGCCAAATTCAGTATCTGATGCTTTGAAAGATAGCAGTACTCTTTAGATGAGCACTGTGCTTGTGATAGTAGTGGTTTCAAGTGGTTATTTGATTTTTATAGTAAAGCAGACCTGCAGAACCACCAGCTCATCGTTTATTTAATTAAAGGCAGATGTTTAAGAAACACAGTTACATCCGCATTCAGGTGGTAGCTAATGATGATACTGTTTGCAAAATCTTCAGTTTATTAGAAGACAGTTACAAGACATGTTCCTGCAACTGCATTTGCAAAAGAATTGGTGGTCTGTTTTAGGTAGATGTAACTTGGGCAAGCCACAAGGATAGCTGGATGAAATCCAAGCCCAGAGTAAACAAGGAGCAAATATACCCCTGAGGAGTTGGTGTTTCTTCAGGGTCAGAACCACAGTAAAACAAACCTGATTGTGAAGGCAGGATTTGAGCAGTAAGGGAGGGTCTACATGCAACGTTCATCTGACATTTCACCCACAGCACTGCAGGACAGCATGTAAACATGATTGGTGTCTTCCATTGTCATTATGCCATTTTAGGGTTCCTCTTGCTTAGATAGGAAAGGATTTCCTCAGCCACCAGCTTTCTTCACTGAAATTCTTAAATCTGTCATTCGTTAAACCTAAATTCCTTAGTAGAAGTCCTAAGTGGCACTTTGGTGGACCCTGCTTTTTTTCTTTGTAGTTATTTTACAGAGTAAATACTTCTAGGCTGCCCACTTGGTGTGATTCATAATTTTTTTTCCTCAAGATGATGAATAAAGAAACCTTTCTTGTCTATTCCTCTCGCTTCACTAGAGTGAAGTGATATTTATTATAACATTCTGTGTTCTTCAGAGCTCCATGTCAGTCATGTAGAATTAACTTATTAATTTTCCTGACAAATCTCGCCACTAAAGTGAATGTGAGAAGTGTAAAGAAAAGAATGATCTTTTAGAGTTCTGTCTGATTCATTACTCATGCTTACAAAGGGATCTTGCCTTAATTCATGATCCAAACTTGGGAAAGAAGCAGGTATATGACTGCTGTTAGCTTTGGCAGTAGGCATCTTTGTAGGTTAGAGGCTTAATTAAAGTTTTAAGAGCCCAAGGGATTACTTAAACATCCATGCAATTATCTTAGTGTTCAGGAGTTTTATATGTTCATTTTAAAAGCCTTTCTTCCTTAATTTCTCTTCTGGGACTGAAAAGAACAGATTGCCATACCAAAATTGTTTTTTTTTTGCATTAAATATGTATTACAATAAAGGACTTCTCACTGTGGCTCAGAATAGGAATTATATTCAGAATATTGTTGCTATTCTTATCCCCTGCTGAATTTCACCATCTGGTAATATTGCTGTTTAGGAAGTGATAACATATGCATGTAACAAGTTAACTGTAAAAGCCCAAAATGGGCAATTTGATTTTGCTACTAAAATAATAGTAGTCAAGCCCTCTGGTCTGCGATTGCCAGCTTTAAATTATCATGGTTGTTATAAATCATGCAAGGGGATTATGGGAAATAGAGCTTTCAGCTTTTCATTACAAATACCCCATTTTCTGTCCAGTGATCTAAGGGGGAATGACAAACAGCCAGCTATCTAATAGACTTAGAGCCCATTACCCTCAGCACTCCTGGGGATAGGAATGGGGAGAAAGAACATGCCTGAATTTTGCAGTATCTTAGGGATCATAGTGCTTCTTACTACACAGATTAATAGCTAAGAACTGAGTCCACCTCTCCACGTAACTGCTGTGTAAGGGGGCGCTGTCAGTTTCCCATGTTAGGAACAGTGCATATGTTACACGTGCATAATTGGCTAGGTAGCACTGAAAACAAAAAGAGCTTTTATATGTGTTCATCTTCCCTGTGCGAGAGATGTTTCTCCTTTTTACTTTTAAAAGTAGAATCAAACTCGAGCATTCCTCAACTAATGTATTCTCTGCCCCTTTGTAAATACATGTATGTACTGTCAACGGTGGGCCCATCAGGACTCTGGAGCTACCTATATGAACCCTTTGTATAATCATGGGGGAGATTGTCACAGTCTAAAGACTTCAAGCAGTGTGTAGAGGGAAATAAATATTAATTTTAAAATGAAGTTGTAATAATTTCAATTTTCAAACCTTTCATTTTACATCTTTAGATATTACCAGTGTTGTTAGCTGTAGGACTAAGGCACAGGCTTTTCCCTGGAGACCCTGTTACAATTGTAGATACTGTACACTTGCTGTCCACTGACTCTGGGGGGGTCAGGCTGCTTCTTGGGGGTTGTTTCTTCCCAGGGTGTTTAACAGAGTGACACCAGAAGATAGTTAGTTCTTGGTTAATGAGCTCTGAGCTAAGAAAAAGGAAGAATTTAGTTGGTAGGTGACTAAATCGTTGGCTCAACATCTAGCCCTGCTACATCTTTTTTCCTCTCTAAAAATGATGGGAGTTTATATGAGTAATGTTAAAATCACTATTCCTGTGGCTGAAGTTATTTGAGTTAGTTGTAAGACATTTCTAACACTTAACTCTGCCCTGATCCTTCCTGTGGCCTGTACTACTTGAGCACATCTGATTGCCATGTGTGCATATGAGGGTCAGGATTTCTGAAATGCCTGTGCCTACATCTGTCACAAGTATGTCAAATGTTCTCAGGTTCCTACTCTTGTTTCTGCCTACCACACTTATCTTGACTCTACTTTCTGCTTGTACTCACTCTTGTTGGGAGAAAAGTCACTGTGGCAAGAAGCACTCTCAGCTTCTCACACTGCTATTGCAACCTGAGCAGCTGGAGGCAGTTTATTTCTTTTTTTAGACCTCTGAGTAATCAGCTACCAAAGTAAGGTGTATTTCATAAAAGGGTCAAATCACTGATCGCTCAAAAGTTACAAGTCATAAATCACCAAAATGTACAGATATTTAAGATGTGGTCCGAGAACTTAGGGCTGCTTTAGAAGGAAACAAAGTGCTGTGGAGATGTGTAAGTCTTAGGGTATTTTTTGCCAGATCTGTGACCAAATGCTGATATGATACTTTTTCCTTTTATTGTTGTGAGTTTTCAGTCTGACAGTGATCTGTTATATGATTTGTGCTGCCATGGCAGTCTAACTGCTGTCCACTGTTCTGATTCATTATTTTTGGCAAGGCAAGGTAGCATGCACCAGACTTACGGAGAACAAGTTGAACTGAAATTTGTTTGAAATAGGATCTTTTTTTAAAGTAATGTTTCTTTTCAGTATAACTTTTTATTGTTGTTTATCTGTATAGATCACTTGTTTTCATTCTGAGTTTGGCATTTTATTTTTAAGACTTACATTCAGGTTTGATTTCTAGAAAATTTACTTTATTTTTCTTTATGCCTAATACAGAACTTCTTACAGAATTAACTGCTTGTCAGTAATCTTTTCAGAGACTCACAGAAAAACAAAATGAAACCCTTGATTTTTCTGTCTAGATTCTTGTACACTGACAAGATAAATTAGAGCTTCATTAAATTAATGATTTAATAATTTAAAAGGAGTATTCAGATGAAAGGCTCAGAAAAATGGATGAAGTATAAATGAACTCTGCATTAAACTTACCATTAAGCAGAAGAACAATGAATCATAAATTGCATCTGTATAAAGGCACATGCTTTCTGTGGGGAGACAGTAATTGTTATGCCCAGAAGCATTCTCTGTAACCTCCCACTCAGTTACTGTCAGCATCAATTAGTCCATTATGATAAAAACTTCTGAAATGATCTGAGGTTAAAGAGTTAAATTTACAAACACTTGGATAAACATATCTTAGAAATGCAAGAAAACTGAAAATCATGCCCTTTACCATCAAGATATAAGTGTTCCATAAGGAAGTTATTGGAGATTATCTGATTTGGCATACAGTGGTATCGTCAGAGATCTCTTGTGATATCTGCATACTGAAGTGGAAAGAGGAAGAAGTACTTTCCATTTCTTTTAACTGAAAATGTTGAGTGAATTTATCTGGTTCTCTGTTGCAATTACTCAGTACATTTCGTTATATGGTACTTTTCTGCCGTGTACTGTATAACCAAACATGAGAGAATTGCTAAGAAATACGTAAGTTTATATATGTAAACACAAAAGTACATTTATATTCCTAATATAGTCTTACACTGGCTGCAGGCTGGAAGCTGTTTGAATCCTGCCATCAGTGGTCATCCTGCCAGCGCCTGAAAATAGTCTTCTTTGGATTCCTGAGTCTGATTTAAGATTGTTGATTTAATATTTTTAGAAGAGAAAACAAGCCTAAATCATTCAAGACATAATTGGCTGAAAATATGAATTGCACAAGATGCATGTTCTCACTTGGCATCTCAGGAGAAACACACTCTGGAGGAATTCTCCACGCCGCTCCTGTGTTAATTTTGACCACCCTATGCCCCCCAAAAAATTCCTGTCAAAGATACTTTCTGTTGCCTAGTTAGCCACATATAAAGAAATCTTACATTTTGGTACTGATGCTCTTATACTGTAGTTGGACTCCATTTTGTATCAGATGGGCAGTGCATTGTCTTCTGACTTTCCTGAGGTGTATCAAAAGGACTAAGGAGGCTGTGTGGATGCAAAATATACAGGAAAATCAGAGACAGGACTTAAAATAAATGACAACCATGATGAGAAGTCACAGCATGAAACAGTTATGTGATACAAACATGTCATATGCGTATATCCTGCTTTTAAAATAGGACCAAAGAAAAATACAGAAGTGACTATATAGCCACATACATTAACAAATTCGTCACATGGGAAATATCTTCTGGGTTTCTGTTCCATGGGTTTTGTAGGCCAGTAATGGTACAGGTAGTGTTCATTTGAGATGAGGAGCTGGATTTCAGATCTCCCAAGGTGAAGTATTTGACTGCAATAAAATGCTGATTGCTTTCAGCTGGGAACTTAAGAAGTTTTTAGTTTCTCCTTTTCTTGTAGAGTCACTCTTTAGATTCAGATTTTAAAAGCCAGGAACATTTGAAAGCATGAAGAAAAGGGAGTCTGAAATCAGCACTAAATGTTTCTTAATTTGTAGAGTTTGGAAAATCACTATTTGAAGTCATAGTGTATATGTGGCTTCTGCAGCTTTGTTAAACAGAGTGCTCTCTAACATTAAGGCTCTTTGTTATTCAAAATTGTGGGGGGGAGCCAGACGAGAAATAGATTAAAGTATGAAAATACACAAAGTACATGTGTGTCTTGCTAACAGTTCATCACAGAAAACTAACAGAGGGTAATAGAAAAGCCATAACTAGCATGTAAATCTTAGTGACTCTTTTTGCCTTATATGAGACTGCATTAGTGATTGTTGGTGAACAAAAATAAGATCAATATTCGATTTTAATAAAATGTTTATCTTTAACATGATTATGACGTTCACTTACATTCCAGTAGTATTTGAATCCGCAAGTACTTCAGCATAATGCAGAAGCAGCTGATGAGGCTTGGATGCCTGACTCAAGAGCGTATGTCTGGGGATCTAGAATTCCTGAAGGGGCAGTGTTTAGCCCTTCAGCCCTACATGAGTGCATGTCTTCCACCTGCAGTTTTCTCTCCTGGCTGAGTTGAGCATCTTCCTTCTTAACAAACTGCAGTAAATCCCTTTGTTTAACACTTAACCTATTCACATGCAGTCTTTGTTGATGGCACCACTAAGCAGACTCAGAAGTCTGTGTTCTGGATATTATTCTGTATAGCCAAGTACATCCAGATTCCCTCTTTCTGCAAAAGGGCTAAGGAAGTGCAATTCAGGACTTCAAAGCTTAGAGCCATCTGACTTCAAAAGCAGGGAGAGAGGAGATCAGTCTATTTTGCTAAATAGTTTTGGGTGCTCCTCAAGAGTTGTATTTTCTTCTTGTGCTGGAGAAATATGACCCTTGCTAAACAGAAAGTGAACATAAACAATGATAAATGTTAGCTTTTTGGTGAAACAAAATGACAGTGTTCAGTGAGTAATCAGGAAGGCAGGAAATGGAGTAAATGTTTTGGAATTTAACAACAAACTGGGCTTTTTACATTTGCTGTTGAGTGACGAGAAGGTTGAAGAAGGTGGCCACCGTCTTAGTTCGTAGGTAATGCTTTGTTTGAATGCAAGCCATTTGTGGAACTTGTAAAGCCAGTTCTTTAAAAATGAAGTTCTTTAATTTTGCTTAGGATAGCAGCTGCAACACTTAATGGCCAAATTAAACTCAAAAGTACAAGTTATGGAGATTAGGTAAATTTGCAGCTATCCCCTAAATCTCCCTCCTTTGTTCTCAAAAACACTGTCTTAAGGTTACACCATTTCCAAAAGTGGGGAAGAAATGAGGAATAGAGATTTTAACTTTGCTGAAGTTACACACTGAGGCACCAGTCCATCTAAAATAAAATCATTGTGAATTTTAAGCCCTGTACTTCAAAGCAATAAACTGATCCCTCATGGTGTTGATTAGTCATAAGCTTTTTTGATCCCCTACATTTTGTTTGTATGTTTAACAGTTTGCCAAATCATCTCATATATTGTGTTTTTTCTCAGAACAGTGAGTTTTGGCAGCATGCAATTAATAGGTGATTTTCTTAGTATTTTCCTAATATTCTGTATTTCCTTTTGGAAAAATGTTTTCCTCTACCTTTTTACACCCTTAGTTCCTTGAGCTACAGTTAGTTAGTTAGTTAGTTAGTTAGTTAGTTTAACAGCTTTGTTTTTTCCAGATCCTTTTATATTTTATTTGCATATTTAGAAATGTTTAATCAAAAAGGAGTGGGAGATAGTGAGAGGAAAGGTATTCATATTATTCAAAAGCCAGGTTTTCCACTTTTGCAGAAGATCATCTGGAGCTGGCTGATTGTGAGTCAACAATGCCATCCTCTTGTGAAAAGACAGATATGGTAGGATGTATAAACCTGAAAGAGAACTATGTGGGATAGTCCTTTCATATTAGCTTTAATAAAACCTCAAATAGACTGCTGTTTCATACTTGGGGCTAACCAGGCGTCCAGAGGACAGCTATGAGAATGATCAGCAGTCCAGAAAACTTCGAGTTTGCACTTTATTTCAGCCTGTAAAAGGTTTGTTTTATTATTTTTATTCCTGTTCTGGATTTCTCTGTATCTCTTCTGCTTCATTAAAGAGCTTCTTCCATGTAGGGGTTATTATCAGTTTCAACTGAGTGAACCATTGCATATTTTTCTCAAATCAAAAAGATGTGGCAAGTGGGAGACTTCAAATAACATTTGTAGGTCCTTTCACTTCTGAGTTTTTTTAGTCTCTGAAGTGTGGACATGAGAACTGGCTACAGTAACCCAGTAATATATTCCCAGTTTATACTTGGTATTTCCCTGTTAATTTATCAAGAAAATTTCTCTTTTAAGTTACTGTTATGTCAGCAACAGTTTCAGCTAGTAGAGTTTTGGATTTCCAGCTGCCCAGATCTCAAAATACTTTATATATAAACATTGACTAAACTGTTCCTCATAACATTCCTCTACCTCATCTAGATAGTTGTAGCTGGGAATACGACATACTTCACTCATGGAAGACAGCCTATATTTCCGATACCACAAGAGCTACCTTATATGTGACGTGAAATTGCTGCCTGCTCATAAAGCTTGAACTTTTTGTCTGTTTATATCCTTCACAATGCTGATGATTCCTTTTAAAACCCAGAGAGGTGTATTAATGCCTGTGTTTAGCTTTGCACGGCAGTGCAGGCCTCCTGATCTATCCTGTCCAGAGATAAACTTGTAAGCCTAATGCAGTGGAAAATATAAATCCACCTTTCATCCCCACTACAAGTACCAAAACAAATGATCTGTTGTTAGCTTAGTGCTACAAAGAAAATGTTCTGGTTATTGTTATGTCAAAGAGGCAAAGAATGCCAAATCTATAAGGAAGAAATGTGGTTCAGTGAAGTATTTCAAAAGTGAAGGGCAAGATTTATTGTTACACTCCTGTGTATATGAAGAGATTGAGAGGGGGGGAAGAAGAGGCTCTGATTTGGAATTAGAATGTGACCTCTTGTCTAGAGTATGAACAAGAGCAACTGGTCAGGCAAGTGGGAGGATTAAAGGAGGAAAGCAGGTTAAAAGCCTTAGCTATCTGAATAGAGGAAAAAAGTGAAAGTTGATGGAAGGTTGTTTAACTGAAATGAAGTAAAATACAAGAGAAATACAATAAAGAGTAAACTAGGATTTCCTAGGCCAAATCGTACAAGATCAAACAACCTGGAAATAGTTTATCACAAATTCCAGTGGTCCTCTTATGCTAGTAGCCCACCTTGATGGAGGGGGTACTTCTAGGCAATCTGTAAGGACTTGTAAGTCCAGGTCATGTTTCTGCTGGAAATAATTAATCCTTCCTCAATGGCCCATGCAATCATAGGGTGTCCATTTTTTTAACATCTTCAAAGCATGCCATTTATAGCGTCTTCTTTTTTTGCCTGCTGCCAGTAGCTTTTCTGTTCTGTACCTAAACATACAGACTCGTGGAATCACAGGATCACTGGAGTTAAAAGGGATCGCTTGACATCATCTAGCCAAACCCTCTTGCTCAGAATGGGGTTTCATTAAAGCAGTTGTCCTGGGCCATGTCCAGCTGGGTGTTGAGTATCTCCAGATGCCATAACCTCTCTAAGCAGCCTGTTCACTGTTTCATTATCTCTTCAGTGAGGGTCTTTAATGAAGATATTAAACAGCATTTACCCTTGGGCTGCTTCACTAGTGACTAGCTCTCAGCTGTACTTTGTGCACTAATTGAAACAATGAGCCAGGCATTTCAGCTGGTTTTCAGTCCACTGTCTGCTTACTTGGTTTGTACTTCATCAATTTGCCAATGAAGTTTTACACAGTATCAAAAGCTTTTCTGATACCTTTTCAGCACTGGGCCTTACTTAGATGCTCTAGTGAAGATCAAAAGATCTTTTCTCATATTTGGGAACCTCTCATCTTCTCCAGTTTATTACTCTCTACCAAGTTAGCACAGGATGTATTGAGAAGATATAATGGGCATAGATCCCTATCAAGGGAATGATGGGTCTAAGTCGCTTTGTTTGTGAAACAAGCTAGTCCTGGATGGGCCCTGTCTTAACTCGGTGCTGCAATCCTTTTGCTTGAGTTTGGATTAGAATAATCAAATGTGTTTCGGAGAAAATGTTTCTGAAGAAACTCACCTTTATAGTTTATTCACATGAATCTGTATTCTCCTTTTGCTGAAGTTGCAGTTTTTCCAAGAATCATTTAAAAGGTGGCTGCTTGCCATTTAAACATCGAGCTTCCTACCTTGTGTGCCTCTTTTTCACACATAATGAAGTGTCAGAGCCAAGTGCAAATATAACTAACTCTCTTCATGCTTTTGTGGCTTGTTCTAAACTGGAGTATTGCAGATAAACAGTGTCACTGCATGCAGTTTGTGCTATCACCACTTGCTACCAAGAATGGAACAAAATATTCTGAATACAGTCACGTAATCAGAAGTTATGACGTACCCTTTTTGTTGCCCACAGAGTAGCTAAGAGATCTTTTATTCTGTTAAGCAGGTTTTCAGAGTATTTTGGAGAGACTACTGGAATAGTTTTCTCTGTTGCATTGTAGTAAGATTGTGACTCTCTCAGATGATCATTTCCACTTGCTAATATACTACTGAGTGTTTTGAAACAGGAATTTGTAAGTACTCCTTGGTAGCAAACTTGAGTCAGCAGCTGCCTTAAACTTCACAGCTTTGTTTCAGTCTAAGCTGTCCCTTTGTTTTTGGGGAAGAGATTTGTGGCTCCCTGGTCAATTATTCTTGCTGAAATTAAGAGTTCTTTTGAAAATCACCAATTAAGTCAACGTAAGACTCCTTGTAGAATATAGGTAAATGGGGCACACAGTCTGTTAGATTCTCACACTGAAGTCAACATGCTCTTTCTGAAAAGTGGGATATTAGAACTTGGCTGTCCATATTATGAGGTAGACTAGATAAAAATTTACTGTGTTTGGACCTGTCTAATCCTAATTTCATGATGTGAACCAGGGGAGAACCCTGCTTACAGTTTTCACTTCAGCTAGCCACACATAGAGTGATTTATTTTATGATATTGCATATTATTATTGTTTTTTTTTCATGGGAAAATGCCTTCTATTATTTTCAACTGCCTGTTTTCTATTTTTTTAATGTTTATTTTCTCTGTGTTCAGCTCAAGGATTTTCTCTTTTGGTAGTTGTAGAGGGTGTTCTGTTATTTTTTAAATTAAATGCAGAGGTGACAGCCTTTTACACATTGCACTGAAGAAGGGTTCCTGGGAAGTATGAAATTTTCACTCACAGTCACATTTTGTTTTCAATTCTTTGTTGTTTTAGGATCTAGCCAAACATTAACATGAAACACATAAAGGGAAGAAAAAACCTCTGGTAAAAATCAAGATTTGTGCTGCTGCTTCTTAAGCTAGTGCTCATACTTTCATCAAGGAAAACTCCCTTTAAATATTAGCTCCTCCTTGTTAAGGCCTGGGCACTATGGCCCTAGGCATTCAGTCTGAATATATGAAGCATTTCTTTAGATGTTACTTGTGGGGTTTTTGCAGACTGTTTTCTTTTCCTGGTTGTTTAAAGAGCCACGTACTGTGAAATCCAGTCATTTTTTCATTGTCCCACCCACTAGGAACTAAATCATTATGAGTTATTCAATTAATGTGGGCACCATGTCTGACTTTTCAAAATGCTTTAAAAAGCTGACTTCCATCCTTGAGAAGTGACCTTCCATGTTGAATTAATGTTATTTTTATTTAAATACAAAAGTACCACTAATTCAAAACTGTTTTAGATACTGCTGCTGTGCCAAATATCATGGGGAGTGATAATGTGCCTAGGAATTCTGAACATAACAAATGAATTCTTTTTTTTTAACAGCTTGCCATCTTCCTGGGACTTACACACTGTCCTTTTAGAGAAAAAGGAAACGCTGCTATCTTCAAATCACCAGTTTATAAGTTACTACACTGTAATTTATTAGTAGTGAGATACTACTCAGATACACCCTCTTCTTGGTGACTCAGAGTTTGCTTCCAGTTCAGCTCATTTCCACTGTGGATGTGCCTTGAAAATGAGTCTTGATCAGTCACCCCGACTTCTCTTTGCCATTTAAATCTGCCTTTGCGCATTTCAGTGTCAAGGTTAACATGGGATCCCACAGTTTGGCAAGCGCCTGGTGGCATGAGGTGTTTCAGGCAGCCACTGCCCTTTGAGTGAGAAGCCCAGGTGCTCCTACAGGCTGCCCAGCTGGTGGCCTTTCCCGAGGTGCCCTTTCCTGGGGGACAGCAGAGCCAGGATGCCTGATTGGATTTTGTTATGTTGCCTTCCTGCTGCCTGTGACCTTTGCCGATCTCTTTTATCTGTTTTCCCTGACTTTCTATAGGTGCCGGCATGGCTGGAGAAGGTCGCAATTCGCAGTTGAGCTGAGGGAGGCGTGAAGCGGCACACATCCCCTGCTGACATTTGAGGTAGTGTGATAACCTTTATCTTACCTGCAAGTGACTGTAGGGTGAAAGTCAGCTAAGTAGAGTGATCAATAATGTCCTATGGTGCTCTGCAGATAATCCTCACAGGTCTGTGATCCATTAAAGTGGTAACAATAATATGCAGTATACAGAATTCTGACTGGGACCCAGTAGTTGTATTTTAGTACTCCAAACAACAATGATATTTGAATTAAGGCAGTCACATTCAATCCCAATATAAATTGATGACTTCAAGCCCATTTCTACCAATCTGTGGTAGCATTTGAGACAAAGGGCTTGGCAACTCTTAGAAGTGCTTCAAAGCCATTTTTTCTTGTCAGTGAAAAATTATGCTGTATTTTAATGAGCTATTTGACGTATTATTTGCCTGACTGTCAAAATACACAAGTGGAGAAAAAAAATAATTTGTTTTTGCAGGGAGTGAGAATGTTAAAATGCATATGAGAGCATTGTCAATAACAAATCCTGGCTTAAATGACACTTAAATGATACCTAGTTTAAATGTATGTAATGTTTGAATGTAATTTGTATCTGGAATGTATTACTAAAAGCTTAATCAGATTACAGTAGGGTAAAATTCAATCAAACATCACACAGAAATACACTGTGGTGTAAGGGATTCAGACCTATGCTCATTCATGCCAGGGAATTGGAAAGCTGTTACCTGGTGTTAAATGGCTGCATGAGACTTTAAAGCTGCTATCTGTGTACTGTAGCACTTTTATGAGACTTAGCTGGCTGTTCCTGTCTAAGTGTACACAAATGTAATGCCATTAAATAGAAGTGAAATTGTAGAGATGTTTTGCTTTAGTTGCGATAACAAAAGGTAAATCTTGCTCCTCACGTTTTTAATGTTTTTGAAACCAGATGGTGAAATTCTAAGTGCATTCATTGCACCATGGATCTGTGCTTGGGACATTTGTCTAATGATATAGTAATTTCACTAAGAAAATAAGAAGGTAAGAATAGTGAAAAATTACTTGTAAAAATGCTTGTAAAGTAAGATAAGCATAACTTAAGAGTCATTATGGACTTCCTCAATCAAAGCTGCCTTTGTTGTGGTTACCATGCTTTCTCATGCAGAGTTAAGCACACCAGAAAAAACTAATGACTTCTCTAATTTTATAGCTGAAGCATGGCAACACAACCATACAGAAAGCAGCTTCTGTGGCCTGTTTTCCTGGCTTTCCATGCCCAGCAGGTCAGTCAATCCTTAGCTAAGCTGTCCCTGATTCCTCTGCAAGCAGCAGTGCAAGAAGCATGCCCAACTTGGACATGGGGTCTGGCCTTGCTTCTGAGCTCCACCATGGGCTCACTCAGGGGTTCTGCCACCCTCTGTAACCTCCCTGTATTTCAGCTTCCTATCAGTGAATGAAGGCTAAGAATTCTAAACTACCAGAAAGGACCAAAGCATCCCAATCCTTAGGAAATGCTGTTACTTACGCAGCATCTGTTCTATTTGATGTGATACTGCCACTGTGTTACCTGGGGAGAGCTCAAAACTTTTGCATTCAAGTGTGACCCTTTTTTTATTCTTTGTAGTATGTGGGTCCATTTGCCTGTTATCAAGTCTGCTGATGATAATCGTTATCAGCAGTCAGACTTACAATTAATAACTATTATTGAGAAAAACTTGTATGCAATAAATGAACTAAAAATCAGGACAGATTTATGTATCAGAGCAATTCAAAACTCAAACCTCTGTCTGCTGTGATACTACATAGTCTTAATAATGTTGGGAAAATTACAGTCTATGCAGAAGTGATTTATCTAATGTTGCCATACACTTTGTAGTAGAACATCAGAGCAATCAGTCCCATCAATGCTTCTTGTGAACATTTTTGCTTATGCAGGATTCAAGTATGGTTGGTGTTATTTATATTTTAGGAGCAGATGATACCATCATTAGTGACTTCTTAGAGGAAAAAAAAAGAAAAAATATTTTTTTATGTGCTAAGGTTTTCTAAAACCAGAACCCTTTATCTCTCAAAAATTAAAGTTCCCTGTGATCAGGGAATCATAAAATTCTATTGTACTAATAGTATTCATCAGAATATAATATTAAAGTTATTCAGTGTAAGAGCCATAAACAGGAGCCATCATACTCTGTCACTTCTACGTCAACACTTTCCACACATTCTCATGCATGTGAGACTAAAAAGACTGCAGTTTAGTCTACAGGGCCCAGTGTTGAGTGAGATGGTTACTGATGCACTGATAAACTGGAGAGAGCCAGTTGCTAAGACTTTTGCTGACAGGCCCCTGTGCAAACAGCCTCGCTCCCTACTTCAGTGTAAAACTGAGGGAAGACTGCTGGTCAGGCTTCCGAGGAATTGGGTATCATGCTTAGATTAGCAGAGCCTTCAGCAGGGTATTACAAAACTCTCTGTGGCTAGTCCTCCCCTTTAGTCTGCTTGTCTTTATTGTGCTGCATGTCTAATGTAAGTCCTGAGATCTAGCTTGGTGTGGGATTTATTTTTGAGGATAGCCCTCACAAAATGGGTTTGAGTATAAGAAATACTTGTGGTAGTGATGTGAATTTTATCTGTAAACATCTATTTTGCCACAGTCCTGTGGAAAAAAAAAACAAACCAACAAAAACAAACAAACCCCCCCCCCCACCAAAACAGCAATGGAGAAATGTGAATGCAGTAGTCTGTTTTAATAAAAGACAGTTGAGTCTGCTCCAAAATTGCACTTTTTAATCAGATAGTTGTAACGTGGTGAAGTTCCTATAGAGGATGGAGTCTTAGCATCAGTGGTGGTAGACATGCTTTCATCCAGCCAGCCTTGACTGCGCAGCTCTGTCATTTGTAGCACTTACTGCAGTGTATCCCACTTTGAGCTGATCCATTCAGCATTTATTTATTTTATCTATGATGTCTAAAGGCAAAGTTACAATGTAGAACTGTGATTGTTTTAGTCTCTGTGACATTTTAGGATTGGTGAATGTGGAGGGAGAGGCTTACATCCAAACTGTTAGGTTTTGAGTTCTTCTTTTTTTAATCCATTGTAGCCTTATTTAGAGATGCTAAGATGGCTTGCAATAAATCCACTCTGTAATGTTCTGTGGTAGGTAAGACATTGGAAAGGGTTGCAGTCCATGCCTTACTCTGCCGCTTGGCTGTGGTGTAGATGCAGGCAAGCTACTCCTCTTTCTAGTGTTTCCATCTTCCCATCTGCAAAATGGATGATGCCACTGACCCCACTGCACATTGTTTGAAGGTTTGCTGATGGAAAATATTTTCTGACAGCATTAAAAAACCTCTTTAAAAATAGTTTTGGCACATTACCTTTAAAATTAATATGGCTGTTTCTATTGCTTGTTTTGCAGACACTTCTTAATTTCTTGATGGATGGGGTTCCCTTAGAGCAGATGTTGGGCACTGAGACTAAGCTTTTTCAGGTTTCAGTCTGAATTTCTAATTGCAGTTTGGCGTCTTCCTTATCCCAGAAGATAGCTTTCCTTGCAGTGCTATGCCAGCTGCAGGCATCCACTTGCAAGGTTATACTGGGCAATTTTCGTCTTCACTAACTTAGTAACTGCTCAATGGGTCACTAAATCTACCAATTACCAGGCATGACTGGTCAGTTCATTCCCCTTAAAAGTCAGGCTGGCTTGATTGCCCACTGTGATCTTGCCATACTTACTCCTCATCAGATCTTGTCTTCTACCTTGCACTCACCTGCCTCATGGGGTGAAACCATGGTAAGTAATAGTAAGCTAAATGCCAGTTAAGTTACACCTTCAACTTTCAGCAAAAAAAAATGCATGTGTTTATGTTCTGTGTGTGCAAGCTCATGTACACAAACCAAACCCCACTGCTGTTTCTTCCTTGTGAAGAATTGCTTCAGGACCTGTGATAAATGGTGGAAGTAATGCCATGGTATGATTTAAAATGTGATCTGGGGGAAAAGTTGCTTGAAAGCATTAAAAAATAAAGCAGCATAACCAGTATATTCATTACGTTGACTTTGAATAAATTCAGTTAGTGGAATGAGCTGATTTATCTCCCTGTACCTTGAAAAGTCTCCAATTAAAACAACAACAGCATCTTTCCTATAGCTCTTGACTTAAAGGTGTCAACAGCTGTATCATAAAAATGTGTATCAGAAGTGATTGGTTCAGTATAAAGGTTCTAGAGATCCTGTTTGGAAGATATGTAAAAATGCTGATGTGTTTTTAAGTCACACTTTAAGTGTGGACATTGTCTACTTTTGTATGTGAAGTGCTTCATCAAAACATACTTTAAGCTTAAAAGTTGTTAGTTTCAATTTCCATATCTTACCAAGTGGAGAGAGAAGTTAACTGCCTTCGTAAGATTTTATGAAAGTTTTGAACAGAGATCAGCTTTTCTTCACAAATTGTTCCTTACCTCATGAAAACTTGTTTTGGTAATGCTGCATTTAAAAATACTGAATAATCTGCTACTGGTCTCATTTAGTATCTCTTTCAAATTAGCACTGATTTACATTAATAAAGATCTACCTTAAAATCTTTGTCTATGGCTATATAAAGTGGTTTGCAGTTGCTGAATGCAATACATTACTTTTTGGTAGGTGTCCACAGGTTTTATATTCAGATTTGTACAGACTTAAAGCATCAAATCAGCAGAGAAACAACACCAGGTATGATCGTACAGAGGGCATAGAAAAAGCAATTGCAATCTCATGTTTTTCATTAACAGAGACCTTAAAAAGAGATACTCACTTGCAATTATTCTGAAAAAAAGGTTTTACTGAGTAGACATGCTACTCTGCATTGGTTGGAATGAGATTTAAAATTAGCATCAATCTGTAGATTACAGATGCAAATTAAATCAATATAGTTCATATTTTAAACTGATGTGAGCTTCAGGACATGCAAAATTGCACCAATATAAAATGTCCTGCTTACTCTTATACCTTCTGTCTAGCTGATTGATCTTTGTATGCTGACCAAGGGATAGTAAATATGGGAGTACTTTGAGTCATGAGTGGCTGTCCAGAAATGCTGCACAAGTCCTTTGTCATTTACCAGCTTTCACTTAATCCGTTATTTAAGTTATTGACTTCATACGTGCATGCAGGCTTTGTTATGTAGTCTTTAGTCTGATAAGGAACGCATGAATAATTTAGCGTGCAGTTAAGCCATGTAATTAATTTGGCTCATGGTAGTGTACCATTAAGTGCTTCCATTACTCTAAGGTAAATACTAGAGTCTTGAACTTAAATTTACAGCTTCTTGAAAAAGTTTTTCCTTGAATAAATATTTTTTTTGTATATAAAATATGCTTAAAATTAAAACGCTGTTTCCCTCTGATTTCCTGAAATTGCTCTTTGAGATCTGAAAAGCAGGTTTGGCTTTAAGGTGAAGAAACTGAGGTTGCTTTGTTCACAACACTGGTCTATAACCAAATGCTGTTTCAAAATGACAAAGCTCCTGCTGAGCTCCTGTAAAACAGGGTTTGGTTGTAGCCCAGCATTTTGAACAAGTTAACAATTTCAGGGAATCACAGGGTGCAGGTGTTTCATGTTACATAAAAGCTCCAAGAAATCAGATGCAGATTTATGGTGTGTGCAGAAATGTAACTGACTATATTTGCCCAAGTTGCTAGGTAGTATGCTTTTTCAATTTGAGTGATGCACAGGTACTAGCACACAGGAGAAGGCTTGCAAAGAAAATGCCAGTTGGAACAATGGCAATCCAGCAGCACATATTAGAAGGCTATGTAATACTAAGCATGTGAAAAATCGTGTTTGTTTTCCATTGTGTTCTAGTATTACTCCCAGTAATGTCACATAGGTGGCTTTCCACTACAATTTCTGTGCTTCATCATTTCTTCATAGTTTCTGCAAGGTGCTAAGGACCCTGCTAGGGAAATTACTTTGCCATGTTCTCATGTCAGATATTTAACCTTGCCTGCTTAAAATTGAATGTCTTTAACTGCTTTGCTGGCTTGATACCACACTGCTGAGTCCTGATAGGATTTAAACTTTAATGCTAGAGAGACACTGAAGAGTTTTTTTGGTTTTGATCTTTTTGGATTGTGAGGCTTGTGGTTTTGTTGGTGGTGGTGCTGGTTTTGTTGGGGTTTTTTTGGGGGTTGATGGGTTTGTTTTTTTACACTGGCACAGAAATGTTTTACAGCACTGAAAATATGTAATCATAAAGTGTGAATAAATGTGTCAGTAAATTTTTTTTCTTTGAGTAAGAACACGTTTTTAGTACAGATTACGATGGGGTAGGTTTTGTTGTTTGGTTTCCTTTTTTGTCATGATACTTAACATTAAGTTAATGTATTATACTTCTTCAGACAAATTGGAGTATACTTTTTGCTTCTATAGAGAAATTCTCTTACTTTCCTTTGCAATTGATTGTAAAAATAACAAAGAGCTATTTTATCTCTTTTTGATGACTTAGCTAAGTATTAATAATAATAAAAAAAAGTGGTATAGGAAGAATTACTGCTAAAGTTGAGAGAAGTGTTTATAGCCTGAAAAAAACTACCACTCTCATAAACAGGCCTGCATCCTCTTTCTTAATCATACAAGTACATGTAAAGCTGTCAGCTCAGCAGTTCACATCTGCATAATAGCAGCTGAATGTTGCAGTTTCAGATGCATGTATTTTACTGCTTCAATGTGTTTTAGGGGCTGAAAGGCAAACAAGTCTCTTCCAATTTAAAAATTATGCAAAAGACAAAAACTTAAGATGGTAACTTCCATTCTCTTTTAGCAGTTTTCTTCTCATGGATATAATCTACTAGTCTTACAGCTAAAGTCCTCCCTCTGTTTACCTAGTCCCTTATGTTACTGCTGTCAAAGCATAGCAGATTTTATTGTAAGTAAAGAATTGATATGCCATATGGCACAACCATCCTTGGACTTTATAGCCCAGTTCTGGAGTATGACTTTGTATTTGGTTTAACGTAGAACAGCTTTTTTTAAGACCCCAGAGCAGTATCCAAACTCAGGATTCATTGTTGGGCTCCTTAACTACATCCAAGAACCGATAACTATTTTGCCTGTTACTGGCTTAAGTGCAGTTTAAAACAGAGTCCTTCGCTGACACATCTGTCTGCGGGGAAAAAGAAATCAGCTCTGGTAAAAACACTGAGTGTGTCTGTTACAATGGGGATACAAATAAATTTTAGTGTTAAAATGAAGCTTTCATATAGTCTCTATTCCAAAATTAACAGGTTGTTCAGGTAAAAAGCAACGGAGTTTTCTAAATCCAAAGTGAGCAATTATTTTATTAAATTCAATTTTCAATTTTAACAGTTGAAACTTGTAATTATTTAGCTTAAATAGAGCTTTAATTAATAACATAAAGTTGCCTTTTCCATAGTTTTAGTTAGTCAGAATGATGTACCTTTTAATAAACTTGAAATTTGTGTCAAACCATGCATAATAAATGCAGCTTTATGCCAGCATACTTCATTCTGTTCCAGAGATGCTGTCTTTTGTTGTTAAGCATTAGTTGGTTGCTTGGGTTTTTGTTTTTTGTTTTTTTCTGTTTTTCATTAAATGTGCCCTTTATAAGATCTGGTTTTTTGTTGGTTTTTTTTTGTTTGTTTTTTTTTTAATTTACCACACATCATTTCTTCTTCTGTGGTATTATTCTTGTTCTTTTCATATCCCAACTAACCTCACGCACTAGGTGAATGGTGTGTTATTCATGCCAACTGAGACAATTTGTTACTTCTCTTTTTTAACAAGGCTGAGTGTGTAGCACTGACAAGAGTTCTATAAAAACAGGCGTTCATCCAACTGCCACTGATGACTCAATCAAGCTGTAATATCAGCAAGCAGGGGAAGAAGTCTTTAGGTCTGTGGTGGTTTTAGATTGTGTTGATTGGAAGGGTTGTAACTCACTTCGTCTGCAGAATGACTATGTGCTGTTGGCATTTAGGGGGGTGAGGGTAAGCAGGCAAAATTACTTCAGCTATGCATGATTAGTCAAACCTGTGTGCATGTTTTTATGCAAGCACAGAAGATTTTCTCTTAGTGTCACTAATCATGCTGTGAAATAGCTGATAAGGAATATCCATGCTGAAAAATAAAGGCCTTTCACCCAGAAAAGTTCGGACATGGTATGTATGTATCTGTGTCTGTAATTTGTAGATATATAAACAAGATTCGGGACAGATCTGGAGAGCCTGCAGTTAAATTCCCTTCTCAGAACTTATGCTTACTTGCTAGTGAATGTGTGTATTGGTATGTATTTACCTGCATTGCAGTCTCCTGTGTTCTTGTCTGTGATCTGATGGAATGATGAAATGTATCAATGTACAGAAAAGCTCCTCAGATTAATTTTGTAGTTTGGTTTGCAGGAGGGAGGCCACTTTTGGTTCTGGACTAGCTGCATTTGTTCTGCTTTGGCAAGCAGTGCTAAACTGGGGGTGGTTACAGGGGAAAAAGTCTCTTGTATTTGGAGTACAGTGAGTTAATAAAGATGGCAAAAGCAGAAGTCCCTTCACAGACTCAGTTTAACAAGGTGTAATGTCCTTGTCCTTTCTTCAGGTCCTTTCAGGTTAAGGAGCTGTTTAAATGTCAAGATGGCACTTCAAACAACAGTTTTGTTTATAAGCAAAACTTCTGATGGTTTACTTTGAGTGTTAACATTGTTACCTGACCAGAGTAGATGCAAACTGTTCAGTATGTTGTGACTAAACTATTTCTTTTCTCAGGGATTTTCTTAACCCGGTTTCCCCTATTTATGCTGACTATGTTCATGTTCCACTGGAGAGATGTCGTGTTTAAAATCACTTGTGATTGGCCTTACTCCAGCATCACTATAGAAAAGGGCCAAGAATTTTTTTTATCCTTTTTATAACTCCTGGCTCCCTTTCTGTTCTGAAGCAATTAGCCTGAGCTGACCCCTAGCCAAATGTTCCTGTGGTCAAGTTTCAGCTGGCTTGAGGACAGTCAGCTGCTGTATTTTTTATTTTTTTTCCTGGTTTTAGCTCTCTTCATTCTGACAAACTGCTGGAGTTGGTAAGATACAGAGCATTATTCCTTAGAATAGTGTATTTCAGACACTGAATTTTTTTCCTATTAAATAACAGTGACTTCATTGGTGGCATGTGTCTTTCATTTGCGTACAGGAATAATGTTGGAAGGTAAATATGACTAGATTGTAAAAGGTCAGTTTTGTCCTAGAGCCGATAGAAAAGCTATTCCTTGCTAAATTAACAGTGCAGCTTCTGAACAATACTGTTCTTGTTGGCAGCAAGCTTGCAAGTGCCCTAGAGGAACAGCATTTGTGAGAACTGTGCAAGGCAGTAGTTGGCTGGTGGTGAGGCATATGGCACTTCAGAGAGCTCTTCTTTCAGAAGTTTTATTCCATACCACCAGAAGTTGCACATGCTAGGGCAGCTCCTGCTTTGTGCTAGGTTTTCTTCCATGATGGAGCTGTGGCTGTGTAGCTCTCCCTTAGCCTCTTATACCTCTGGATGCATAAGTTGTACCTGCAGCCCAGCAATGTGTTTGATGCAAAGCAGTCACAAAGTCCCTGGTGCTTCACAGCCCCTATAGAGTGAAAAAGATCTTGCCTATGAGCACTGCCCTAGGGCTTGTGGGTTTGAGCGCAAGGAGACTAGCACAACTTGCTCTTTCCAGAGGCTGTTGTACAAAGGGTTGTGTCCCATCCATATTTTGAAAGGAGAGCAGTTACCATTTTTGAGCTCATTCCTGTCCCTATTGGCAGGTTCAAAGTACACTGGTTGGATTTTTCTCACACATGCAACTTGTCTGGATGGATAACTCAGTGGAGGATGCCATGTGGATTTAGGGTGAGCAAAGACACTGTTTCTTTGCCTTGCTAAGGTAGTGCATTTGTGAGAATCCGCAGAAGTATAATTTGTTTCTATACCACATTTTACTAGTAAAAATGCCAGGAATTAAGCAACAATTTCTATCATCTTTGAGGTCTAGGAACACAAACTAATCCCATGCCGTGTTTCAGAGACCTAGGTGTTTTAACTGAAGTCTGGCTCAGCGAAACTTGTGCAATAATTACAGAATCCCTCTTAAACAAGTAGCAGCAGCAGCTGGCGGGGTGCTGTGTCTTCCCCTCCAACCTGGCTGCTCACTCTCATGCCTGTGCTACTCCTGATGTGCATCTTTGTTGACTCCCGATAAAGCTGGTCAGCAAACAGATTTGTTACAATAAATGTTTATGGATTAATTTCAGCTGGACCAATTTCGTGACAGTTCAGTGCATTCAGGCATGTAAACAAGTCTGCTAGCGCAACGGGAAGAGCAGTACTGGAATGAGATTGTTTTTATCTGCAGCAGCAAGACCTTTTTGGAGTTCAAACATGATTTTTGACCGCTGGGATGTATTTCCAGGCTCTTGGGTTGGTGTTCCAGCTGTCAAACTACTCTTCCTGGGAGGAAGCCAAGATAGTTGTTAGTCGCAGTGCTGTGCTGTGACAGCTGCACATGTGGGCTTATCCTGGTCCCACCACAGAATTGCTTGATGCTGTTATGAAAAAGGAGACAGTGTTCACAGATGTGCTTTGAATGATCGACTCTGTTGATGACATTTTTTTCTCACAGGAGAACTCCTGTGAAGGTTTGGTCTTTTCTTGTGACTGTTGTTAGGCAGGAAGAAGTAGGAAAGCTTGGAGAAGAGCAGTAGGAAGATCAGCAGAGGCTGCTGAACTTGGAGAACAAGGATATGTGAACATGGACCAGCAGGGGATGCTTGGGTATTGATACAGGGAGGGAGTGGGAGGGCTGTAGAGTGACCTTGTGCTTAGGCCTTTGAAAGAATAAACAAAACTGTAAGGAAAAGGTAGAAGGGCTGAAGGAGAGGGAGAGACTGTGTGATGGGTTAGAAATCATGTAGGAGGGGGGAACTGGCAAATACAGGTGAGCATTTCAGTGATTTATTAAGAAGAGACAATAAGAATCTTTTACACAGGAGTACAGATGGACCAGGAGAAGGATTGAGCTAGCTGAAAGTGTAGCTGATCTCAGGTGAACCTCATTCTGTGCGGGTGTAGCTGCTCTCGGAGAGCATTGTTGGCCTGTGATTGCTTTATTAGCTTTATTAATTCTTCCCAGCAGGTGCAGCCTTCACTGCTCCTGGTTGTGTTCCTCAGGCTGCCTCTCTCTCACACTGCCCCAGATCCTCCCTAACATGGTTCCAGCCACACCGTATCCCTCCCTTCCTCCCCATCCACTTGAGATTGTCACCTCTAGAGAGACCCATGCACTACTTGGCCAGGGAAGAGCCCTGACCAAAGTCTGTCAGGTCCCCAGAGCTCCCTCAGCTCTTCTGTCTGTGCAGTGGCCCTGTGCCTGCTCACACTGGGTGCAGGGTCCAGTGGAAACGTCCCCTGGCTTCCCTTTGCAGGTCTCAGTTAGACTCTGCCAGTCGTGAGCAGGTTCAGTAAATGCCTCTTGTGCTGGGCCTGAAACTCAAGAATTGTTGAACAGTTCCAGTAATGAGGATGTGAGAAATACCTTCTGATTTTCCAGCTTTGTACTAAACAGCATGAATGAGAAATCTGGTAACAGCTTTGTTTTTTTTTCGGTACTGTGATTCAATCTGTTTTCTTGGGGTAAGAAAACGAAGGAGGGAATTATCTTTTAAATGCAGTGTTAACACAGTTTTACATACTTAGTGTGCATGTGTTTTACAGTTTCTGACTAAATTCAAACTTTGTTGATTCTATGAGGAGACTGACTAGGTTTTGATACGCATTTTTGACAGCACCAGTTGTTAATCAGTAGCATCCACTTAGAGATTGTTACTCATCTGTGGGCTTGGTTGGTTGAACACTTGTGATTTAGTCACCTGTTAGATGGAAAAAGAAAATGTCAACTGAAAACACTCCAGTGTAGAAACAAGGTTTATCATACCAGGGTATCGTCAAATGTGAAAGTGGAGCTATCAGACTCACTCTCTGCTGCCTCACTGAGCAGGGGTGTCTGTACCTTGGCAGTTGTGTGCCACAGGACAAGAAACTGCTGCCTGATCTGCTTCAGCATTTGTGTTCATTTTGGTGTTGTAGCTTTGTTTTTTGAAAGTCTCCAGTAGTCTCTGTGCTCCACTGGCATGGCTGTGAAGTGGTCTATGTCATGTATGTTTTCCCCTACTACATAATGTGATTTGGTGAGCTTTTGGGGGCATGGGAAGATTTTGTGCAGAAGGCTGTACTGTCCACAAGTCTCGTGTATCAGATGCTGGTGGTGATGGTAGGAGCAAAGTAGTGATGGGGTTGTAGACTATGGGTGTGTTATCCAGGTAAATTAGAGAGGAGTGTGGGGAGCCTCTAAAGGCCTGTTGGGTTATGTTTGGGTTGTAAAAGTCTGTATGGATGTGCTCACGTCCATCAGAAGGTGCCATCCCAGAAGTATCGCAGGTAGAAGCTTCCAGTGTGAGACAGCCTCCATGACAGCCCCCAAAGAGCACCAGGGCCAGTGTTCCAGGTTCTGCAGGGTGCCACTAGGGAACAGACCAGAGAATTAGCCTGGGTAGCTCTCATTCTTGCAGTACCATAGCTTCTGCAGCCCTCCCCACTCCTGGCATGCTGCCTGCCATGGCCAGTGACTGTAGGTACTAAGTCAGTGTTTTGCTGTTAGCACTCACTTGGCTTTCTGGTGTGGCAACTGGCTTACTAAATTACCATCACTCCTCTCAGCTTTACTGTATGTAGTTAGTTCTAGATACAGGAAGAATTATACATAGCATAAAAGATGAATACAGCTTCAGAAGAACATGTGCTAGAAACACAGTCATCATATCATAGAACCATAAAATGGCATGGGTTGGAACGAACCTTTAAAGGTTATCTAGTCCAGCCTTCCTGCAATGAGCGGGGATATCTCTAAAGGAGATACTGTCCTTTTCCTACTTTGACATTTACCCTTAGTCATTGGAATCCATCCCACAATGACTGCTGGGGGAGAGTGTGGCTACTGCTTGGAAGCAGGCTAGAGATCAACAGTACTTGGGTTTTTTTCTCCCTGTATATTAAACGAACTAGAAACTCATAAAGCTTGTTCTTTTATAAAAATAGTATTTACTCTCTGTCCTAGACTGCAAGATGACTTACAACTTTATAGGGCAGTAAACTGTAAACTAAATACCCCTCTAGTTTAAATCCAATCAGAAATTCAATAAAACTAGATCATATTTTAAATGTCATGTCATATTACTTAGTAAGAGAGTTTCTTTATATACTAATATTACTATCTTCTTTTATTACAGAATTAGAGGTATGGATCTTCGGCATCTGCTGTTTGCTTTGGCACTGGTCTGTGCAAATGACTTAGTTTCTGCAAGTGATGGTAAGTTCTATCATACTTTTTGTGCCTTTGTGTGCCTACATATATATATTTTTTATATAAAAGTACTTTTATACTGTGTGTGTCAGGACTATGCAGGTTCCTTGATTTCAGCAACTTGGGTACATAATGTTGAAATGTGAAAAATACATCAGTTATCTTGGAAAAATAGTGGCTGCGATTGAAATATGTTACAGAATGAAGCTGAATTTCATAGACAGCGTTAGATGTGTAATGTGTGAACAGGCTGGATTAACATGGTGTTAGACACCTGGGTTTTCTTTTATCAGATACTGAAGTAATGAAAGAGCTGTGCAGGGTTATTTTTTTTTTAATTGAAACTAAAAGTCTTTTTAGTACATTCATATGTTAAATATAGAATCATTTGGGTGCACAGAGGAAGCATTTTAAGTCTGTACACTTTGGGTCTGAGGCCAATATGAACAAGTTTCATAAGAAATACACTTAGAAATTCTTGAGGAGAGGTTATAAAAGGGATTTGAAAAGAACATGTAGCCTCAGCTGGGGACAGCTGGCTGTGGGTAGAGAGCAGAAGCCTTTTTAGCAAGAAGCTTTGAAGGCACATCCTGTTGTGTCCATGGTTCAATAGATCTGCTCAGGGTTCACATCCACTGAACATTTCTCTGGTTTTCCACAGTTGTTCTTCGATCTTTATCCACCTCAGTTCTTCCATCTTCTGAATTAAATGCCAGGCTAGAAAGTACTTGGTTCAGCTGAGCTTTCTCATGTTTTTTTCTTGTAAACAGCAATGACTTAAAACCATTTTGGTATCATCCTGAGTCTGGTGGGTCCTGTGGGATTGGTCTTTTACTCATTTAACAAAAAATACCTGTTAACTCCTGTGGGAATTTTAGGTTGTGTTAAACTGATCTGCTTATGCTGGTTATGATCTGCTCCTATAAGCAAATGCAACTTAAGTCGGTCTGCTGTGCCTTGTTCTGGCCTATGGAGAGCAGTAACAGTTTCCCATAGTTACTAATTTTATGCAAGCATGTCACTGCTTCTCCAATAGCTATGGAGCAGAAAAAGTAGCTCCTTAAGCCCTTCCTCACTTCCTAACCAAAATCAGTGTGAGCAGAGAAAGGCGGTTTGACATGTAATTCTGGGAGAAACTGGGCTGGAAACAGCTTCCACAACAAACTGTAAGTCAGTGAGGATTTCTGACATCTCTCAGTGTTTGTTGGTGTTTTTTTTTTTTCTTTAGGTCCATACTTTACATGCAACTGAATGAAAATTAAATACCCGTAGAGTTGCAAACCATGTTTCATTAGCATTTTTAGTGATAGTTATAGAATATGTTACTAAACCAAACAGCTATGGCATAGTGGCCTGTAGGCGTAACTGTACTAGAGTTTAAAGGTATAATTGCCCTCCTTTGCACTGATACAGTCCTATATTTTCTTGGAGTTGTGTTTTTGAAACTTCTGTATGCTGATATTTGGAGAAGCAGTGGAGAGATAGAAGGGGTATTACCTCATTGTTAATGGAGATATTAAGCTGAAATAAGATATAATTAGAACTAAAATGATCAGTTTTCAGACAATTCTTCCATAAAGGTAATTTTGTTTATTAGAAAAGGGACTCGGATAGAAAACAGAAGTTTCTGTTATTTACTTCTATGTTATGTGGCTCAGATACCTGTCTTCTATGTTACCAGGAAGAGATTCTCCTATTAGGGTTAGGGTTGAAGTCTTTTTCCTTAACATTTACCAAATTTGATTTTAGTTTTTAATGTATCCATCCATTGAAGGCAGTGAATGAATCAGGTTTTCACTTTTGTTCCCAACTTCCATTTCTTACTTGCAGCAGGACTTCATTCTGGGAAATACGAAGAGTCTAAGGAAGTGTGGGGCAGTGTTTATTTTCATATTGTAATCAGGATGAAACAATATGGGGCCTTCAATGTGTTTTGAATCCTTCTGTGCCTTCTGATTAGGTTAAAGGAAGAAGGATTTTCAGATAGTAATTTGCAGAATAAAGCTTTTTCTCCCTTTGTGTAACCAATCTCTTTAGTTAGACCTATCAACTGAAATAAAATTTGCTAATTCCTCCTTGGTTCTGCTCAAATGTGGAAAGTCAGTATTTCACAGTGAAATATGATACATGTACCAGCTTCTATTCATTGCCTCATACAGAATGGTCAGTAGAACAAAAACGCATGTGTTCTGACTTGTTCCTTACCCCACAGCATCTGCATTTTACAGTACATTCATTCAAAAGACAAAAATAATCCCTGCCCAGACACAGTCTGCTGGACCAGTTGATTTCTCTCTCGAGGTTTAAGAGCACATGAGGATTTTCTGATCATTGGCAGATGAGGTGTGGTTCAGATGGCTTGCTTTCAGTAAAAATCTGTGTTATGAATAAAACTTAACCACAATGTCGCCTTTGCGTGACGTTGTCTGTACTGATGAAACCGTAATTTCCATGAGCTTACCTTCAGGATCAAAAATTGATGAATATTTCAGTTGTGTTCCTGTGATTAAATCTAAGACACAATCCTAACTATATCATGTCCTGTTTTGTTGCATTGTTAAAGAACTGTGTTGAAGGGAACTGAGGTTTGTTGTCCCAAGAATAAATTTCTAACCACTAAACTGCTTGTAATACTAGAACACATTTATTCGGAGTAGCAGAAATGCTCCACTGAAAAGTCAGACAAAAAAAGTGTAAGTTGAACAGAAATATTTGAGAGAACATCCATTTGCCATTCTTGCATGATTTAGTACAGTGTATTATATGAGATCTGTTTATTAGATGTTTTGTTATTTTTATCCTCTGTGTGAATGTGCTTGTACCTGCAAAAGTTCTTAAGAGCATCCAGCCTCACTCAGGTGATGTATTCTGACAATCTTACAGAGCTCTGCTCAGCTTAGTCTTGTGGAGGCCTTCCCATAAAACTTAATTAGATGTGCTCCATACCTTCATGATATCTGATACATTGCCTGGGGGACCGATCTACAGTCTCATGCTTCCCTAAAAAATCCACTTCAGTAGTTGCATTCCTTCTGGCACCACATGAAAAATTAAGATGTACTTGCTAATCTTCCACCAAAGCATGTTACTGAGACAGTGTACCACTGACTTGTACATGAAGGCTTTTATGTCTTGAAAGTAAGTAAAGCTTATGTGCAGCCTTATGAGAGCCTGTGCTTTAAGCTGGCTGGCTACTGTGGAGCTGGATCCAGCCTTGGCATACAGTGAAATCCCATACGTGTTTCCTCCTGGCAGGAGAGAGTGTGTGAGGCTAGCAGTTGGCCAGGCAACGGCACAGTGTTTGAGACCAGATACTGCAGATTTAGTCACCTGTTTGCTGTCCTCAGGCTTGTGCCAAGTTCTGCTGGAGGCTTTCCATAGATTTAGCTCGTTTTCATGCTCTCCTTTTGCAAAGAGCTTGACTTGACAGCTTCTTAAACTGAGGCTGGGGCTAGCATGAGCTGACAAGGGTACCCCCCCATCTCTGAGATGGTGATCCTAAATGTATCTGGTGCATGTCTGCTTCAGGTCCTCTGTAATTCAGAGCTGACCAAGTCTGGGACTGGCAGCATCCTATCAGGGCACGCTGACCCACACACTGTCCATGTCCTCAAGGTGCATGCTGCACAATGATTAAGAGAAGAACAGAGATAGTGGTAGAAATTAAGCGTAAAGGCCACAATAGCAAGAAGGTAATTTATAATAGGTTTCTATTACTATAGGTAAATGGAATGTGTGCTCTAAGGGTTCAAAAACCGTAAGGCCATGTTCACAGCTAATGAAAACATTTTTGTTAAGTCAACAAAATTTATTCTAGAGAGTTTAGGTTGCTTTGAAGATGCAGAATAGTGTGATTGTAAAATTTCATTTCATTTAATTAATTAGGTACATGAACAAGAAAGACTACTGCTTAAAGAGAGATTACTTACATCTATGCAATATTAATTGTTCAAAGAAAAAAAAAGCTTATATTCATGTACGCATGCACAATTTGTATTTGAGCTATTTATATTAGTTTAACTGTGGTGTTTCAAGTACATACCCAGTATACACCTAAGTATTTTGGTTTACTGTACCTGCTGACCTCAGACGTATTTGAGGGGAATTGCTTCAGACACAGATTGCAAAATGTTTAGGGAACAATTTTTGTCTGCTTGTTCCTTCTCTACAATTTATGAGTGTAGGTCACATAAGGACATAGAGGAATAATCTGGGAATTCGTCCCAGTTAATAAAACAATACATAAGCTCACACAGTTCTAAAACTAATTTTTTCCCAGTGAAAAGTGGGAAATGTCTTTTATCATTTTTTTTATCCTAGATCAAAGTTATTTCAGACTGTTACAGCTATGCTAATGCAGCCTCTGAAGCAGGTTTAGAGAGACATTCGTATTTAATATAACACAATAAAAATATTTGAGTGAACTGGTTTTGTACTATGATAATTTTAAGAGCTACAAGCCTGAATTTATTTTTTCACTTTATCTGATTATAGAAATGTATTTATTTTTCCATCACTTTTTTTTTTTATTTATTGTATGAAAATCAATTTTTGTTATGCTGGAATGTTCTATTTTCTTCCTTGTACATAAGAAGTAGGATTAATAATTTTCCCTTCTGAGACATATCAAACTATAATTTTTACTTCCATAAAAATGTCCTCGTGGCCCTCCTCTGGACTTGTTCCCGCAGCCCCATGTCATTATTATGTTGAGGACACCAGAACTGCACACAATACTCAAAGTGAGGTCTCGTGAGAGCAGAGTAGGGGTTACTTTTCTGATAATCTGTGCTATTCCATAACATTCTGCTTATTTCCCAATAAACTAATGAGCCTCATATGTTGCAACTTCACCTTAGAGCTACTTAGTTTGTAGGGCTGGCAAGTGTACTATTTGCTGGTGTGATAAATGCCGGCAGAGCTCCCAGGTCAGCAGGGCTTGTGGCATGACCTCTGATTATGGTCTGGGCAGAGACTGAGTAACATAAATGCGTCTTTGCCAGACTTTGCCTTGTGACTGGCACACCTCAAGATCATTTAAAAGAGGAGCCTCATCCCTCCAACTGTCCAGTTGTTCATTATCTCCCTGTTTTTCCCTACTAGAAGCTACTCTACACAGTGGTTCTGCAGCATCTCTGTCAGTTACTGTGGGGCAATGGTGAATACAGTGATTTCTCCTGGCAAAACAGGCTTCAGAAACGTAGGAGCTGTTTAACAGACATCACCTTTGGATTTGACTCAATCAGCATGGGTAACCCAGTTCACCTTTCCTCCTTTCCCAGGGGTTAGGTAACCTGGGAGGTGTGTCCTATAACTCTCATGCCCCAAGTCGCCACTGACAGCATTTCACCTTGATGAGTGATGCTTCATCAACATCTGAGCTCTAGAAGTATGTGATTTCACTATTGTAGGATGCTGCTAGTCTGAGCATACATGCTCCTTGGTGAAGAGAAGTCCTGGATCAAGATCATCACCCTCACAGTAAAGAACTTCTTCCTTATATCCAATCTAAACTTCCCCTGTTTAAGTTTTAACCCATTACCCCTTGTTCTATCACTACAGTCCCTAATGAAGAGTCCATCCGCAGCATCTTTATAGGCCTCAACTGTTCAGGAACAAGCTGTAGGCCTTCAGCTACAGCCAAGGTGAGGGGGCTTCTCACTGGAGTTACAGGATAGCAGTGGGATGAAGTGTCAGATGGGAGTTGTGTAAAGGCATAGATTTGTCTTTTGTGATACGTGGAGAAATTCTTAGTCTTAGCAGGTATGTTCCTTTGAATTGCAGCATATTAATCTGCTGACAAAGGGAAATTTTTCTATCTCTTCATGGAGTCAGGAGGTACCAGGGCCTTTGTGGCTTGGCTTGAAATATTCATAAGAAAGATCAATAGCTGTGTGGAGTCTGAGCTGACAAAATGTTGTATGATTAAGAAAAACTCAAGTTCTATAGATTGGAGTCAGTGTAATGACAAACTATTTCTCACACATGAAGAGCATTCTTTTATTTTTTTATTATTTTTGATGATCAGAAAGACTAGATATATCTGCATATGGAACAATTCTAATCTTGTTAGGAAGGGACAAAAGATAATGAAAAAGAGCAGAATATTTCTTAGCTTAAGCTGCGAATTCTTGCATCTTCTCAAATAGCAGCCATTTTTTTTATTGTGGTCATTTACTCATCTTCTAACTGGTGTGTCTTTGCTACAGCCTTTCTCTGTGTTACATATTTTCTCAAGCATAGGCAACAATCTAAGTATGAAACACAAGCCAAAGCAGACTTGGCAGTAAAACCTGAAAAGCTCAAAACTGTGATCCAGCGTAGTGCATCCTGGTTTATGTGGACAGGGATGGAACTGTCGAGAATGTAAATTTAAAACTTGTACCTGTAGACAAAGCCTTCAGAATAGTTGCCTTATTTCCAGAGGTTTCAAGCATTTCTGAGCAAGAAATACGTTCCATAATGTAGAAGAAATTGCTGTAGTCATTCCAGGAGGCAGGATCAGAAAGTTTGGCAGAGGGAGGTGTAAGTTATATCACTCTGCTCTGGCTAAGCCATTTCGGCTGGAGGTAAGATTCATTTTGGCAGAGAGTAGAGTAGTATTTCCATCATCACTTTCCACTGTGATTAGGCATGGCTTTGATGGCTAGCAGAAAAATCCAAGGGAAAGCTTTAAATCTGTGCACTTCTGACTTATTTTCACCACTCTTGCTTTCTAGCCAATTGTATATATTTCAAATAAGCCATTTGTCTGGCCTCTGTGATAGTATATGTACTCTCATATTGGTAAGAAAGGATTTCACTTTTTGTCTCTGTTGGGAGTATACATACATTAACAGGAAGGGATTTGGGATTTCTAAGAGTGGAAAGCGCATACTTCAAATTAATTACAGACAGGCCTATATTTTGTAAGAAAACACAGAAAAAAACAAAGCACTGAAATTTTCAGGTATAGTAATTTTAAATTATGCCCCAAAAATCTGTACTTAGGCTTGTAACTGAGTGGATCCAGTGTTTCAGATGCTAGCCTATATTGCCAGAGACTGATGTCTTTTTGTCAATTCCTCCAAATTATGTCTGTGACTCCAACATTTACTGAAGTTTCAAGCCTCTGGATATCTTCACCCACAAGCCTGCCAAAAGCATTTCATGAACAATCAACTTTAGTCAGACACCTTGCAAAATAACATACTTGCCTTAGTTATCCAATTCACTTGCCTCTGTTATCTTTAACATTCCTGCAATTGTGTTTATTTCCTTCATTGCTCTATAATTGCCATTATTATTTTCTTCTCTTTTGAACACAAACTTGCCAATTTGTTGTCTTTTGATTGCTAGGTTTTGAGGCCATCTGCCACACCTTTGTGGTTAGTGCCAGATGAAGTAAAGTCATTATTCTGCCTCTCAGCTGCAGTATTTGTAATCCCAGTGTACATCTTCACTCTCCCAGGCAAACCCATAGAATGCAGCCAAGCCATCAACATGTATACTGTTCCTCCTGTGAAACAGAACTATTCCTCCTTTACCAGTGATGAGCTGTACCAAAAACTGCTGGCTGGCAGTTGCCACTTGTGTCTTGATTTTTGAGAAGAAGCAGTGAGGCTGGTTTGAAATATGAACTTCTGCCCGTTGCCTAAGAAGCTAACAAGTGGGGAAAATCATAGTTTCAGTTTTTACTTTAACTTGTTTTAATTTTTAAAATGTGGTTGTATATTTAACTGATGGACAGGGGTAGAGCAGTTGATGTCATCTACTTGGATTTGTGCAGTGTTCATCACTGTCCCACAAAACATCTTGTCTCTAAATTGGAGAGACCCACTCAGTGGGTAAAGAACTGGCTGGATGGCCACACACAAAGAGTTGTGATCAATGGTTCAATGATTGGCTGGAGACCAGTAACGAGTGGTGTCCCTCAGGGATCGGTGTTGGGACTGGTCTTGTTCAACATCTTTGTTGGTGACATGGACAGTGGGATTGGGTGTGCCCTCAACAAGTTTGCTGATGACACCAAGCTGTGTGGTTCTGTTGATATGCTGGGGGGAAGGAATGCCATCCAGAGGGATCTTGACACACATGAAGTTTAACCATGACAAGTGCCAGGTCCTACACCTGGGTCAGAGCAATCCCAGGCACAGCTACAGGTTGGGCAGAGAAGTATTCAGAGCAGCCCTGAGGAGAAGGACTCGAGGGTGTTGGTTGATGAGAAACTTAATATTAGCCAGCTTCAGTGTGTACTCGCAGCCCACAAAGCCAACTGTATCTTGGGCTGCATCAAAAGGAGAGTGACCAGCAGGTCGAAGGAGGTGATCCTGCCACCTTACTCTGCTCTCGTGAGACCTCACTTGGAGTATTGTGTGCAGTTCTGGTGTCCTCAACATAAAAAGGACATGGAAGTGTTAGAACCAGTCCAGAGGAGGCCACGAGGATGATCAGGGGACTGGAGCACCTCCTGTATGAAGAGAGGCTGAGAAAGTTGGAGCTGTTCAGCCTGGAGAAGAGAAGGCTGCATGAAGACCTCATATCAGCCTTCCAGTATCTGAAGGGGGCCTGTAAGGATGTTGGGGAGGGGCTCTTCATTAGAGACTGTAGTGACAGGACAAGGGTAATGGGTTAAAACTTAAACAGGAGAAGTTTAGATTGGATATAAGGAATCAATTCTTTACTGTGAGGCTGATGAGGCACTGGAATGGTTTGCCCAAGGAAGTTGTGAATGTTCCATCACTGGCAGTGTTCAAGGCCAGGTTGGACAGAGCCTTTAGTGTGAGATGTCCCTGCCCAAGGCAGGGGGTTGTAACTATATGATCTTCAGATCCTTTCCAAGCCTGACTATTCTATGATTCTATTTCATGTGAATTATTCAAACACTTTGTACTGCACTAACCAAATGAACTTGGTCAATAAAGAGACTGTTCAGAAGGAGAAGGAAAAGTAGCTCAAGCAAACACTAATCCATATTATAAAAGCATATCGCATAGGTTACAATGAATCCATGCAACAAAACACACCAAGCAAATTGCTTTCAGTACCACCCATCTGTGCCAGGAAAAAAAATCCTTGTTACTGCACGTTCATGGCATACAGTGAAGTGACCATGGGAAGGAGGAACATTTTTTCATTCATTTAAACAATGATGCAGTTATTGTGCAGTAACTTGCAGTTTTTTAGAGACTTTTATAACCAAGAGGCTGCCTGCAGCATTGCACCTTTTCTTTCCATGTTGTGCTCTTCAAAAGTGGCAGTGTGACTGGGAATTGGAGAGCCATCATTGAGCAGACCTGGTTCCCACCAGTATAAATGAGGGAGTATTGTGTGCATCTCAGCAATATTTTGGCATACCTGGGTTCTCTTAAGGTATTCCAAGGGATCAGACGTCAAAGACATTTTAGCGTAGGAGTTCACAAGATGCCATCCTTGAAACACACAGAGTGTCCCTGAAAGCTTTGTGCTGGTCACCACCCCCAACAGAAACAGGTTTCTGAGGTTGCAGCAGCACTTCCAGCACGGTTGGATACTTCACGAAGTGCACCTTCCATTTGGAAGATGCCTGGGTCCAGCCTCGCAGAACATTTTGTCAGCCGGGCTCCTTGGAGTCCCGCAGTTGCTTGTTTCCAACCTCATCTACTACCCCAGTTTTCACTGTTGCACTCCAGCAGAGTATCGGTACCCAGGTGTTTATCTGCTTCTAGGGGTAGCAGAAATGAGAACGGTAACGAGATAGTGCTGGGAACTTGGCTGTTGTGTTTCTCTCCACAGTGGCAAGGTTCCCTGTGGGGAATAAACGTACTTGACCTAGGCTGTTTTCTTTTTCTGCTGTTGGAGAAGTTCTCAAATAAGCTATGATGCTGCAGGTGGGAAGCAGAGCTTCAGACTACCCATAAGGACTCTCCAGACTCTCTACTTTGTTTTCTGCAAATTAGAGCTTCTCTGCTTTGCAGAGAACATTCCCACCTATTGCAGAAGCATGCTGTAAAATTAAATAGTAACAGCAATGGTTAGTTTTCCGCAGAACTTCTAGAAAACACTCATCCTATTACGGATTTTGAATTCTTCTTGCATAATGTAGTGAAGACTCTTTCTCAGAATTATTTTATTATAGATAGTTAAAAACCTTCTACAAAGTAGGAAATTCCATGCTAAAGGGTATAGAATAGCCATAAAGTAGGGTGATTGGTCTGTTATCTAAAGAGCCATGCATTATGTCAATTTAGTCCCATATTTCATTCTCATTAAGTTGTTCAAGGAGATTTTCCTGGGATTTTCAAAGAAAGCAACAGGAAACTATTAAATATTGTGTAGCTGGGAATTCATATTGTATCAGCCTTGCATCAAAGAAGTGAGATGCCGCAAACTTCGTACCAACTTTAAAAAAGGACTCAAGGAAATCACACATCACAAAATTTGTACTCTGGGCAAGGCAAGTTGGAAGAAACTTGACAAAAGCTTATATTGGTAAATTAATTGGCAAATATTATATATTTGGGAGTCTGTGTAAGTTATGGTTCTTTCAAGACACTTAGTGTCTGTCACTTGTAGCTACTGACTCAAAAAGACATTTCAGCATTCACACAGAAAGTGGTGGTTCGATCAATATGGACGTTCAGAGAGCCTTTGATACAATACCATAGTAAAGGTTCCTTAAAAAAAATCCAGGGGATAAAATGGAAGGATTTCCATGGATTAAAAATTAATCAAAAGGGGAAACAAAGGACCAAATTATGAGCTCCCACTGCAGGAACACTGAAGCATGTTGCCCTTCTGTAGATCGTACAAGCAGAAACTAAATCAACAGAATCTCTGCTGCCCTGATCATCCTCATGGCCCTCCTCTGGACTTCTTCCAACAGTTCCATGTCCTTTTTATGTTGAGGACACCAGAACTGCACACAATACTCCAAGTGGGATCTCGTGAGAGCAGAGGAGAGGGGCAGGATCACTTCCTTTGACCTGCTGGTCACACTCCTTTTGATGCAGCCTAGGACCTGGTTGGTTTCTGGGCTGCGAGCACACATTGAAGCCAGTTCGTGTTAAGTTTCTCATCTACCAACACCCCCAAGTCCTCCTCTGCAGAGCTGCTCTTTATTTCTTCTCCACCCAGCTTCTAGCTGTGCCTGGGATTGCCCCATACAGGAACATGTTGAACAGAATCAGTCCCAACACCAGTCCCTGAGGGACATCATTTATTATTGGTCTCCAGTTGGACATAGGGACATTGACCACAACTCTGCATGCGGCCATCAAGATAGTTCTTCATGCACCAAGTAGTACATCCATCAAATTGATGTCTCTCCGATTTAGAGACAAGGATGTTGTGCAGGACAGTGTCAAAACGCTTTGTACAAGTCAAGGTAGACAACATTGACTGCTCTGCCCCTGTCCACCAGTTCTGTAGCCCCATCATAAAAGGCCACCAGATGGATCAGGCATGATCTGCCCTCAGTGAAGCCACGTAGGCTTGTCAGCAACCACTTCGTTGTTTTTCGTGTGCCCTAGCATGGTTTCCTGGAGAATGTGCTCCATGGTCCTGCCAGGCATAGAGATGATATTGACTGGTCTATAGTTTCCCGGGTCTTCCGTTTTCCCCTTCTTGAAAGTGGTTGATGATGGGGTGTAAAGCTATCATAGTTATGTACTGATATTTAGGGTTCATCCCAGTGAGGTGTTTGGAAGTATAACTCACTGCTCTGATTATTCTCCAGCACTTACTCGAGTCCATTTATTTCACAAGGGAAAGATGAGTGGTTTGTTAGAAAGGAGGTATAAAATACATGGTGAACAATGTGGAAAAAGAATTTATCTTCTAGTGAGATATTTCATTTACCAGTGTGTTCTTCAGTGGATTTATAGGGGATATTTCATCTTGCTGACTAGGTGAGTTAGCTTTGAATGCAACTGCCTTAACTATTTTAGTTAGAAATTTCCTTCTTATCCAGGGATGCCTCCACTTGGCTCCAGACCTCAGCTCTTCATGCTGTGAAGATCTATCAAGCCATTTCACAAGAAAAACACTTGCATCTAGAGCATTTTCACAAAAAAATGTAATGGATGTGAGATCAATAACCTATTATCTTTCCTTTCTGACTCTGTAGCATTTGCACTATAGGAAGCTGTGGAAGTTAATCAAAAATACCCAAGGTATTTATATCTTACTCTTGGCACATGCCTTTCAACACACCTAGGGCCCCTGAGAATTAAATTAAAGTTCTGGCTGGACTATGCCATTCTTTACAGAGGTAGAAGGCAAGACTTGGCTCTTGAAATTATGCACTTGGGAGCCCTTCATGATATCCAGCTGCCACAGCTGAGCCTGTTTAACTTACCATTCCTGACCAATCCAGTTAAGTAGTTACATCCTTGTCCACAAAACTCCTTACAATAATATTGCAAAACCCTTCTGACCAGCACTTCATGTTAAGAGAGGTAGCAATGACAAAGCCAGCAAAAGTTAATGTGATTGCCCAAAATATCCAGCTGCTATTATATACTTTTCCAAGGCCAGGAACACTGCTCATTGAAGCAGGTTTTTCTCTGGGTTGCACTTTCTTTCCTCCCAAATCAAGAAACTTTTTTTTTTTTTTTACCAGGAGGAACATGCGTTACAGAATTTGTACATTTGCATGTGGTGTGATCTTGTGAATGTTTTGTTGAGATAAGTGAGTGACAGCTTCCAGTCGTTGTTCTGCAGGAGGTGATGGCTTCTTTGCAAAAGTGCAGACCATCTCAATATTACCAAAATAATCATATTGTCCTTGCAGATCTCCCATCCTGGCATGTTATCTTATCCCCTCAGTACAGCAGGTTTGATATTCTGCCATGCCAGTTTATCTCACCAATAAACTTAAGTGGCAGTTCTGGTCGCAGGAAAGACTGTGCAAGGATTACATCTATCGGAGTTAGTGCTTGGTCTATGTTGTCCAACCTTATAACAGAAGGCTTGATTGCAAATTTTTGTTAAATGCTGTTTTTCAGTTAAGATCTTCTTACCACTGGAATTCAGCACGATTTTTTTTCTTCCAATTTGTTAAGTCAAAAGTGCAACTTTTCTTAAGAGAATGAGGTTGTTTTCTTGCTTAGAGAAGTGTCAACAGTTAAAGTCTTGCTATTTAGTTTCATTATATCCCCTTGAAATCCCTTAAGAAAACCCTTAAGAAACATGACCTATGACCATACCAGTGATTCATGGCTTTTACATCTCAGCAACATGAAAAGATGTGTGAAATACAATTAAGATCTACAGTAATCCCAAAATACCAGTATACACGCAGTGGCTTTCTAGAAACAGCATAATTTTTTCACAAAGTCATAGCTATCCCTAAAATAGAATATTAGACTTAGTATGTGACTCAACCCTCTTTAAGGACAGAAGTGTCCGATAAAAATCAGTAAAAATAATGTATGTCTTACATCGATAGGATTCCTGGATTTCATGAGAAATGGTCTCTGTATGTTGTTCTACTTGTCTGTGGCAATCCCATCACGCATTCAGTTGCTGTTTATGAAAAACTTCTGTAGTGTTCTTCCAAATCACTTTTAGAAAAGCTCTGAATCCATCATATATCTGCTATACTGGGGGTAAAGTAGAGGTAAGGTGCCCTGACTTCTTGTACCAGCGGGAAAGTCCCATAGCATTTCCCTGTTGTCAGCATAATACACTGTAGCTTTTAAATGCAGCACATTAGAAAGATACCTTCCTTTAAACCAGGGCAAGGCTTAGGTCATAGATAAGGAATAAAAATTGTTTCATATTTGGGATTACTACAGAATGGATGTGTCCCTGAAAGGAACAGAGCTGTCATATTCAAATCCTTGCAGCACAACATATGGGATGTGTCAGGAGAGCTGCTGTATGGAATGCTTTGGTTATGCTCAGTTCCCAAGTGCTTATTTTGGTGCTAAAACGTGAGATTTGTTCTACTGATTAAGCCTATTTTGTTTGGGATTCTTTTTATTTCCCACACAAGTGGTGTGAAATTGGCATTTTCATTCTTTTTGTTTCCTAGAGGAAGCATGCTCCAGTTACCGGAGTTGTCACTAGCACTCATACCCATCGCGGGTCTCAGCAGAAAGGCAAAGGGGTGGCAATACGCAGAGCTCTTGAATTGAGGCTGAGGCATGTTGACAGGAATGGGTGAGCTTCCAAAGCCACTTACTTGTCCTAAAGTAGGAAAAATCCCTGTGACTCCAGGCAGGGTAATAGTTCTGTAATAACGGCATTGGACTGAAACAAGCTTTTAGCGTCTGGCTGTGCCACAGAAATTCCTCTGTGTCCTTGGAAAATTGATTAATGTTTGTGTCCCTAGCTGTAAAGTGAGAAGGAACTTTAAGGATAAACTCCTTAATCAATTTGAGTTTATCAGATATTATGGTGATGAAATTGCCGAGGTTGTGCAGTATCCTCTGTCAACAGATTACGTTTGTTGTGCAGAGCAAAATGATAGAAAAATATCTCCTCTTCCAGCACTCACAAAGCTGCCACAATGCCTCCAGGGCAATGGAAGGTGTCAGTGTGGCTCTCATAAGGCAGGGGACACCACCAGCAAGCAGAGAAAACATTGACATTTGATCAGCACATATTTCTCTGTATAATTTTGCATACTTGCAGAAACTGTGAGTTTCTTCCAACAGGCAAGAACTTGTGCTAAAGTGGGCCCATACTGATTGTTGCCATGGGAAACTCTGAAACAGCCACCCACACACTTTATATCTGAATGGAGCTTGTGTTCAGACATAGTCTTCAATCTGTGTGTCAACAAATGCACATAGTATATGTGTGTGTGTCTTCGTTTCTTCCCTGGTTGTAGCATGGTTAAGTTACAAAATGTTGCTTTTGATGTTGAAGATTTTGCTAGTGTCAGCAACACCTGGAACACTGTGAAGCTGCCGAAGTGGCTTAGATGCCCTTAGTACCGTTTTGTATTGCTTCCATTTATTGACGTGCTCTTAGCATATGGAAAGGCACAACCAGTTCTAAGAATTTAGTTTTTCTTTCTTCAGCTGTGTCCTGTGTGGTTGTCCATGTGACCCTGAAGCCCTTCTCCGCACAGAATAACATGATACAAAAAATTGGAAAGATGGAGCTTTTCAAAGGACAGAGTATTTTATTATGAATTATGAGTCTGTTTTCTCCTTGTCTTGTACTCAGAAAGGCTGTATTGTCTTCTGTGGTGTTTTCTAAAATACTTCTGTCATGAGACATCCACCTGATTTAGAAAATCTCAGCTCCGGTTGCTAACGCTTGGAGAAGGCATGAGTGGCCCAGTTGCCCACAGCAGCAGGTAGTGACTGAGACATCTCTGCTGGGACAGGAGAAAGGGTGTCTACAGGTCTGTGGTTTCTGCTAACTACGAGTTAGTGGAAGTGGTGCTTGTGGAAGCTGCTTGTACAAGAAGATGGTGCCTGTATCAATTCTAAATATCCTTTCTGACATGTTAAATTCTACTTATTTTTAAGCTGCTTGGTTTCTGAATGTTTTTAGATATGCTGTTGAAGCCAAGCTGCTTGCTAATAAGCTGCATTAGAAAATCACTAGGGTCAAGAAATACAATTGTTTCACTATTATGTGTCAGCAGAGCAAGGACTTCTCTAAGTGTAGCTGCACCCTGAGTTTAGCTGCACCACCATCCTGTCAAGATCTGTGTGAAGCACATTAAGACGTATTGATGCAGTGTTGTGGAGAAGACTGCATTGTCACTGGCTGAGCTGCACATTTGTTTTGGACTGTGGATTTGGCACCATTTATTGAGACAAAAGAAACACCAGCACTAGAGTACAATGCTTGGCTTCCTCCCTGCCTTCAAAACAGTCTAACCTGCCAGTTCCTTCTGCGTACCCAAATACTGACTGGATTAATATAAATGTCATCATTTAGGACAGCAAGCAAGCACTGGTTCCTTCCTGACATTTCTGTGGTGTGTGGGAGCACCTTTAGCACCAGCAGGTCCTTTGCTAAATAGAGGATGAGCTGCAGTTGTCACACAAGCATAGACATTAGTGATCCCATAACTGTGCGGCTTTATGGCTTTTATTAGGTTGTTCAACTCCTTTCGTCCCTTCTTTATTTTGAGGGGGTATTTTTACTATGAAAGGATGGAGACTGTACACATTATTAATCTGATTTGATTATGATGGAGGTACTACCGTAGCCTTTGATTTTTAAAAATGAGAAGATGACTACAGATGACTAGATGCTTAGTGTGATTTTGAGAAGTGATAGATATTTAACTGTCATCTAATGGTTTGTGTGCTTATATTTCAAAAAATCATAGAAAAGCATGGATTGGAAGGGACCTTCAAAGGTCATCCAGTCCAACCCCCCTGCAGTGAGCAAGGACATCTTCACCTAGATCAGGTTGCCCAGAACTATATCCAGCCTGGCCTTGCATGTCTCCAGGGATGGCGGCACATCCACCACCTCTCTGGGCAGCATGTTTCAGTGTTCTACCACCCTCATAAAGAATTCTTTCCTCACATCCAGCCTGAATGTCTCCTCTTTTAGTTCAAAATAAGCATCCTGCATCCTGTCTCAATAGCCCCTGCTGTCTCTCCCCATCTCTCTTAAAGGCCTCTTTTAAGAACTGAAAGTTCACACTAAAGTCTCCCCAGAGTCTTATCTTCTACAGGCTGAATGAGGAGATCTTACATTAGATAAAAATTCTTTACATATCATTGTGAAAGTAACATCTAACAGTATTGAAAGTGAATGTAAGAAATTAAACATTTCCTTATGAAACTGCCTGTTGCATATTACCTCACTTTCTGAGTAGTTTACTAATGAAGAAAAGATATTACTAAATTCATGCGAATATAAAACATTTTATTAAAGTTCTACACTTTTTAAATCGTCTTAAAGAATTTTAAGAATTTGTTAAACTGAATTGCATAAATGCAGGCAGAAGAAAGTTCAAGTTACAAAAGATTTTAATAATCCTGGAAAGTATCTTTCTCAGTGAAAAATCAATATTGTAGTTTTCGAAGGAGAATAATTTTAGTGGTCTTTTCCACTTTCAAGGTAACTGTAGTAGTAATAGTGTAACTGTTATCTACGTTTTGATGAGTTACCTTAATATTTCGTATGTGCTATGTGGCCCACTTGAAACACTTTCCTTTTTACAGATCTCTGAGTAGATCAATCTCTGCTTTCAGTTCCTTGAAATTACATAAGAATATCCACATATCTGTCATCTTACAGTTGTGATTGTAGAACTGTGGGCAAAATGGATTTTCTGATTGACACCATTTTATTCTCACTTTGTAAAATACCTTCATGAAGAAGACAGATTCTTAGGAGCATGGTTTACTTTAAGCATTAAATTTAATACATAAGAACATATTCTAGATGTCATATTTAATCCTTATGCAAACTTACCTTTTGAAACATGAAGAAGACTTTGTAATCACAGAATTAGGGCTGGAAAGGATCTGAAGCTCATATAGTTACAACCCCCTGTGATGGGCAGGGACATCACACTCTAAACCGTGTCTAAACCAAGGCTGCATCCAACCTGGCCTGGAACACCGCCAGTGATGGAACATTCACGACCTCCCTGGGCAACCCATTCCAGTACCTCACCACCCTCACAGTAAAGAATTTCCTCCTTATATGTAAACTTCCCCTGTTTAAGTTTGAACCGGTTTCCCCCTTGTCCTGTCACTACAGTCCTTAATGCAGAGTCCCTCCCCAGCATCCCTATAGGCCCCCTTCAGATACGGGAAGACTGTTATGAGGTCTCCACGCAGCCTTCTCTTCTCCAGGCTGAACAGCCCCAACTTTCTCAGCATGTCTTCACATGGGAGGTGCTCCAGTCCCCTGGTCATCCTCGTGGCCCTCCTCTGTTCCAACAGTTCCATGTCCTTTTTATATTGAGGACACCAGAACTGCACACAATACTCTAAGTGAGGTCTTCTGAGAGCAGAGTAGAGGGGCAGGATCACCTCCTTTGACCTGCTGGTCATGCTCCTGTAGATGCAGCCCAGGATACACTTGGCTTTGTGGGTTTGCAAGCACACACTGAAGCCGGCTCATGTTCATTTTTTTCATTGACCAGCACCCCCAAGTCCTTCTCTGCAGGGCTGCTCTGAATCTCTTCTCTGCCCACCCTGTAGCTGTGGAAACCAGTCCTTTTTGATAACTGAGAAAATTTGACTTAGTTGTGTTTTCAACAAGAAAAATTCTGCAGATTTACAGGTTTGGAAAACAGTTTGAAATTTTTGTTGAATCATGTTCTGTTTGGTTTAGGGTTTGTTTCCTTTTCATCCTTTACTGTGAACTTTAATCATGTTCAGTTTAGCCCAAAGGTTTCTTTGTTCTAGCTTTTTAAGCTGCCTAACCTGTGTAAATACATTAGGGCAGTTCTAAACCATTAAAAACAAGAGGAGATGGATGTGTACAAAGTTCAAATGTGTTCTGCTGGCTTTTATCATCAGTGTGAATCATGTGGCAATTTAGATGCTTAAAATAGTTTGTTGTTCATAAAACACAGTAAAATACAGCAGGTGAAATCTCTGTAAAAGAGACAAATATATATTGGAAAAGTATATATATATATACATGGTATTGTGGGAGGTTTTATACTGGAAGGGAGTAGGGTTTTTTCCATTTGTGTGTTTTTATTTATATTTAAAATTGCTTTTGGTATACTTGATATGGTGTGTGTTGTAAGCTGTAAAAACTGAAATCTCTCTTTTGTCATCAAAAATGAAATAGTATGGGACGTTCTAATTCTTCCATCACAGTGTTAAGTCACAACTATTTCATGAAACAGGGTTCAGTATTCCTGCTGAATTGGTTTCTCAACTCTCTCTGTTATTTCCCAGTACCTGCAGCTTAATTTCACATTGCATGCAGAATTGGTGAACAAAAATGGTTAGAAAAATCACATTTCTTGGGCCAGACACACAGCCTCCTCTCTGGATGCAGCCTGACAGCCCGTCCTTAAAAACAGCAGTCAAAACCAGTAAAGCCTTGTGGGAGAGTATGAGTTCAGGCAAGTAGATAGATTTTAGTTGATTGACTGTGATTGACTGGAATGTTTTTTCATCTTGAATTATCATTATGATGCAGACATAAAACAATAGGTACTTAAGAAACAAGCATAGTAAGATGGAATCCATCCAAATCCATGTAAGGAAAAGTTTATCCCTAGACAGAGTAGGCAGTACTTGCATGGACAAGCAGGCTAGGAGACAGCTGGAGGCATCTGTGCTGGGATCTGTTCTTTTCTACATACTCAGAAACAACTCTGCAAAGGAGCTGAATGCTGAGGTTTGGAAAATAAGAAGTTTGCTGATGCTCCACTAAACCATGAAGGACTAGCTGAAGAGCTGCAGAAAAGCCTGACAAGGCAAGTGCCTGGGTAGTAAATCAGTAAATGATATTTCGTATCAATAGAATAGTAAAATAAGAGAAGGCTCAGGGGAGACCTTACAGCAGCCTTCCTACTCTTCGGTTCGTACAGGAAATCTGGAGAGGGACTTCTTACAAGAACATGTAGTGACGAGACAAGGGGTAATGGCTTTAAACTGAAAGAGAATAGATTTAGATTAGATACTAGGAAATTAATTCTTCACTATGAGGGTGGTGAGGAACTGTAACAGGTTGTCCAGAGATGTTGTGGCTGCCCAACCCTGGCAGTGTTCAGGCCAGGCTGGATGGGGCTTTAAGCAACCTGCTTTAGTGGAAGGTGTCCCTGCCCATGGCAGGGGGTTTGGAACTAGATGGTCCTTAAGGTTCCTTCCAACCTCAACCATTCTGTGATTCTGTGAAATGTAGAACAATGCTTGTAATCAAAATACAACCTTAACATGCCATGTAAATCTGCAGGCTCTGAAAGTTATGTGTCAGAGCTGGGATTTTGCCATTGTGGCACCCTATCCCCTGAGGTCAGCTCACTGCTTGTTGCAGCTCCGCTCGTCCCCACCCCAAAAACATGTAGCAGAGCTGGAAAAAATGCAGAGGTCACCAAGGATGATCAAAGCTGTGGAACAGGTTCTGTGGAGGTCTCCCTCTGTGTGTCCTTCCTTAATCTGTTACTCCTCAAATGCTGCTATAATTGATGTTCTGATATGAAGAACCAACAGCCTCAACAGCAAAGGTGTCTCCGACATACACTCTGCTGGGATGCTGCATGCAGATACTACCTGATGGCAGCACGCAGGCTGCATCAAGCCATACACTGGAGGGAAGAAGCCCACTGGTGTAGTTAATTTTACACTGTGTTCCAGTGTGTGAGGAATAGTGAAAGTAATTCTGGTTGGATCTAATCAGGTTATACTAACTATTGCATCAGATATGTTACTCCATGTTTTTGGAGTAACACATTTAAAAATTGTTTCAATTGAGATAAAGACTTCACAGCCAGTTTTTAAAAGAAAGCAATAAGCGCATAAGGGTCTCAGAAGTCTTTCTTTTCCGTGGATCTTTCCTTTGTCTGGCAACTGTGTGCTAGAGTTTAAAGACATTATGCCTAAATGAAGGTTCAGTTGTTGAGCAGGGGTAATAGAAAAACAGTGCAGAATAAGGGCAGCTCCTGTGTTGGTATGTCTTCCTGCTTTCTGGTATTCGTGCTATTTCCACAGAAAATACTGGAAGTAGTTGGGTCTGTAGTCAGCATGAGGGAGTCCTTGGCTCCTTTACCATTCCAGTTAGAGTGAAAAAAAAAAAAAAAAAAAGAGGGACAAGGGGAAAAACAGCACAAGAAAAGCTTCAGAATATTTCAGAACAAGAACGGGCAGCCCTCAGTCACTCTTCTGGTAGATCCTTCTGCAGCCAAATTTTTCCAGCTGAGGAGGCTTTGTCCCTCCTCAGGAATTGCAGACACGTCCAAGAACACACGCTCTTGGCAGTGAGCTTGTGCCATCTGATGTAGCTGGAGAACTGGAAATAATTTAAGGGAAAAACTTCAGACGTTAAAGATGTCAGGCATGCCTATCCAATGTTATCAGATTTTAGTATATTTTGTGTGTTTAAGGGAATTGGAGGCTGAGAGTGGGGTTTTGTTTTGGGTGGTTTTTTTTCTTTCCTCTCAGAAATAAGCAGCTGAACAGTTTGCCCACAAATATAATACAGGGCTTAGGGAATCGTATCAAACCTGATGTCACTTGTGAAATCAGATTCTCTCTCTGCCTTTTTGAATAATGTAGAAAAAAAAACCAGTTATTGAAATAAATGCTCAGTCTTTGCTTTGTACTTCTTTGTAAGTGCAATTAGCTTATTTTCCAGTTTCTTCATTTGTGTTAAAAGGAGAGTTGTACAGCTAACCATAATGTTGGATAAATCATTATCAGTAAAGCTTTAGCACATCTGGCACAGGGAGAAAAAATGTAATTGTGAGGTTTGAATCGCCACATTATTTTAATAGGGAGAGCTGCTTTCAAATAATTGTTTGCAGTGCCCATTAATTTAAAGCAATCTCACCAGCTGCCACTCTCGGGGGATTATGACCTCGTCACCCATACAAGGCAAGTGCAGTGTATTTGAAAACAAAAAATCCCTAGCCTATACTAGTGTTAAAATTTGATTTAAAATAAGTGAAATCATTTAGCAGCAGCAGCGGTACTACTATAGCATGTTATGGTAAATGATCTTTAGAAAGCTCTTGATGTCTTCATATGCACTGCAGATTTGGAAACAGAACCATATATATAAGTTAAAATATCCATGGGTATGCGGCTTGTGTTTTGAGAATATCAAAATACTTAATGGAGCTTTAAGATAGAATCACAACATGTTTCACAGTATTATTTTCATTTAACTGCTGAGGGGAACAGAAATACAGAGAAACAGTAATTTTCCATAAACCATAAGGAGAATGTGGTTGAGAAAAAATATAAAATCCTATAGTGAGAAAGCTCTCTCATTCGGTTTTGCATTTTCTATTATATTAGCACTAAAGGTGATGTTTTTTATAGTATGCATTACCCTAATAGATTGTAATCCAGTAATAGTGTGAACAACCTTACTTGACTTTTCAGTTATTGAAAGGGAAGATCAATAGAACCTTGTGTATACAAGTCAAATCTGGTGTTTTGGGAAGGGGCGGAACAAAATTTCTCATGTGTTTCTTTTTATTTTATGTTTTACTTAACTACACATACTATTCCTCTCACTGAAAGCATGAGATAGAGAGATTTTCTGTGCAGTGCTGGTCACTCTTCAGATTTTATTAGCTCTTAGTCCACTGAGATCAGAAATTCCTGGCAAGTAGTACCTGACAATTTCATTTAATTACCATATATAATTTATGAGAGTACTTCAGCATTTCTGAGAGAGATGTGTTTATGAAATTATGTGAAGGATGTCTGAAACCTGAAAAAAAAAAAAGAAAAAAAAAACATGCAAAGTGTGCAAAAAAACGAGTATGATACAGATCATGCTATATATATTCAATATTGGCTTGGGAAGGTCCTTAGCAGCCTGATCTAACTTCAGAGTTGGCTTTGAAGGTGCACTAGATAGCCACCAAAGAGACTTAACATTTTAATTATTCTGTACTTGTGTGATCCCAGATGGGCTGAGATGGAGTGCTCAGAGGTGACCTCTGTTGAGTACCGATACCCAGCCATTCCATAATCAGAAAGCAAGCCCATTGTATAAGGTGGTGTTGTATGTAGGTATGCCCAGGTTGCGATACTCTTTTATTAATTAGACAAATACATCATCTTATATATATTGCATTGAAATCTAGGAACAGCATATCTGTGTTCTGAGAGAACAACATTCAGAGTTTACTGAGTTTCAATTACATTAGCATGTAAATACTTGTTAGGAGCAAGACTTGACCAGTGCTCTGCACTGCAGTTTACAGTCCTAACAAGGTAATTTATTAATCTCAGACAGAACATTTACATTTCAAAGGACTAAGTATGGACTGTCAGGCCCTAATTTCACTCAACAGGGAGCTGAGAACCATCTGCACCCAGCAACACTCAAAAATTAAGGGTTCTTCTTGGGTTTATTTTCCTGTGTGGGAGGAAATTGCAAGGATTGTTCAGTGACTCAGAGAAGCTAATGCTAGAAAATGGTAAGCTATGCTGAAGGACATCTATTCTGCCAGATCCATGGTTCTGAGTGCTCGCTGAGCAAAACATGGAAATACAAACAGATAAAAGACTGGAAGGCCAGAGGAGTTTAAAAAGGTGAACTGAGTATGGAGGAATATGAGTATGTAAATGTAGTATGAGGAATATGAGGAATACATGAAGAAGGGTGATACTGGGGTTTCCTGCATATGAATTGAAAAATGGATTCAGCAAAAACTGTTTTAGGCTTTTTTTTTCTAATGAAAAAGAAATCTGTAGCAACTGCATCTTTTTAACTTAGATCACGATAACAAGGTAAGCAATATTTTCAGTTGATGAACATCCAAATATATGAACTCCATGAATACCACAGTCAGCATAGGTACCCATTTCTATGCTTCTGAAATTTGGGTTACAAGACTTGAAATGCATTGATGCTTTGAGTTACATTGGCTCCAGAAACAAGCAAACAAATTCTGTTCAGGTTTAGGAAACAGTAAGTTTCTTCACCATGCTGAGTGATTTGATCTTTCTGCCTGCAGTCACAAGCTGGATAGTCTTGCTTACAGTTTGGAAAATGATTAAGCATCTTTATTAAGATGATTCTCTAAAAAGTAGACATTCGACTCTAAGAACAAATCATGGCTTAAGTCCATCAGGCTCATGATTCTTTAATGTGATATTAATGAGCAGACACAACTAGAATCTACATGCAGCATTGTCAGGGAAATTGGAGATGTTTGTTTCTATGTCAGACTAGTGAACCTTAAACCTCTGCCTGTCGTAACTAACTGATAATTTATTACATTTGTCCTGAACATGACAAGATGTTCCATTTGTCAACAGGACTTAGTTCTCCTAATGATGGCCTTTCCTTCTGTGATTCTTAATGAGCTGGCACCACTTTATTGCTGACAGAGGCAAAAGCATTTAAAATAATGTTCTCCAGATTTGTTTTCTTTTGCAAGGAATAGCAAGATGTTCCAGAGACACGTAAGTTTTACTGTTGGAAACACTCCTCACGGGTTTAGAGATGTGCAGCTATCATTTTCCCAGTCTTGCTGCCAGATGTCTAAGGAGACTGTTTCTAAATGTTATAATGGTGAAAAACCTGCAGTGAATCACCAGAGTTTCGTAAACGGTTACACAAATACCCGTTTTCTAACTCTGTTGTTAACTGTGTAAAACTCGAATAAGACAAAAAGTAGACTAGTGTATGGAAGATGAGGAAAAAACAAGCATCATTTGGCCACTAGATGGAAACAGTAGCAGCAAGTGTGTATATGTGTGTTAACTATATGGGTTTGCATTTCACCTGGATATTTTAATATCTTCACATGAATATAGAGAGAGCAAGTAAAGTCATTTTTAGTATTGCTGTTCCAGTAAAGAATAAACTGGACAGCAAAGTATAGCTGGAGTAGGTTAAAAATGTGTAAGATTGAGAGCCAAAGTAGGAAGGGTAAGAATACTGATCTGAGAAAAATCAAACTCAGGGAAGCTCTACAAGAATGTTGTATACCATGAGAGCTACATGATGCTGGCTCGTCAAGAGGGGCAGCGTCTGTAAGATTGCTTTCTCCTTTTTTTTCTTTTCTTTAGAGTTTTACCAATTTTGTGTTCCTTTGCAGCAGCAGGGAAGAAATCATCTTGGTCTTCGAATGTTTCAGGAGTGACTTTATGTGAGGAAACCTTGCCCTTTGAAAAAAGCCCTACTAGTTCTCACTGTGTCTCCAAATATTACTGTTTCCATTAAAAGTTGAATTTTTGAAACCCTGTATTATTAAATTGTGGAACCACAGCCTGCTTAGTTTACAGTTAAGCAGCTGCTCTGCATGGTCCCTATTGAGTCACGGAATTATTTGGTCACAGAATAACTTAGGTCAAAGAAAACTCTCCAGGTCTCTAATTCAACTGACTGCTGAAAGCATGGTTGATTTTTAAGTTAGACCAGGTTGCTCAGGTTTTGTCAAGTTTTGAATGTCTCCAGCAATGGAAACTCCACAAACTCTCTGGCAAGCCTGTTGCTGTCCTTGACCACTGCAGGCTAAAAATCAGTCTTATGTCTACCAGAACTTTACTTAGCACAATTTCTATCACTTCCACCAGCTCTGAAGTTGCTGTAGAACTTCACATTTCCTATGAGCTCTTCCGCAATTGCAGGCCTTGCAAAGTGTTTCCATCAGTTGGCCTTGTCCAGTGTATGCAGTAATAAGGTGTCACGATGGGAGTCAGTTTGTCGGGATTTTGAAAGCAGTGTTCCTTCTTCAACATTTCTGGGAAATTTGAGACATCTGTAGCTAGAAATGCTTTAAAAGGTAGATTGACAGCAACACAAGAATGATTGGCATGCTTCAACCCTGTTTCAGTTCATCTTAAAAGTAAATGACCATAAAATGCTATGTGAACTGCAACTGTTTCTCTCCACTGATCCTAAGGCTGCTGACTTTGCTGTGTACATCATGGGTGTCTAAAACTGAATTAAATGAATCTCACCTTTGCTAACTTCAATAGATGACCACATCTTTCTGCTGCTTGTGGACATTGAGATCCGTTCTGCAAGTCAGGATTCAAACTTCATGAATATCATAAATGCTGTATTTTGAAGTACAGAGGAATGTCGTGCATTAACAGCATCATATTTACTAATTTAACATTCAAGTTAATTTAGCATTCAGTAGAATGTACTCTGATGTAGCACGACACTTTTATTGGCACTTAATATCCTGTTCATTTCCTCCAAAATATTTGCTAAGCATTTTACATTAATGTGGGCTCACATTTGCTGGTGTGTTGGTAACTTCGTGTCCTGGTTGTGTTCCACAGTGACACTCTACAATTTTTGGCTGGATTAGGCAGAATGAATTTGTTGTTCAGTCTGTGCAAGCCTAGACAGAGTTTTAACAACTGTTGACAGAAAAGGTCCATCATGGACAGGTATGTGGAAAAATGCCAGTGTGACTGGGAGTTCAAAGGAAAGCAAAAAAATTCACTTTCCAGCATCTTGGGAAAGAACCTGAATCTGTTTGCACAGATACTCTGGCCTTCTGGAAAAGGTTCATGTGTGCTTTTTATTGTTTCAGTGTGTATATAAATTAATAGAGATGGAATGAAAATTTGTTTCTAACTTGCAAGCTTCCTTTTCCTGCTGAAGAGCCCCATTCTCAAACCAGCTAAATATCTATCCCTAATCAGTAGCAGATGCAGCAGTACGTGCACAAGTGTGTGTCAAGAGGACATTTGGAAATCATAGCAGAAGGTACCATGCCAGATAGGAAAGGAGTATGTGAAGCTGAAACAGGCATTTGTTAGGAGAGCTTAACAGTTGTTTTGTGAAGATAGGCAGGAAAGGGGGAGAGCGGTTATGGGCTTTTATGTAACCTAGGCACATAACCCATACTTCTCTTCAGCAGAAGTCTTAATCTGTTATTTAGATAAGTCAGAAATGCATAGAAGAGACAACTCCACGATTCATCTCAAAAATATGTTTTAAACATTTACAGATTATCCTCCTGTCCCCAAATCCAGAAGCCTTACAGAAGTGTATTGTTCACATTTCAGTTTCCTTTCTTGCTATCACAATGTGGTGTAAAAGGCAGACCAACTGCAAAGATATTAAATGTCTGTCTTGTTATGACCGTACCAACACAGACACATAAACTTCCTGCTACAAAGAACAGAGAGGCAGACAGAATTAAAAGAGTTCTGTGTCACCTCTTTTAGCAGTGCTGCTACTATACTGTTATTTTTGTTACTTCTAATGCTGTTAGAAGTGATTTTCATTATTTCTAATGCTGTTAAAAAATAAATTAATACAGTATATGTTTAACTGAAATTGTTATTGAGCCCTTAAATGTACCTGCTCCAGTCTCAGCATACATAGCCCTTCAATTTTAAATACATCATAATGCGAATTCTTGTCAGTGGGTTTTTGGGGTTTTGCTTGGGTTTTTTTTTTGTTGGGTTTGTTTTTTTTGGTGTTTTTTTTTTATTTTAGGGTAGTACCACCAATAAATATTTGGAGTTACATTGCAAGGATTCCATCAGTCTCACTCAACACCATGACTACAGTCCCTTTACATACCAGATAGACTGTGATTTACAAATACTGATGTTTTCAGTGTATTTTTTACCACCCTTTGTAGCCTTACCCAAAATAGCTTAATTTCATTATCTGAAAAAGAGATTAAAAACGTATTTTTAAACACAGTTGGAAAAAGTAGGATCAATCCTATGAGTCATGAATGATAATTAGAGTGCAGAGCATTTGATGGGCACATTACCCACACAGCATAACCAAGAGTGTCACCTGTGGTGTCATATAGGTAAGTAGCATCAAACAGTATTGATGTCCGCTTCCCTTTCTGAAGTGCTCTGTGGAGGAAGATGCTTGCAGGAAACCTGGTCTTGCATTTCCCCAAACGCTCTAACACAGTTTTGGTGTTAAGAATACAGAATCATAGAATCATAGAATACTTAGAGTTACAAAAGACCTTAAGTTCCAAAACCCCCTGCCATGGGCAGGGACACCTCACACTAAACCATGTCACCCAAGGCTCTGTCCAACCTGGCCTTGAACACTGCCAAGGATGGAGCATTCACAACTTCCTTGGGTACTGAAAACAGTTTGCTCTGTGTGTGTGTTTTGCTGCATGGAAGAATTCATTGTAACCTATGCAGTAGGCTTTTATAATATGGATTAGTGTTTGCTTGAGCTATTTTTCCTTCTCCTGCTGAACTGTCTCTTTATTAACCAAGTTCACTTGGCTAGTGCAGTACAAACTGATAAATTCACATGAAATAGAGTCATAGAATCCTAGAGTAGTTAGGGTTAGAAAGGACATTAAGATCATCTAGTTCCAACCCCCCTGCCATGGGCAGGAACACCTCACACTAAACCATGGGCACACAAGGCTCTGTCCAACCTCACCGTGAACACCACCAGGAATGGAGCATTCACAATGCAACCCATTCCAGTACCTCACCACCCTCACAGTAAAGAACTTCCTCCTTATATGTAAACTTCCCCTGTTTATGTTTGAACCGGTTTCCCCTTGTCCTGTCACTGCAGTCCTTAATGCAGAGTCCCTCCCCAGCATCCCTATAGGCCCCCTTCAGATACGGGAAGACTGTTATGAGGTCTCCATGCAGCCTTCTCTTCTCCAGGCTGAACAGCCCCAACTTTCTCAGCGTGTCTTCATACGGGAGGTGCTCCAGTCCCCTGGTCATCCTCGTGGCCCTCCTCTGTTTCCAACAGTTCCATGTCCTTTTTATGTTGAGGACACCAGAACTGCACACCATACTCTAAGTGAGGTCTTCTGAGAGCAGAGTAGAGGGGCAGGATCACCTCCTTTGACCTGCTGGTCATGCTCCTGTAGATGCAGCCCAGGATACACTTGGCTTTCTGGGCTGTAAGCGCACACTGAAAACCGGCTTATGTTCATTTTTTCATTGACCAGCACCCCCAAGTCCTTCTCTGCAGGGCTGCTCTGAATCTCTTCTCTGCCCAACCTGTAGCTGTGCCTGAGATTGCTCTGACGCAGGTGTAGGACCTTGCACTTGGCATGGTTAAACTTCATGAGGTTGGCATCAGCCCACCTCACAAGCGTGTCAAGGTCCCTCTGGATGGCATTCTTTCCCTCCAGTGTATCAACCGAACCACACAGCTTGGTGTCATCAGCAAACTTGCTGAGGGCACACTCAATCCCACTGTCCATGTCACCCACAAAGGTGTTGAACAAGACTTGGTCCCAACACCAACCCCTGAGGGACACCACTCATTACTGGTCTGCAGCTGGACATTGAGCCATTGACCACAACTCTTTGAGTGCGACCATCCAGCCAGTTCTTTATCCACCAAGTGGTCCACCTGTCAAATTGATGCCTCTCTGATTTAGAGACAAGGATGTTGTGCGGAACATGGCTCAATGCTTTGCACAAGTCCAGGTAGATGACATCAGCTGGTCTACCCCGGTCCATCAGTTCTGTAGCCCCGTCAATGGAAGGCCACCAAATTGGTCAGGCAGGATTTCCCCTTAGTGAAGCCATGCTGGCTGTCACCAAGCACCTTGTTGTTTTTCATGTGCCCTAGCATGCTTTTCCAGGAGAATCTGCTCCCAGATTTTGCAAGAAACAGAGGTGAGACTGATTGGTCTGTAATTCCCCGGGTCATCCATTTTCCCCTTCGTGAAAATGGGGATTATATTTCCCTTTTTCCAGTTGTCCGGAACTTCACCTGACTGCCATGATTTTTTCAAATATGATGGCCAGCTCCTTCAGGACTCGCAGATGGATTTCATCAGGTCCCATGGACTTGTGTACGTTCAGGTTCTTAAGATGGTCTCGAAGCAGATCCTCTAGTACAGTGGGCCCAAGGTCTAGGTTTTCACCATGCCTGCATCTGCCTTCCAAGACTTGGATGGTGCGGCCAGAGCCTTTGCCAGTGAAGACCGAGGCAAAGAAGTCATTCAGAACCTCAGCCTTCTCCAAATCCCGGGTAGCCAGGCCTTCTGATAGTGTTCGAAGAGGGCCCACGTTGTCCCTACTCTTATCTTTTATTCGCAATGTACCTATAGATTCCCTTCCTGTTATGTTTCACATCCCTATCCAAGTTGGATTCTAACTGGGCCTTAGCTTTCCTAACCTGGTCCCTTGCTTCACAAACAACATCCCGTATTCTTCCCAGGCCACCTGTCCTTGCTTCAACTTTTTATAAGCCTCTTTTTTTCCTCAAATTTTCCTCAGCAGCTTCTTATCCATCCAAGGAGGTCTCCTGGCCCTCCTGCTGCACTTCCTTGTAGCTGGGATACAACACTCCTGAGCTTGTAGCAGGTGATCCCTGAATATCAACCAACAGTCCTTGGGCCCCCTTGCCCTCTAGGCCTATATTGCATAGAACCTTGCTAAGCAGGTTCCTGAAGAGGCCGAAGTCTGCTCTCATGAAGTCCAGGACAGTGAGCTTGCTGCACGCTCTTCTCACTGTCCTGAGGATCTTAAACTCAGATATGAGAGGGATGTTGTTGGCCCTGCTACTTGCAGTGGCAAGTATTGTCAGAAATACATACTTTTTATTCTTCTTGGGGAATATCATAACTGCTGCTACATGGTCCCTGCTTTCCCCATCCTTTCTATGCATAATGAAAATAGAGACAGGCTTCGTGATGGCAAGAAAAAACTCAACTGTGACCTGGCCAATCCATAAAACCGTATGTGAGGGCTACAGGATAATGCCATAGGATAAGCTAACTTCCCTCCCTGTACCAGAGGAGTTCCCATCAGTTGCAGTTTCCCAAGGTTGGGGTTGAATAATAACAGAAAGGAATTGAAACTGAAAATGTGTAACCTGTACTTACACCCAATGCACTGTCAGTTACTTGCTTCGTAAAGTTCCCAAACTCCTCAGTGTATTTTCTACTGAATATTTATATTGTGACAAAAGCTTTATTTTTTAACCTTTTTGTAGAAGATACCTGCAGAAACTGCTCTGTGCTCTGCTCTAATTACTACCCAGATCTACTACTTTGCTAGCAACCATTTTCTTTAATGAATCATGAAGGATCCATAATATGTATTCTTAATACTCATAATAATATTCATAATAATATTCATAATAATCATAATACTGCTAAGTCAGTGCGTTCTTGTGGGACTGTGCCATTTGGAGAGCTTTATAAATACTTACAAATATTGCTGACAAGCTGGAGGCAGTCCAGCGGAAGGCAGGAGCACACAATACACAAGGGGAAACTGGGCTTATTTTGCATCACCTACAGGGCTTTTGGACAAGCTTGTTTCTTTTGAGATGTACACCACAAAAAGTAGCGAGTCTCAGACTGAAACAGAGGATGAACCATTTGAACATAAGGAAAAGAATTCTCCCCCCTGCAAGTGAAGCAGGTTTTGCTTGAGACCGTAGGATTTCCATCTTCTGGCAAGGCACTCAGCAGCTTGATCTAATTTTGAAGATGGCCTTGTTTTGACTGTGGGGTTGGAATAGATGACACACAGAGGTCCCTTCTAACCTAAATTATTCTGCCATTCTCATAAATAAATGCATCATACTGTCCTGGGTTCAGCAGTAGCAGTCGTTTTTTTCTCAGTGTTAGTAGCTGGTGCCGTGCTGTGGTTTTGACTTTCAGCCTGGGAACAGCGCTGATAACACCAATGATTTTAGTTGCTGCTAAGTCATGTTTAGTCTGACCAAGGACTTTCCGAGTCTCATGCTCTGCCAGGGAGGAGGGGAAGTCAGAAGAAACCGAGACAGGACACCTGACCGAAAGTAGCCAAAGAGGTATTCCATACCACAGCATGTCATGCCCGCTGTATAAACTGGGGGCAGTTACCCAGAAGGGTTAGATCACTGCCTGAGTCGGGCTGGGTATTGGTCAGCGGGTGCTGAGCAGTTGTATTCTCTTCCCTTGTTATTTCCCTTATCATTATTATTATTATTATTATTGGTGGTAGCAGTAGTGGTTTGTGTTATACCTTAGTTACTGGACTGTTCTTATCTCAACCCATGGGAGTTACATTCTTTAAATTCTCCTCCCTGTCCCTCTGTGAGTGGCTGGAGGAAGGTGCGGGGGTGGGGGGCAGTAAGCAACCAGCTGCGTGGTTCTGAGTTGCCATCTGGGCTTAAACCACAACACGTACATAAGCACATCTTTGTGTGCATATCTGTGCTTCCAAGCTCACTGATGATAGAATGACTGCAGGCAGTGTTGCTAACGCTTTGTGTGATTATGATTACCTAAGTTATCCTACTGAAATGTTCCCTCCTGCCTGTAGCTCACTAGGGAATTTTTTTTACTGTGTTTGTGAAAATATGTTCAGATTTTGGTACTCCCACAGGAATTCTGAGGTTTGTGTGTGTGTGCTCAGTAGAAACTTGCTTGCATTTAGTAACTGGAATCTCCAAAGATCCTGACATCACAGTTTGCTTAGGCTGTCCTAGCAATCAGTGCTGATGAGCCTGCGTGTGCCACAGATGGAGGGTGTCTGAGCACACACTGTCCCAGGGCTGCGGAAATGAAGCAGAGTTTCTCTCAGTGGCCACAGCCACAGCTGCTGCAGGCTGGGTTGTGGCCAAGCCCTTGAAGCAAGAGCACTAAGTCCATCTCTTGTGTGCATTCAGTGATCCCCTTGTTGATGCCAAGGCAGCGGTGGAGGAAGGAATAGGTTCAAATTTAGTGGGGACAAGAACCAAAGTGGAGGAAAGGGATACTGTCAAGGGTTATGTTTATGCAGCTGTTTACACATGAGCTGAAGGAGTCCCAGTGGTCCTGTAGATGCCTGTCTGCATTATTTACCTGCCTGCATGCCTCTTGCATGAACTTCCTGGAGTGAATTTCTACATACTGCAGGGGAAGCTTCCTGAAAGTATTGAAATTTTGTTTGGATAACCTTTAGAGTAAGCTTACCTGTCGTGCAGTTGGATCCAGCTCTCTGTACAGGCTCTACCTGAGTTATCTGTTGCTGGCTTGTTGGCATCATGCAGATATTCCCTAAAGGTGATCTAGGATTATGAAACTTACAGGCAGATGAGATTAGAAGCAGACAGGGACTGAGTTTTTAGTATTAACGAGAGACATGAAGTACTCCATCCAGGGGCAGTGCAGGACAGCAAATGTGAAGGATATGCACCCAAGGAGCTAGGTTGGACTGGTTTACATAGGGTGGGAAAGAAGGCGCCTGTAAAGCATCTTGCTGTGTGCTAGAGAACCACTGTGCGAATGGAAAAAGTGGGGCTGAGCACAAGTTCTTGAAGACTGGGTCCTGTGGTAAGGACAAGTCAGAAGCAAATGAGATGTTTGTGATACTGAGACACAAGGGATCACACCGGCAAAGTGTTGTGGTTTAAGTCCAGCCAGTAACTCAGAACCACACAGCCACTCTCTCACTCCCCCCCACCCCCCACCTTCTACCCCCCCATCCCTCCATGATGGAGAGGAGAATCGAAAGAATGTAACTCCCACGGGTTGAGGTAAGAACAGTCCAGGAGCTAAGGTGTAACACAAACCACTACTGTTGCCACCAATAGTAATAATGATAAGGGAAATAACAAGGGAAGAGAATACAGCTGCTCAGCACCCGCTGACCGATACCGAACCTGACTCAAGCAGTGATCTAAACCCTTCCAGGTAACTGCCCCCAGTTTATACAGTGGGCATGACATGCTGTGGTATGGAATACCTCTTTGGCTACTTTCGGTCAGGTGTCTTGTCTCGGTTTCTTCCGACTTCCCTTCCTCCCTGGCAGAGCATGAGACTCGGAAGGTCTTTGGTCAGAGTAAACATGACTTAGCAGCAACTAAAAACATTGGTGTTATCAGCGCTGTTCCCAGGCTGAAAGTCAAAACCACAGCACGGCACCAGCTGTTAACACTGAGAAAAATGACTGCTACTGCTGAAGCCAGGACACAAAGAAATGCACAGAAATGTTCTGTATAAGCCCTACAGCCTACTTTCTCCCACAGCCTGAATTAGAACTGGATTTCTGTGTCTTATCAGTCTGCTGCTTCATACCAAAGAGGTGCAAATTTCACTGGCAAAGCACATGTGCAAGCCAGCTATGGAGCGCCAGCAATTAGTCCTTTCACATCTGGGCAGTGTTACTGCAGTTGACATTCAGGAAGACTGGCTCATATTTACTGCGTATTTTCTTCCTCTGTGCGTACATCTCTTTTCCACTGTGCACTAGAGCTGCAGGAAAAAAAAAAAAAACATAAATCTGCTGGTGACTGAGATTCATGTGGGCACAGCGCTAGACGTGCACCAGTTTGGTCTCATTAGAAGTAACAGATTAGCATTTTAAGGCATTAAAAAGGGAACATTTTATTACAGTTATTTTTTCAGTTTAATCTGAACAGGCCTGTACTACATTTTGCAGAGGGTGCCATGAGGGAATTGTCTAGGTACACCCTGTTCAGCATGAGTAAGCATGGTAAAGCCAGTCCCACCCTCTGTTCATTTCATCATAAATTAGTCTCTTTATTAGTGTGAGTGATAGGACTTAAATTGCTCAGAAGTCACTGGGATCCTGGCATTTTTAATTTATAAGCCAGCTTTCTAAAAAGCTGCTGAAATGTTAATGGCTATTCAGTGTATCATTGATATGAACTTAAAAGATGGGTTACACAGAAGAAGTTTGCCATTGTCTGTGTCAAGAAGAGGTTTCTCACCAGAATGATTGTGTCAAAAACTAGATCCATTTGTAAATTCTGCAACAAATGGCTAAATGCTCCAACAGCTGCATTGTACAAGGCTTTTAGAAAGGATGACAAAGATTCTGTGTCAGCAGCTTGGAGAGAGCTTTGCAGGATTTTAGGGACTTGGTGCCTTTTCACTTACAATATTTGTGATATTCATTTGATGTTTTTAGTGTTGCGCTCTTTAAGCAGGCTTCAGTAAGTGTTCATGGTCACGTACCAGAGCTGTAGTTCTCGTGGGCCTTTCTGGACTTCAGAATGCACAATAAAGTTCACACAAATGTTCACCAAAATTCTGACTTTTTAGGAACTGAGTTTTGTTGTCTAGATAGTAAGGCTCAATGGTTTCTGTGGAGAAGGCAATACAGTTGTCAAATTGTACTGTTTTTTATACAACTGTACAATTGCACCCTAATTGTACTACATCAAGATGCTAAGGTAGATCCCATCAAAAATCTTTGGGTTTGGTTGGGTGTTTTTGTTTCCCCTGGACTGAGCTGAACTAGCCTATTTCCAGCCTCCCTCTTCACGAAGTTTGCTGGGAACTTCTGGCCCTGAACAGAAAACAGATCTGCACCCTGGGAGGGTCCCAGGGTCTATACCTTGGCAGCAGCCTGCTCTCCTGGGCATTCAGCAGTAGTACATCACACACTGCCAGGGGTGAAAATCAACTCAGAATCACAGTCAGGAAGTGTGGGATGTCAAAAAGAAAAGAAAATAAATGTAAAGGGAAAACATTGGGAAAAGAGACAGGGAATTCACTGGTGGAAGCAAAGAACTCAGGGAGGGAAAGAGGGAACAAGAGAAGACAAAAAGGAGGAAATGTAAAGTGCAGAATGATTTCTGCCACTAGGTCAAGTGATTAAATCTGAGATCTTCACTGCTCTGGAACAGCTTGAAAGGGAATTTGTTCTCTGATCTTCCCACCATGTGAATGTTTGTTACTCTTTTTTTGCAAACTGGACTTAAAAATTGCCAATGTTGCCTTTCATTTGACTCTGGCGCTCCTAGGAGGCTGGCACCAGTTTCAACTTAAATGCATAAAAGTTAATTGAGTACTTAGATTAGGTTATTCCACTAATCACATTTCCTTACTAGTGTGTGCTTGGCCCTACTGCACTATCACACATCACTCACAAACAATGCCATATATTTGATTCTTCAGAGATTGAAAAGAAGAGGTATTTCTGGCTCTTTTCACTATTTTATAGACTTACAAGCCACAATGGCCCCTTCCCTGTGTTAAGCTCTCCTGTTTATCTCTCAGACTGATAGTGGTGTATCATGACTGACTGGATCCCCAAAGCTATGCATCCTTTGCCTTACCTTCACATGTAGTGTTGAAGTCACAGAGAGAGTTAATGCTGCATGAACTGCTCCACAAGATTTACAGGGAGGCTGGGGAGGAAAGACCATAACCTGCAATAAATCTTTTTCTGACTTTTCTCTGGTGCAGTCTCAGCAGCAGAATCAGTGCATGGCAAAGTTCAGGAAATAGTTACTTCGGTTCTTCAAGTCGCTTTTGCTTTTCACAGTTCTGCATAGGCAGCAAGCTAAAAATCACCATGAATGTTGTATGAATTCTGGTAAGATGACAAATTAGCTTTGTTTTTTTTTCACAGCATCAGGAATACCAGCCTTGTTAATGCTAAATGACTAGATGTTGAAGGGCTTTATTAAGCTGCCTCTCTGTACAGTTTGGTATGTCATCGCTTTTGGCATTCTTCCTTCTTTTATAAAAAAGACCAAAGAAATTACTTTTGCCGATGGGATGAACACGCGGATGTGGCTTAGAATGCCCCATGCTTGCCTACACTGCCCGAGCAATGTTTATATTGTAACTTGGAAGCAAGCCTGAGACAGGGTATAGTTGAAGAGGACAGGACTCCACATCTTTTAAACACTTAACTTCACACTATCATTGCCATACTGCTGTTTGTCAGCTCTCTATATATACATTATACATAACGCAGGTTTCCTAGCAGCAGTAAAATTGCATAGCAGGTTTTGGCAGGGAAGTATGGACGGATCTGAGCTTGCCCAGTAATTTCTGAATAAAAGTAGAAAAGAAAGTTTATATCATGTTGGTGCTACATAACAAATGTTACCGAGTTTGTTACTTACTGATGAGGGATGACAAAACTAGGCTGACTGATGAATGTGTAATTCATTTTGTACCAGAAAAAATATTTTAAACCACTATATACTCATATCTGTCTTCCTGGCAGGCTTCTCTTGTCAAAAGCATTGTAAAACAGTAATAGCTGTGCCAAGTAAAACCTAAAATTCTTTCAGCCTTGTAACCTATCTCCTGTTTCTTCAGTGGTTGCTTACCAAATGCACACTGAAGAGCAGAAGAATAGGTCAGGCACTGAATATTCTGCCTTCCTCCAGTGTTGTGTGTTCAGGTAGGGAAGGCTGGAACCAGAGATGGTGCCTTGATATTTATCACCCACCACCTGTGAGGGTTTTTTCCTGTGAAGTTGACAATTGTCCTCTTGAACATGCAGATGTATAACATTTTAGTATCCCAAATGCCATGTCATAAGGACTTCCACATCTCAACTACAAGTTGAGTGGAGAAATGTGTCCTTTTTTCCTTTGAATCTGCTACTTACAAATTGCATTAGCATCTGCTTTTTTTTTATTTATTTCAAGAAACAGTGAATAGGCAGTCCCGGGTCATCTCTTCTGTTCCTTCTAAAACTAGAAAGATCTCCCCACTAAGCTATCTCTTTTCCAGGCTGGAAAGTCCTAGCTTATTTAATCATAAAAAGTCTCTTCCTTAGCTTTTTTGAACACCTTGTCTGAAAACAGTTCAGGATAGGAAATAATTTTCATTTCCAGCAGTGCTGAAAGAAGTAAAAAGAGATATGTATATGTGACCATGCATGGGTACATACACTCCTGCTCTCTGCACCATGGTGGTTTCATACTCACAGGTTAATACCATTGTAGGACTGACACAGCACAAGTGGGTGAGGGCAGACCAGAGCACAGAGAGCCCAATTGTGCAAATCCACTACAAATACAATGGCAGCTGTCTGAACGTTTACAGGCTTTCTTCAGTGATAATGGGTAATGGCTCTTTGACTTATCTTCTGCAAGGCAACATTAGAGACATTCCTTTGTAGTGCTGCCTCCCTAAATGCTTAAGCAACTGATACTTTAATCTGCTCATCAGTTAACAAGTTTTGAAAAGGTCTTGGCACTTTTATGAGAAAAAGGATCTTGATTCGAGCTCAAAATATTTGCTGAGTGATTTCTAAAAGAAGAAAACTTGTAAAAACATATTTCATTTATAGCTTGGTGAAACTTACTAGGTATGTTTGGGGCCAGGTGTAGATTAATCTGTCAGCATTTTGCCACTGTTGTAGGAATTTCTGACATGTGCCACCATGTTCTGTGCCCTCAGGGCTCAAAAGGGATCATTCCTGGGCTTGGTTTCCCAGCTCAGATAACAACACAAACATCTCACCAAGAGACTGAGACCTATACTGACCTACAATAGCATTATATAAGCAGTCACTTTAATAAAAGTAATAGGTATGTCTGCACCTTTTGTTATAAAAACTATGCCCCGTGCAAGGGGAAAGTGCAAATCTAGGCACGCTGTGAAGCTCTCACTGTGGTGAATAATGGAGTTGGGTTTCCACCAGATGATGGTGTGTTCCAAATTGAAAAGCTATTTTCAAAATTAAGAACACCTAAGTACTTCCCATGAGCAAACCACTTTCTCTGATCTGTTTACGATTTCCATAAAAAACAGATGCCTGATACTGAAATTGTCATCTCAAATGAATAAATTATACCAAAACATCAAGCAGCTGAATACAAGATTCTGTAGTGGGATGTGTAAGGAAGACTTAGCAGATGGCGTTGTTCTGTCACTCATACATATTTTAATATGTTTCTGGCCTCTCATATCTCTGTCATGTGGACACTATGTCTACCATGCTAACTATTCCCATCTTCCTGTTACTACTCTAACTACTCTTCCCATCTTACCATTTTTCTCTGTTCTGCTAAGATAAAAGTCCAAAAACGATGGAATTTGAGGAGTTTTTCACAATTATAGCTACAGTCTCTTGACTACCATAATTCTTCTTTCTTCTCCTTTGAAGTATTATGATTTAATTTGGATGCTTACCTCAAACTTAGTCATCTAGAAATAAACCTGTTTTTAATACATCAGTATTTCACATGTATTTGCCATGTTCTTTGTCTTTGTTGGAGCAATTTATACTTTGTTATGTATCTTTTAATGATAATTTGGACATTTCCGTTTATTCGTCCTTGTGTAGCTAAAAAGTATAGCTAAAGAGTAAGAAAAACTGTAAGAGTGAAAATAAAACCCTTCAGTTTTTCATATTTCACACAAAGCAAAGCTGGGTAGTAAGCTTGTATAAAACTTGATGCTGTTGTTATCTCCTAAACTGACTTGCTTATTCCTCTTTAATGCACATGTCTCTCAAATCTGTTGGAGTCAGAATTGCTGGAGCTGGTTATACTGTCAACACAGACCTGTTATCCAAAATTTCAGGTTCATTTGATCATTATAAATTGCAGTCCATAAGTCCATGTGTGGAAAGTGCAAATCATGCAAGCTAATTTCTTTTATCTCTTTTTGCTCATTCCTGCTGCTGGAGTCACACCATTAGTCAGGACAAGGGACCACATGGATTTCTGCTTGAGCCTCTTACTCCATACCATGTGCCTCCACATCATTTTTAAGCTGGCACTCAGCTTAAGGCACCTCATAAGGAGCAAGGGTGGTTGTTGGCTTTTACCCCAGAATGAGCGAGTGAAAGAACTGGGCTCATCTGTTACCTGGCTGCTCATTACCAAACCTTCGCTGGTGCCTTACACACATGCTGGCACAAGCCTTTTTGCAGTCACATGGGAGGTTGGTTTGAGGAACCGATTTGGCTGAAAAATATTCTTTTTTTCCCCCTTAGTGTTAGCTGTCACCTGCTTCCCTTCCCTGGTCTAGCATACCACCTGGTCAGACAAGCTCTTGCAGCAAGAGAGAGTGAGTGGCCCTGGAGCCTCCTTATTCCAGCCCTCTTTCCACAGCCAGCCATGCCTACAGCAGGAGTTGACTGAAGTCAAGGAGGAGAGATCAATGTCTGCCTGTGCAGATCAGAGCACCTCAGCTCCTGCCTTAGGGGCATGAATTACAGTCTTTGAAGTTAGAAGGCAGGAATCCATGTCTTCGCACCCAAGCTTAGAAGGAAAGGTGGTAGATCCCACCCTGACAAGGAAGGCTGTGGGAGAACATTCATGGCATGTGTCCACAACACCCTGGGAGGCATTCAGTTGAGGGAGTTTTCACAACACTGTGCTGGGATTGTTAAAGAAACACATGTCAGGCTTGTTTGTAGAGATCAGACTCAACAGATTGGAGCATGGAAAGATCCCCTGTGCTCCTTTGCTTTGATAGTAGCAGGAAACCCACAAAGAGATTACCTAGCCTGTAGCTGTTGTATATACTATTCCTCCTGCCTTAGTGGAAATACATTATTTTAGGTCATGATTTAATTTACTGTTTAGGTTTCTTGTCTTCGTATGTTCAAGAAAATATATGGCAGCATTGGATCCCAATCAAGGGACCAAACTGAGCTAGGGCTGCATAAATGAGGTTCTTGGGAGTTTGACAAAATGATAAAACTGCATCAGACAGTTGTGTCAAATGCATCACTGGTCCTGTAAGCACGAAGAAGAGCTTTGTGTGCTGTGGGTCATAATTGCACCATTAATTTTAAGTTTACCACTGCCTGGGAGCAGCAGCATGTACTCAGAAATCCCTTGCAGAGCCAATCCTGGCCACCCATGCTGCAGCACAGAGAACACTGCTCCTGATCACTGTCATCAGGATCACAACTCTTTGCAGCTCAGTTGTCCTCTCTTCTCACAACTGTTGTCATTTCTTTTCCACTGTAACATCTGGAGACTTTCAGCAGAAGAAAGCATATGAAGACTGAGCTGTGTGATTGCCTGGACACTGCCACATAAGATCCATGGTTTTGCTTTTTCTAAGAGCAGCTGTAGAAAGAAAGATTTTCATGTTTCTTAAATTGTCAACAGTTTTTTTGTATAAGTAAAATAGTATTCTTTGTATTTTTATTGTCTTGAGCTTGACTCTGCTGTGCTAGGTCTACACACAGTTGGTAATCATACATCCTAATACTGTATTCTGTGCAGATATAGCAGAAGTGGTTTGCATTTTATTTCAGGAGTAACTATCAGAATGTGATGGCTTATGTCATTCACTGTGATGTTGTCTTGGTCACTGAGATAAACAGGCTGACAGAAACATTAACGTTTCGCATAAACTCCAAACTGCATATTTCGGTGCTCATTTGAGCCTTAAACAGCCCCTGTGCAATTTGCATATTCCCTCACAACATTGGTCTTTATATGTAGCATGGTGCTGAGTGTTTCAGAGTAGGTAGGAGCAATCAGTATGGCCTCCCTTGGCATTATTATTTTTTCCAAAACATAAATGCATTCCTGGTTCTAGCATTACTTTTAGCCCAGCTATAAAAGGAGGGTGATGGAAGTCACAGGAGGGGCCTTGCTCAGGGACTTCCAACTCAGCTTTTGCAGGCCGTGGGGCAAACCCTCTTACACTTACGTCGCTAAAAGCAGCAGGATTGCAAGCTGAAGAAGAATTTGCCTCTAGAGAGAAAGCATCCAAGTTTGAAGTGCTGAGCTCAGCTTTCCTGACATTAGTCCAGCACTGTGAGCGGCATTTAACACTAGTGAACATCTGCCGAAGAAGATCTTTTAGTGGAAATATTGTTTTTCTTTTGGTAAAGTCTCTACTGCAGTGTTTCAGGAGACAAAGCTATGTTTTTCACAGTCTGCAGGGTTCAGTATTAATGGTTGATATAGACCTGTCTGACTGTTCGGAATCATTCTAGCCTCACAATCAATGATGGAGAGCAAACATTACGGGCTTTTATTGACAAGTTCACTTTTCAGACATGCCAGTAAGTACAAATGAGTCTGAAATGTTGCAACCTATACAGACTGTTTGTTCACTTATACCATCTACTTTGTGTTCTAAGCTTTTTGAGGTCTAATCTTCTGCTGTAGATAATCTGTTTGTGTTGTGCTTCTTGAATGTCAGCCTTCCACAGAAATACTTCTTTCTGTTTTCATTGAAAAATAGTTCTGTAGTTACCTAGCATAGAAAGGATTGAATTTTCTGAAGGAACCAGCATTTGTTTCAGATGAGGATTTTTTTGTCTGTCAGTGGTAGCTTGTGCGTGAGCTTAGGCTGATTCTTAAGGCAAATACCAGTTTGTGTAGTTTTTACTTTTTGACTTTTTTGGAAAAAAAAACAGAATAGGCATTACCTGTGGCTGTAATACAGAAGAAATTGGTATCACTGTCAAGTTCAGTTGAATAGCCATATGTGCATATTTGTGCATGGGCTTTCTGTCCACAGGCAGGTGCAGGTCACTGAAATCTTACCTTCTTCTTATGTAAAATTGTTTAGCCAATCTCCTTTTATAGCTTCTGGCTCTCTGATGCTTACTCAAGCACTCAGCCAAGTGTTTGGTTTCACCAAGTAAGGCAGCAGGAAGAGCTGGCCTCTCTTGTGCCATCAAGTTTGTAAGAGCCTCTCTTGCTGTCCACAGCTGTAAATGGCTTAAAATCTCCTACCCTTGAAATCAGCTTGGCACCAGGCAGCCATTCCACACTGGCTGAGAAGCATCACCTTGCCCTGCTCCGCTGCTGTGTGTGGTGAGAGACAGCAGAATTGCTGCAGAGAGCTGCAGCTTGGTGCCTGGGGCAGGTGGCATTCACACAAACGACAGGGACAGGGGACAGGGAGACTGCACAGGCAAGTAAACATCCTTCTAGTGCAGGGATGGGGAGCAATGACCCCCCCCATCAGGCAAAAGCAAACATCTTATTGCAAACGCAGCTCTTTGGGATACAAAGAATCTCAAAATTTACCTTCACTTTTAGCAGTTGCTTCCTATAGCATACATTTAAAAAGAAGCAGCTTCCAAGTATAGGTGTCAGAATTTATAGTTCATGGTTGCTATTTTTTTGTCTTGCTTCTAAGTGCCTTTTTTTTTAACTCTGCCTTTTTCCACCTATTTATTCTGGGCTGCTTGTAGCTCAATGTAACCTCTGAAGTAACTGAAAATACAGAGTTATTTAAAGGTTAGATGAGGGGTTCAGCACTATAATTCTCAAGGTGGAAGTTCTGCAACTGTCTCTGACAAATTCTGTTGAAACATGGCCCATAATGTATAATTCATCTCACCTTTCCAAACTTGTGCTGGCTCTGCAGAGCCATCAGGGTTTAGCATTTGCTTAAATAAACTGAGAGGGTATGATTTAGTGTATAATTAAGAATTGTAGCTAAGTAAAAGAGTGACATTTCACAAGGTCACTCTTTTAACAAAAGCAGATGTCTGTATAGTGTAAGAATGGCAATTAATGAAGACTTGAACCCAGTTAAAATTGCAGTCACGAAACATAGTATAGTTAGACGTCATAAATGTTAGTTTTCCCCTCTTCGTTTACTGCTTTGTCCTTAAAATCTGATCAATGAACCTATGCTTATTGTAGATTTTTAAAACTCTACCCTTTAAAATTTTGGAAAATACGCTATAAAAATCTTCCTGTTGAAAAAGAAGATAACATCCTCCTTTATTGAGGTCCATTGCATTTGGACCTACCAGGACTAATGTGAAAGATCTGTGCCTTTGTGGCATCATGATGACATCTGTGAGACTTCCTTAAAAATACATTCCAGGGCAATTTTTTAGAGAAATTTAAAGATCCTGAGCAAAATTGGTAAATCACATGGGATATTAAATCGGGCTGCCAAAATTAAATGTAGTAGAGTAGCCTTCTACCCAAAAATAAACTATCTCAGTTTTGTCTCTGTTTACACAAGTGTAAAACACTCATGTAAATCCATTTTACCTGCTGATGTTGGTTCATACAATTATAAATCCAGCACCAATTACAGAGGAATCCTCCACCAAAGTGGAACGGTTTCCTAAAGTAAAACCTCACATGAATTATCCTTATAGCTACTTTCATTTATTGTTTTAAAGACTAAGCCTCTTGCACTCATCAGATGTTTCTCCTCACCTGTAGAGGGGGTGAATCAATCACTTACTCCCATGTGCTTCAGTGTGCAAAAAATGTAGTTTTGGTCATTTTGTATAACTACAGCTTGCAATTGTTGCTGAGGAAATAGTGTGATTATAACTTTATTCTTGAGACCTATCTGAATAGTAAAGTCTTTCTCTGTGCAGGGAATGCAGATGGAATTACACTTGCTGAGGCCGTAGTCAAGATACCGAAATCTGGCTAAATGCCAGATTTAGGGGATTATGGGCTGATGTAAGCTCAATTTTCTCTTACTAAGGCATTGGAGCAAAATCAACAGATAGACTGCCAGCTTAAATGATTCATTTGTTGACACTTACAGAATAGCAGAGGGATACCAGAAGAAAAATTAAGAGAACAAGGAAAGGTGGGCCAGAAGTGAAGTGGCACAGTCACAGTACTTGCCCTCAGGCTTTGCAAAGCTACAGGGTCTCCAGAGCCGAAAAGGTGTAGCTCACAGTAGTAATACCTCATGCCAATCTATAGCACATATATCAGTGATTAACATATGGACTTAGAAACCTGAACGTAAATGGAGCTTCCTAACTGATTGGCAATGCAATTCTAACACACCAAAGCAACTTGTTGGTGCCAGGATTTTCTGAGTAATCATTTTGGCTTTGGCTACGGTTCTTTCTTCCCACTTTCTAAGCTCAGTTTGGATTCATGTAATGAACCTCTCTTTTTCCCCCTTTTTCCCACTGCAAAAAAAAAAAACAGAGAAATGCCTGTCACCATATTTTAGGGAGATTATGTGTGATTATTTGAATGACAGCTTGAATGAGGACATGTACAAAGCTCTTAGTGTATTGTGTATTGAATGTCCAGAACCTGTTGACTTCAGTGTGTACTGGAAAGTTCCTAGAGGATGACTATTCTATGATTCAATGATTCTGTGATTCAATGATAAGCAAGTGCTATTATAGGTGGTATGTAAGATGAGTTTTTGACTCACCTATGTTTCTTTGATTGCTTGAAACAATCATTAGTTGTACCCTTATTGACAGTGTCTATATAGTCTTTTGCTAATTTAAATAAACTGTGAAAATTGTGTTGCTTCTGCATGAATGTCGCTCAGGTGAATGAACATAATATCCTTTAAGTCTGTGCTTTTGTCAGAAGTGAAGTCTTCTTGGGCATGTAATTCTAGAAACCTAGGTTGGTCATTAGTTAACTTGAATGTTTGCTCTTTATTTTGTCCAGTAAGGAAATGGCTGTTTATTCAAATGAAAATCAGGTCTTTTCTCTACACTCCTCCTACAGTTATTTGAAAAGACTAGTTTATGAAAAGACACTGGAAGAAAATGAGAAACAAATCAAATGAGAAATGCCCATTTTTTAATAGTAATAAAACTTCAAATCTGTCCCTGGAGCCTCAGTTTAAAACACGGAGAAGAAAAGCCCACACCACCTCTGCCAGCGACTCTTCCCTGGCTAATCTCTGAAGCCCAGGACTGACAACCCCTGGGTTCTCACCAACAGGGAGTGGGTGTTAGAGAAAGTCAGGCTCAGCTGAGGATACATACAACTTAAATCACTTTTGGCAGTGTGTCAGAAAAAAAAATGATATTTCCTTTGTACATCACTGTGCTTTTGAATACAATTGTTTTGTCCACATCGCCTCTGCAATAGCGAAATGAGTCTGGAGGCTTACTTCTGCGCACTCAGCACTGAACAGAGGATCAGAAGATTCTTTAGACTTATAGTCGGATCATAGAAATAAAAGCTGAAGGAAAATATGTATTATTCTGTTACGCTCAACTCCCTTCTGAGTCATGAATCCTCCCAATTTGCATTTTCTCTGGTGCTGTGTTCATCCTAGAACTGAATCGCCAATACTTCAGGGGAGGAGGGATGAGTGTTGTTTTTCCACTGCTAGCTTAATTCCATCAGTCTAATATCATTGGCATGGTTTCTCTCTCATTTGGTATTTACATCATCCTGGATTTCAGAGTAAGTTAAAATGTATCCAGCTCAGCAACTTTGCCATTTTGGGAAGAAGGTCAAATACTCCCTGTTTGTAACTTTAAATGTGTCAAATACATTACCTTTCATGTGCATGAATCCAGCTGGGATCCAAAGTCATGGCCAAGAACTGATTGGTACTCTGGTTGGTTGGTGGGTTTTACCTAGTTTGTAAATTAGCAAGATTTTTACATGATATACCACAATTCTGGCTTAATTTCTAATATTTAAGAGTAGAGATTGTGCTTTATAAATAAAATTAAAAGGACAGTCTGGTCCCCTCCAACCCAAACCATTTTATGATTCTGTACGTCTGTTTAAACGGGACAGAACTGTTGCGACAATCATTTTCTTTTTGAAACCCAACTAGGCAGGATGCTCTTACAAGAACACTGCAAAATGCAAAGAAGAAAAATAAAGTGGAGAACAGTGCTTTTGCTCTTCTCTAGAGTGTTTCTAAAATTTCACTGGACGACTGGAAAAAAGGGAAAAACAGCCCCCATTTTCACAAAGGGGAAAATAGATGACCCAGGGAATTACAGACCAGTCAGCCTCACCTCTGTTTCTTGCAAAATCTTGGAGCAGACTCTCCTGGAAGGCATGCTAGGGCACATGAAAAACAACAAGGTGCTTGGTGACAGCCAGCATGGCTTCACTAGGGGGAAATCCTGCCTGACCAATTTGGTGGCCTTCTATGATGGGGCTATAGAACTGATGGACAGGGGTAGAGCAGTTGATGTCATCTACCGGGACTTGTGCAAAGCTCACGAAGATACTGGGAGGGATTCTCCATTAGGAACTGTAGTGATAGGCCAAGGGGTACCGAGTTCAAACTTAAACAGGGAAAGTTTAAACTGGATATAAGGAAGAAGTTCTTTACTGTAGGCGCAGTGAGGCACTGGAATGCATTGCCCAGGGAAGGTATGAATGCTCCATGCCTGGTGGTGTTCAAGGCCAGAGTGGACAGTGCCTTCCTTGCGTTATATGGTTTAGTGTGAGGTGTCCCTGCCCATGGCAAGGGGGCTGGAACTAGATGATCTTAAGGTCCTTTCCAACCCTAACTGTTCTATGATTCTATGATTCCTGGAAGCTGGTAATTTATAGTTTATGATTTATTGCAATAATAAAGCTATGAATTACTGAAAGAGTAAATATCCTGGCTACAGTAATAAAACAGACACTCTAAAAAGCACAGGAGAAATACTGCATGCCAGAATCCTCTAAAATATTAAAATCAATTCAGTTTTCTTTGGGATCCAAGAAAAGTTATTAAGGTCCAGACATGCAAAACCAGTGAAAATACCATATAAGCCCCATATACTTCATAGTCTCTGCAAAGATTAAATTGGATGGTTCTTATCATGAAGAATTCTAAAGATTCAGCATGACTTTCGGTCTTCAGGTATTGAAAGCTGGATAATTTTCAGTTGTCACTGATCAGAGTATGGGAAGGAACTCCTCTGATTGCTTTGGGGGTTCAGCTTTCATTCAGTGCACATACCCTTGTTGTAGCAGGACTTCTCAGAGGAATCTCTGAATGACAGGTCAGTGATGTCCATTGGAGTTTCACTCCACGTTTGGAAGGTAGCAAATGATCCTCCTGATAACAGCTCCTGCATGTTTTTTGCCTCCTTAGTTTCCATATTGACTGTATATATGTGGTAACTGTAACAGGGAACTTAACCTCTAGACTGAAGGACAAGATAGCTGCTGACTTTTGGGAGAATCCTTCAGAGTCATCAGATAGTTGTTCTGTGGATAAAACTGCCATTTTTTCTTTCATTTATTTCACTTGACTAAAAAGCACACAAAATTGTACTACTTCAAATTCAAATGGAGATTGATAATTTGTACGCCATGACAGTCTCTGTAGAGTATTGGGTACGATTCTTCTGTTGTGTGTTATTGCACATAATTCAGCAGCCATTGTTTTGAAGACTGGTTAAAATCTGCAAAAGCCAGAAGTAGCTTGAAATTTCAGCAATGGGAAGTACAAAAATCTACAGCTTTATACCACTCTTCCAAAAGCAGCATGAATTAAAAGACCAAATGTCAAGAATGAGACCAGGCTGAGGGCCAGTATCTTTGTGAGTTACTTAATTCAAATGTAACAAGGGGGGGATAAATAACCAGAAACATCAGTATTGTTTCAGTCATAAAATACAGAGTTTGATATGTGGTGTCACTGTAATTGACAATACACAGCTCCTTCTGTCTAATGAAACCTGGCAAGTTCATGGCCCTGTTTTTGTGGAGCACTGATTACAGGGCACCTAGATATTGAAAACTTGTTAGGTTGTGAAGAAAACCTCAGTGTTTCTGTGACACAGCCATTATTCTAAAGGTGTCCTTAAACAGCAGTGCACTGCGTCATTGCTTGCGTGTTTCTTTTCACGTTGTTACAGCCACCTGCTTTCTCCTCATCTCTTACCTCAGAATCTCTTTTTGATGATCCCAGATACATGCAGTTTATTCTCTGTGCTATCAGAATATGTATGTGCCAGGCCAAGAAAGTGTCATCTTCACTATTCAAGCTGACACTGTGATTGCAAGCTTGCGTCACCTTACACGTTTTAATTGCAGTTTGTCAGTATTAAATTTCTTCTGCTTTTTACCTTAAGTCTTTTGCTACCCTTTTCTGTCTCCCTCTCACACACACTGACGTGTGCTCTCACAATTTTCTTTCCAAACAGAGTCTTCTTTTCTCATCCTTTTTCTTTCTGTGCCTTTGTTCTGCTTTACCTTGTGCTCTCTGCTGTTGCTCCCTTTGTCCACTCCCACCACAGATGTTAGTTGTGCTGTAACTTTTCCTTTGTAAAAACACCTTCCGTGCAGCTGTGCCATTGGCAGCCCCAGACCCACCTGCACAGGCTTGGAGCTGTCTTGTCCGAGGTCAGACTGGAGCATGGCTGTCCTGTGCAAGCATTTGTACCAGTGCTGTTGAAGTACTCTGCGCAGTTCTTGTTGATAGCACATGGAGTAATGTTAAAACAAGGGAGCTGAGTTGTCTGATTTAGCCAGGACCATCAAGAACTGCCCTTGCATGAATTTTTCATGAAGCTGGTGGTAAAGCTGTAGCTCTTAACCTGTTTTCATACCTAACAGTCTTCCCTCACCCCACAAGTCTGGGGTGGTGAGTGTCAGCTTGGAGACCAATTTGGAGATGCTGCATTATACTTAGGCTTGTCTTTCTGGAAGAAGGCAATCCTGGTTCCAAGTACCCATACCTGCCAGCTTTAGAGGGCCTGTGTCTCAGCTAGGACATCCCCTCACCACTGGGTGGAGGCTTCATTGTGAGCAATGGGTTTGCTTTCAGGCAGCTCTTATCTTTGAACTGGGCTTCAGACTGGGAATGCTAGTACATGTGCAGAAGAAAGAAGGTTGCTGGAAATTTTTGTCAGTACTGTCATAACTGTTTCACATTTTACATATTGCTAATTCCCCTCTTTATGTTTCCATTTCCATCTTTTTCTATTATGCTGTAGCAATGATGAGTTCTGTATGCTTTGAGAGTGCATATACACTGTTGCATACGGGTCATTTTGCCATTGATATGCACATTGGAACTTGTTATTCTTCTGTAAGTTTTAAGTTTGTGCTAGGTTTGATAGGTATCCTACATAAAATCATAGAATAGTTAGAGTTGGAAAGGACCTTAAGATCATCTAGTTCCAACCCCCCTGCCATGGGCAGGGACACCTCACACTAAACCATAGCACCTAAGGCTTTGTCCAGCTAAGGCTTGAACACCGTCAGTGATGGAGCATTCACAACATCCCTTGGCAACCCATTCCAGTACCTCACCACCCTCACAGTAAAGAATTTCTTCCTTATATCCAGTCTAAAACTCCCCTGTTTAAGTTTTAACCCATTACCCCTTGTCCTATCACTACAGTCCCTAATGCAGAGTCCCTCCCCAGCATCCCTATAGGCCCCCTTCAGACACTGGAAGGCTGCTATGAGGTCTCCATGCAGCCTTCTCTTCTCCAAGCTGAACAGCCCCAACTTTCTCAGCCTGTCTTCATACGGGAGGTGCTCCAGTCCCCTGATCATCCTCGTGGCCCTCCTCTGGACTTGTTCACAGAATCCCAAGGGTTGGAAGGGACCTCAAAAGATCATCTAGTCCAACCCCACTGCAAGAGCAGAGTAACCTAGAGTACATCACACAGGAACTTGTCCAGGCGGGCCTTGAATATCTCCAACGTAGGAGACTCCACAACCCCCCTGGGCAACCTGTTCCAACAGTTCCATGTCCTTTTTATGTTGAGGACACCAGAACTGCACACAATACTCCAAGGGAGGTCTCACAAGAGCAGAGTAGAGGGGCAGGATCACCTCTTTTAACCTGCTGGTCATGTTCCTTTTGATGCAGCCCAGGATAGGGTTGGTTTCTGGGTTGCAAGCACACACTGAAACCGGCTTATGTTCATTTTCTCATCGACCAACACCCCAAAGTCCTTCTCCACAGGTCTGCTCTGAATCTCTTCTCTGCCCAACCTGTAGCTGTGCCTGGGATTGCTCCCACCCAGGTGTAGGACCTTGCGTTTCGCATGTTTAAACTTCATGAGGTTGGCATCAGCCCACCTCACAAGCATGTCAAGGTCCCTCTGGATGGCATTCCTTCCCTCCAGTGTATCAACCGAACCACACAGCTTGGTGTCATCAGCAAACTTGCTGAGGGCACACTCAATCCCATTGTCCATGTCACCGACAAAGTTGTTGAACAAGACCAGTCCCAACACCAATCCCTGAGGGACACCACTCGTTACTGGTCTCCAGCAGGACATTGAGCCATTGACCACAACTCTTTGCGTGCAGCCATCCAGCCAGTTCTTTATCCACCAAGTGGTCCACCTGTCAAATTGATGCCTCTCCGATTTAGAGACAAGGATGTCATGTGGGACAGTGTCGAATGCTTTGCACAAGTCCAAGTAGGTGACATCAACTTCTCTACCCCTGTCCATCAGTTCTATAGCCCCATCATAGAAGGCCACCAAATTGGTCAGGCAGGATTTCCCCTTAGTGAAGCCATGCTGGCTGTCACCAGGCACCTTGTTGTTTTTCATGTGCCTTAGCATGCCTTCCAGGAGAGTCTGCTCCAAGATTTTGCAAGAAACAGAGGTGAGTCTGACTGGTCTGTAATTCCCCAGGTCATCCATTTTCCCCTTCTTGAAAATGGGTGTTATTTTTCCTTTTTTGCAGTCATCAGGAACTTCACCTGACTGCCATGATTTGTCAAATATGATGGCCAGTGGCTTTGCAACTTCATTCACCAGCTGCTTCAGGACCCCGCGGATGGATTTCATCAGATCCCATGCACTTGTGTACATTCAGGTTCTTAAGATGGTCTCAAAGCAGATCCTCTAGTACAGTGGGCCCAAGGTCTGCATTCTCACCGTCCCTGTGTCTGCCTTCCAAGACGTGGGTGGTGTGGTCAGAGCCTTTGCCAGTGAAGACCGAGGCAAAGAAGTCATTCAGAACCTCAGCCTTACCCAAATCCAGGGTAGCCAGTTCTCCTGATAGCTTCTGGAGGGCCCTACATTGTCCCTAGTCTGTTTTTTAGCTGCTACATACGTATAGAATCCCTTACATTATAACTGATAATTCTACAAAAAACCGTCTACGATTACCACAACCAGAAGTACTGCCTTTTGTTCAGGAAAAAAAATATCCTCTTTTTTATTTTTCTGTTTAGTTAGCTTGATTGTTTTGGGATCATTCATATACTCATTCTTGTCTCAACTAAGTGCCATAGTAATAAGAGACATTTCTGTACAACTTGCATACTTCTCCACCATTGCTCCAGCAGAAGTACTAGAGCCTTGGTGACAGTAGGACTTTCCCCAAGATAATGATAACCTATTTTGTTACACCCTGGTTATAAACCTCAGTTCCTTACTCTTCCACTCTCAAGGCTAGCTTCCTCTGAAGTTAAATTTTACTAGAGGGACTTCAAGAAAAAAAGACTAAGGGGACTTAATCTCTACAGGAATTAGCATTTTGACACATCTAGATTATAGGGGTTTTTTTGTTTTAAAGTCCCTCTCAGTAAGTTCCAGTAAGCTACAGTTAAATACTGTGTTACTTAAAAAAAAAAAAGATAAAGAATATATAGCTTTGAAACTGTGCTAAATGGAAAACTGCAGTCTGGTGACCCACAAACAAATGTAAGCAGAAGAGATGGCACATCTGCATTGCTGATTCTTTCCATAAACCGCACTATTGTCTTAGCTACTGTTCTGGCAAAGTTTCTTCTGGCTGAGCTGGTGTTCAGACCATGGCTAATCTGTGGTCATAACATAATGAGAGCAGAATGTGAAGAGATTTTACTCTCTTGCAGCACAGTTGTGGCAGCTGAACATTTCCTTTCAGGCAAACTGAGGCACATGACTAGGAACCTTTCTACCTGTCCTGGTTTCAGCTGAGATAGAGTTGATTTTCTTCCTAGTAGCTGGGTACAGCACAGTGCTGTGTTTTGCATTTATTATGAAAATAATGTTGAATACAGCCAGGAGGGAGCACAGCCAGGACAGCTGACACAAACTAGTCAAAGAGATAGCACAGCATGTCAAGTCCAGTATATGAACTGGGGGGGAGCTGGCCAGGAGCCACTGATGACTGCTTGGGTAAGAGCTGGTCATCAGTCAGTGGATGGTGAACAATGTATTGTGAGTCACCTGTTTTTTCTTAGGGTTTATTCCTCTCACTCTTTTTCATTATTATTGTTATTATGTCTTAATTTATTTTATTATTAAGCTGTTCTTTTCTCAACCCACGAGTTTTACCTTTTTCCAGTTCTCCCCATCCCACCATGGTCAGGGAGGGACTGAGCGTGCAGCTGCATGGTGCTTAGTTGCCAGCTGGGCTTAAACCACAACTGTACCAGTCCTTCATTGTAGTCACAGTGGAAACCACAGGTTTTCCCATGTGTTCTACTATTGAATCTGCATATTCTGCAAAGCTATTATCTTGATTAAAGTGAGTGGTCTTATTCATGACAATTTGACCGGAACATATTGGATCAGGTAAGAAAAGAGCAATTGTGTATCCATGTTTTGTTTTGCTTTTCTAGCCTGTCTAAAATCTCAGTTTGACAGCCCTTACTTTCCATAGCCTGCTGCCTTTATGCCTAAATAGATTCAGCTGTGTGCTATTGTGTTCATTTATCACATTCTGGCACAGTTTGCTCAGGAAATGGAGCTCACACAGGGTCCTGTACAATGTTGGTAATTTACTTGCATGAGAAAAAAGGAATTCAGGAGTTCTATCCCAAAAGTGCCAAGTGTTATATAAGTCAATATGACAAAAGTTTTCTCCAGTCAGTCACAACAGCCTGATGTTTTGGAGGCTAGGAACTTGTCATAGATACTGGAAACAAGCCATCAGAAGATGATTTTTCTTACAAGTGCAACTGGTCATAAATATATATGAATGCATATAAAAAATAGTAGACCAAGAGTACCTGAATCCCAAGCAAACTGCTTCCTGCTCAAAAACTCTTGCGCCTATTGAAGGAATACTTGTGAGACAAAGAAAAGTCCTGTCATGAGGAAGCGGAAAATAGAGTTGGACCTCAAGGATACATTCCTCTGACTTTAAAGTGTAAGAGCACAAGTCTTGATCTGTATTCTGTGTGCATTGATAACCCTCCCCATTGTAAATGATGCCAATTCTGGCTGTGTTATATTTTCCTAGAAGAGTTTATACATCTTGCAGTCCTTAATTTGAGTATGAAGCTGATGAATTCAGCAGAATTCATTATTAAGACATTGTGGAGCTTAGGTCTAAGATCCTGCTGAACCTCTCCAAATGTAGGAGAAGTTTTATTCTATTCAGTTCATTTCATCATGTAAAAAAGTGACAATGTGACATTATTGATCCCTGGAGATGAGAACATGGTCTTCATGGGCCTTAGATACTTTATATTCTAGCTATTATATGGTGCAGGCATCAACAGAAATACTCTAATTTAGGAGGGTTTTTCCAGTGTATCATTTTCTCAAATACTTAACCTGTTTCAGTAAAAATAGCTATATTTGGTTTTGATGCATGTAGCTGAGGATAGAAACGGGAAAACCTGTAACATGTACTTCCTTGCACACTATCTATTTAGAGAAAAAGGGAGAGACTCCTGTTTTGTTGATTATAGGTATTATGCAGTTGAGGCAATTTTACTTATGTTTTCAAAGTAAAGGCGCAAAATTGAGTTTATTTTCCTTTGTTTTGTTTTTAAAGAAAGTTTAAGTTGAAAGCTGAACATATTTTAAAGTTACAATACTGTTCTTGAATCTTTTATTCTATTTTGGATGTATGTCATGACAGTTTGTAATTTCATGGTCATGTCCTGGTTTTAACAAAGATATCTACCACATGAAAATTGTTTAATAAATTATGTAAAAATGTGTAAAAGCTCAAATCCAGGTCAGTCAAAAGCATTTGGGATTTAGGCCAAAGCTGTTAAGTGCTGAATTACATATAAAAAAAAATCATGCGTAATTGTAAATATTGTCACAATATTTTCTGAAAAAGAATTGTAATATTTTTTATTTTGATGCAACACTTGTTTTCAAAATTTGTTTCAATTCCAAAAGTTTCTTTAAAGTTCAGTGAAGTGGCACATGCTGACTAAGAAAGACTAAAAAATGACTGTTGAAATCTGTCCAAGCAAATATCAGTTATTTTAGGTTGGCAAGAAGAATTCTTAAGGCTTTGGGGGTGGAGGTGAGGGGTATAAGCCGCCACCCAACTCATGAAATGAGTTAACATGTGTATGTTTAGGCCTTGTGAAATGTCCAGGGTGTGAAATGAGGCAATAATATGGGATGAGCAAAACAGAAATTCATAATATTCATATATTTTTTGGATGCTTGGCAGCACATAATATAAAGCACATCATTTGAATCGCTTAGCTCAAGAAATCCAGATTGCTTTGGTGTGGAGTGACTGTGTCTGTCTGAGCTGTAAATAAAAGAGTAGACATGCAGGAAGGCTACAAAATCCTTATGTGTAGGAGGAAGCCTCTGGTGTGGATATCTTCACCTTAATACTTTTTCCAACTCTGAGTGTAAATATTTTGAACCAAACATTGTCAAAATATAACCAAATAGAGCCACAGAATGGTTTTAAACGACAGGGTTCACACTTCTATGCATGTGATCTCTATCTTATCTATCATCTATCTCTATGCACGTGATCTCTATCTCATCTTCTACGCACATGATGCCAAATAGTATCAGTTGCTTCATGGCCCTCCCTCACTGCAGTTCTGACAGACAGAAATTGTGAATATAGAAGTGACATGTTCAGAACAGGCACATGCTTAGAGCTTCCCTTGTCACTCTCAAAGCAAGGTTGTATCTACACAATGTTATATACACAAATCTAAACTCAGTTCAATGTAGCTACTCTAATGAGTAGACACATTGCAAAACTGCTCAGCTGTGTAAATACTAAGCTGTGCTTAGTCCTAAAACCAAACTCTGCAGTACTATGGTTAAATCAAGTGCAGGGCTAATTCAGGTTTATCTGTACTGAACTAACCAGACACAGCATCACCAGGTGGTCAACAGAGGTGATTCTCCCACTGTGTTCAACATTGTTTCAGCCTCACCTGGAGCACTGTGGACAGTGCTGGGCCCCACCATTTAAGGAGAATATGAAGGTCCTTGAATGTATCTAGAGGAGACAGCAGAGCTGGTGACAGGGTTGGAAGAAAGGTCCTGTAAGGAGTGGCTGGTGGCTTTGGGCTTGCCTAGTTTGGAAAGAAGGCTGAGGGGTGACCTCCTTGATCTCTTACAGCTTTCTCAGGAGGCAAAGTGGAGAGGGAGGTGCTGAGCCCTGCTCCCTGGCATCTAGTGACAGGACACATGGGAATGGTTCAAAGCTATACTAGAGGAGGTTCAGACTGGACATCAGGAAGCATTTCTATACCAGGAGGATGATCAAACTTCCTAGGGAGGTAGCTGATGCCCCAAGCCTGTCAGTGTTAAGAAGCCTATGAAAAATGCCCCTAACAAAGGCTTTAACCAGAAGCTGTCAGGCAGCTGGACTAGATGATCATTGCCGTTCCCTTTCATTTGAAATAGTCTATGCTGTTCATCCAGCTACAGTGATGGGATTGGCAGATCCCCATGCTGTGTGTCAGGCTGTGATACTAACACTTCTACACTGCACAATAAAGAGCTTGCCCCATCTTTCAAATATGGCTTCCTACAGGTACCGTCATATACATATATGAACGTAAGAAGAATTTAAGTCCTGACTTACATATAAAATTTGGGGAAAAAATGTTAATTATTCATAAAAAATGCTGAGTCTAATTTTAACAGCATGTTAGTCAGGCTTACAGTTTTGTTTAATGTGTGTGCTTCTGTCCCCTGCCGTTTTTTCCTTACAGACCTTTCACGGTGGCCACAAATCAGCAAGTGCAGATCACCTGAACTGGAGACATTTTCATGTTATTGGACCGATGGCAGCTTTTATAACCTCACTGCTCCAGGAACAATACAACTGTTGTACATGAAAAGGTAATGATATGGAAAAAAACAAAAGAAAAAGAGAGAGGTCATGCATTTTGCTTTGCCTATTAGCTCACTGCCATTAATTTTTTGCTATGGCATGAGTCATATTTTTCTAAGGGCATTAAGTTGTGTTTTAAGTGCATATTTTTCAATGTCAAAATTTGTTGTTAAGTATTAAATTATTTGTGGCAACAAGCACTACTTGGAAGATAATTAAGAATATGATCATACTACACTTAGGTCCAGGTTGCAGAATCCAAAACTGAACACTGTATGCCTTGGGAAATGAGATTTTAATAGGGAGCTTCAGTTTATTCCTTATCAACCTAATGTAGAACTGTTAAATTTGTTGTATCTGTGCACAGATACAGAGTTTTGATAACAAGCCCATTCCAAATTTTTATTTAAGCTTTTTTAAAGCTCCTATTGATCAGTGTCTATGTGTGTAGGTCCAGGTGAAAAGGGTGCTTTGAATCTGGGGATTGTCTTCCATTGAGCTCTGTTCATCCCTGATTCACATTCTATTTAACTTCTTGCAATTTTCAGGTTGTTACAATGATTAAACTGAAAGAGGACATTGACATTACCAATAACTATTTAGGAAAATACCAATAGCTATTTAGGAAAACAGGACTTTTGTTTACAGGAATTGTGGAGACAGTGTTCCCACAGGAGAATGAATATTTGGTACATGAGCTCTGAATAACTGAAAGATACAGTAAGGCCGTGAGAGGCCCGAGGAAGCTTAAGCAAGCAAGATAAGAAGAAGCTGGAATTCACTGAGTTTGGAGAACTGTGGACTGTTGGCAAGCTTTGGAGGTCAAGTTCTCACACCTGTGCTTAACCAATTATATGTTAGTCACTAAGGGTCTTCAAGACAAGTACCCAATCATGATATGCCAAATTGCTGTAGGTGTGTGTAAGCAATAGTAGATAAGGAGTTAATGCTTTGCAATAAATGGCTTTTTGTCTGATCATATTGATCTCTGACTTGAGCCCATTCCGCGGCAAGGAATAGCAGGATGTAAGGTATTGTTCCCTCTAATGGCCAGAGTTTCAGGCTGTTTTATCTACAGACACATACTACTGGTGATGTTTTGAAGTTTGCCTGGCAGACTTAAGCCTAAAGGCAAGGATGGCCTTAATTTTCTGGGATCTCTCAGAGATAATAAGGATCCAAGTTAGAACCACCATTTAAGTGTAAATGTTCAGCTGACTGTTGTTCAGACTTTAAAAATTAACTAAACTCCATGATAAAGCAGTACCACATACACTGAGCAGATCACATATTTCATCTTTGTACTAGAAATTAGGGTAGTTCAATGAAAGATACAAATAGAGGATCCACATTAAAAGTATTTACATTTCAATGTGCAAGCAACATTTAAGGCTCAGGATTGAAGTCTTGTCACCTAACCCAGTCTCCTACTCAACACAAGCCATAGTATCTAACCACTTACACCCTTACCAAGTCTTGACTCTGCAGAGCATTCCCTTTAGAAAAGTGTCTGGTCTCATCAACTAAGCACAGGATTGGTGCTTACTGGCAGAAATGCTTCTTACTCAATTTATATAGCATCTGCCTTTTTACTCCCTAAGCACCCACTCCACTACTGAAGGCTGCACTTGGCATAATTGGTTTAGCTTAATCCTCCTCCTGTACAGCTTCAATTGCTCTTGATAAGAAAAGGCATTTATAGTACATTTTAACAAACTAAGACTGAATTTTTACAAGGTTTCTGTTCAATCTGTATTTTGGCTGAGAGATAGTATCAAGGTAAAGAACAGCAATAGCAGATCTGTTTGCTACTAGATTTGTTTTCTAAAGTGATTTTAGAAATACTGAATAAATATCTGTCACTCTTCCATTTATTTCTAACAGTTTGGTCATTCCCATTTTGCTTTATCTGAAGACATTTTTGGTTTTGAACCTGCTGAGTAGTTTCAGCTTGGCTGCATTAAAATGACCCTACGCAAGTAGCACTTTTTCTCAGTCTGAGAGTTCATGCCACTGTTTATACCTTTGGTATCTGCAAGATACGTTTTCTGAATGTTTTTTGGAAGCAGCATCCAAAGCAGAGAAGTGCCACTTACAGCACATGAGAACCTAAACACATTTATGCAAGTTGCTTACATAGTGGTTTGGTTTCATTGTAAACCATAATCAATATTGACATGTTTTTCTCACTTCCATGGAAATTATGAGTTACCAATGTGTCTTGTGACATCTATAATTTGTACTTTGTAAGATCTATAAGTCCCACTCTCACGTATATTACATTTTTGTTGTCATTCTAGGAATGATGAAGACTGGAAAGAATGCCCTGATTATATCACTGCAGGAGAAAATAGCTGTTATTTCAACACATCATACACCTCTATTTGGATACCGTATTGTGTTAAGCTTGCCAATAAAGATGAAGTATTTGATGAAAAATGTTTCAGCGTTGATGAAATAGGTATAATTCCATTATGTATTTTACCTCTATATTTTTATATTGCAATAGGTGCTGTAAAGCTTTTATATTATTTCATTTAAATTTTCCACTGCAGAAAGCTTAGTTTCTAAAAAAATATATATAGGAAGGGATTTGTGTTTGTAACAAATGTAAGGTGATCCACACCAGAAAATACTGCCCAAATCAGAAGACAGCTAAAAGGATAAAAGTAAATATATGATTTCTCTTTATGAACACCAGTGATCTCTCAAATGTGTGCATATGAGCTTGCCTTTGTTGTCTCTCTGAGCCATTCTAAAGGATGCTACATGCCCTTCTTCAGTTTGAGCAAGGGTAGCATGAAAATCTTGATTCTGCAAAGTTCTGGAACTAAACAGTTTTTTGTTCCTGAATCACCACTAATCTACAGAATCAGGATGTTTAGCATGTATAAGCTAGAATAAGCAATGTGAATTGTAACTCGCTGGCACTTTACAAATGTTACTGCTTTTTCAGAGAAGTGGTGTACATATTTGTAATTGATTTATTCCTGCACATGACTAGAATACCCACTGCTCTCTTCAATTGAGCAAATTTAGATTAATTTTCCAGATACAAATGTTTCCGTGTACATTTATATTAGTTACTAAATATTTATCTTACTGTGTTACTCCAATTACTGTTTTTATTTCTAGTGAGAACCCTAAGTTTAAATTTTGATGAAGAATTGTTTATGCCTTAGTGTTTTATAAGCTGCTATTAGGAAATGTGGCCTAACATTCTTAGTCTTCTTTATTAGTCACTCAAGTGAGATTTATGCAGAACGACTCTACCGCCAGTGGCAGGGTGCCTTCTTGTTATCAAACCTGTAGTGACTCATTGACTCATAGCTTTAGGTTTTAATCAGCAAATACATGCTTAGTATGCTTTTTTAGTCTTTGAATCATTTAACAGTTTATAGTGAAAATTATAATTTCACATTGAAAACTGGCTGGTTTATTCCAAATACTCTGTTTGAACAGTACTACCTGATCCCCCTGTTCACCTTAACTGGACTCTGCTAAATACTAGTCAAACTGGGATCCATGGGGATATCCAGGTAAGATGGGATCCACCGCCAACTGCAGATGTTCAGAAAGGATGGATTACTCTGGAGTATGAATTGCAGTACAAAGAAGTTAATGAGACAAAATGGAAGGAGGTATGAAACAAATATTTATTATGCAGTAGTCATAGTACAGTGAAGGTTCGTTCTGTCTCTAACACTTCTGTACTACTATGAAAAGTCAAAGGCTTTGTAATTGCTAATTAGATGATAACCTTAAGTCTTACACAATAGACCCATGTTCCTCTGAAGTTTTCTAGCAAAAATTATAACTTCATGTCTCAAGATAGTTGGCATATAGGATAGTAACAACAATCCCTGAAATCCCTGTGTTGGATTAGAAGGTATAGTAGCAATAGTCAGGTATCTATGATTTTTTTTGATAAATTGTTTTTTCTGAATCTCAGTTGTTTGAAACTGTGCTTGGTAATTTTAGTAGTTGGAACAGGAATATTTTGCTTGGAAAATGTCACCGTATCAGTCCAGATTCTTTGGGATACCTGTAAAGTTCTAGTATTTATAATAATCATTTAGGTAGATTTAAAAAAAAATCGTGGGGTTATAATTTAAAATTTAATACAATAATCAAATAAAAATAAAGCAACATGGATAAGATATACAGATTTCATACCAGATAGCAATGGGAAATTTCTGATTATATGGATAGTCCATGAAAATATAAAATGTATATACCCCAAATCTTTTCAGTTTTCTCTTTGAAAATATCTTAGTTTTTTTATACAGCTAGTTTTTCTATATGGGGAAGAAATTGCACTCAGCAATTTTCAGGCCAAGTGCCAGAGTGTCATGGCATATTTACATATGGATAATTCTTCCTGAATACCAGTTCAAGGCAGTAAGAACATAATTTTAGAACAGAACCCTTCCTTTGCTTTTTTAGCAATACGAGCTAACTGACAGAAGGAAGGCAGATAATACTGTTATGAATTTGTCATAATCTACAAAAGGTAAACTTACCAGTTGAAACATAAACTGGTTTGCTTGCATTCATCTCTGAAAGGCCTTGGACCTCTCCTTATTTCTGATCCATCCCGATGTTAGCACTTTCTGTGATAACTATTCCTTCTTAGCAAGTCTACAGCCAAATCACCTATAATGTCTGTAACTTTTTCCTAATGCTTGCCTGAATTTCTCTATATACTAGTTTAAGCTTCACTTACTCTATCGTCTCTGTATTTTAAAACCCTATAAAATGAGTTAAGTTTAGGCAGTAAATCAGTACTCCTTAAGAACTTGAAAATCTGCAGAATATTTATAGGATTTACAAAAGCAAGTGGCAATATGGAATACCTCTTAAAAATGTAATTTTTTACTTTTTTATAAGACTTTAGGTATCAGTTGCATAAATACCCTAATAAAGCTTTGTTCTTGCTCCCACACCATCAATAATTCCAGCATGCCTTGAGAATAGCTGTTCTCAGGAGAGCAAAGGTTTGAAGTTAAGTGTTTTTCTTTCAGAAAGAAGATAATGTTTCAGAAAACAGATAATGAATTGCTTAGTACTGTACTTGCCTCAAGAAGAATAGTACTGTAGATAGTGTTATACTGCAGCCGTATATATTGTATGTTATTGTGCCTTCAGTTTAAAAGCGTAAACGTGGCATAATTCCCTTGGACACTATCAGAGCACAGAAGAAATTTCTGAACAAAAGCTTGGCATGGCATAAGACAATAGCAGAACTCATTTAACTCTGCATTTTTTTCCTACAAGTATCTTCTGTAATGAGCATTGAAACAGCAAAGAGATGTCCAGTTATACTCTTATTACTATTTTTTTTACAGAAATTATAATCTTTGACTGCTTAAAGACACCATAATGCTTTGTACATATAACTGATAAAAAAAAATACATAGTACTTAAAATTGTACTAAGCCTCATCATTACTGAGAGTTGATTGCAGTTATTTTAGATGTTTTGGAATGTCTCTGATTTTTCATTTATATCATTCATTTCTTTCAATACACTTTCCAACTGAAAGTAACTTATGAATTGAAAGTAAAGTATTATAATAGTAAGTTATAGTGAGTGTTAAGAAGATCTGCCTACCCAGGGTACCTCTGAACCTTTCTGTGGTAGTGGCCATCTACCAGTTTTCCACATTTTTCTGTTAAAACTGGTAAAAGCTATTGCCTTTGGCTGCTGTGTTGCCTGTCATGCCTGGGTCAGCCTCTGCCTCTCATGCTCCCATACCAGTGGGCATTGTCAGCATCCCAGGGGCTCCAGTTGACTAGTGACAGTTGTTCTGCAGTCTGCCTTAATGCGCTCTTGCAGGACTAGTCTCACACAGGCAGTGCAGGAACACAGCTCAGTGTGGCAGCACATATGTCACACACATTTCTTGAGTATGGCGATCACAAGCTATGTACACTGACTGAACAGCCTGCATTAAGTCCAGCAACCTAGCAGTCTAGTTCCAAGCTCCCCTTCACATAGTTTAAATGAGTTTGCTGTTTGCTGTTGTGCATTTTTATTGGTTATCAGTTATCTTTTAGCATGTCTTCCTCATACGGCTTTTAGTTGATTTAATCCATATGACAGATGCCATTAATCTATTCAGTTCATGGGGAACCTTTCCCAGTCTGTGCAACTTGTTCCATCCAGGTGTCTTAACGTGAAGTTTAGCAAGTTCATTGATGGTCTAAGGGACATCCTGCCCATTAATCAATCATCTGTTCTTTAGCAACACTTGCAATTTCAGATACGCAGCTACAATAGTTTTACCTCTTATTCTTCAGGGCTGTAAAGTAGCTTGCTTACTGCTTTTTCAAAGTGCTGCCATTATTTGGGTTACATAAAATTTTGTATTGTCCAGCATCCCTAAAAACCCCCACTAATTGTATCAGGAAAAAAAAAAAGGAGAAAAGAAACAAAATAAACACAAAAAACCTACCTGTAAAACTTTAGGTTTTGTACAATTTCTTTGTGGCTTCATAGCACAAAATATGAAACATTTTTAATTCTTAGCCTATGACAGGTTTTTGCCAGTGTCATCCTTGATTAAAAAGTAGAATATAACATCTGCAACAAGCATTTCTATATTGAGCACATCTTTATTTTTACATACATTTGCTTGGGTCTTGGAGCTAAAATACATGTTATCAGAGGAGTTATAGGATAAGAGAGGTTTCACAAAATAAGACCTCTAGTGTAACTTCCTGTATAGTTTGATATGTGGCAGTGTCTAAGTATGTTGCAGTTAATATAAAAGTCTTAAAACTGACAGTTGGATGCCAGAAACTCACAGAGCTTCCATTATCATATTTTATTTATATTTTACGTTTCTGGGAGCTATGCAGTGCTCCTAAATGAACACATTTTTGTAAGATGCAGTACATCTGATTAGAAGGGCTTTTCAATCATTCTTCTCTTAAAAATTAGTTCAGTAGTTGAGACTGCACTAGTTTTAAGACTCCAGTGTTATTTTAACAATGATCTTGGCATTGTGAAGTCAGTAGCATTGTATTACAACAGTAAAAGGGATTTACAACTTGATAAGTGGGAGAGGTTCACACCAACTACTTAGGGCAAGTAACTAAGCAGGGGCTGCTGTCTTTCTTCAGTATTTACAGAGAGCTTGGATTTTCCGCTCATGGTCCCCTTAATCAAAGCAAAATCTGATGGCTAGTAAGTCAAAAGTAAAGGGTGTGAATGTTCTCTGAACTCTTCTTGTAATATACGTACAGTTCAAAGTAGCAAAAACACCTTCAAATGTTTATTTATGAGGTAAAGAAGCAGTGAAGAATTGCCCAGTACAACTCAAACAAATAAAACTTCTCTAATATAAAACTCTTTTTTTACAGTTAGAACCCAGGCTCTCAACAATGGTTCCACTGTACTCTTTGAAGATTGGAAGAGATTATGAGATACGAGTCCGATCAAGGCAGCGTACCTCCGAAAAATTTGGGGAGTTCAGTGAAATCCTTTTTGTATCTTTTTCTCAAACAGGCCTTGAACTTGTTCAGTGTGCTGAAGGTAAATAAGTGAAGTGCTGCAAACTGTTCTTATAATGGTACTGTCCTTTTGTCTTTCTGCTGGTGGTGCTTTTCTTTTTACTGTTGATGTCGTATGCTTGAATAGGTTGATAATTCAGCCTATTACATGAAAATCATTTGGTGAGATTGAGAATGTCCAAATTCAGAAGTAAATTCAGCAAGACTGTTTCACAGCTCATCAGAGAGCAAAAATAAAGATGGCTTAAAATGGCTTAAGTATCAGAAATAATAACTGCTGTTGCACATCTTATAGATCCTAAAATGCCACTGAATCTCATACTTCATTTAAAATAAGTACTGATAGTGAAGAGAACAGTCACTTCTAATAAAGTGCTATACTGTTGACTAAGTATGTTACCAGAATGTTGTGCTTTTCTGATCTGACCAATGCTATCAAAAACAGTGTTTTTCTGATTCTTGTTTCTGCCTTGTACTTGTTTTTAAAGTGCTCTTCAACACAGAAGAAGCAGCCATTGAGCGCCACATTTTTTTTCTTTTATGAGTGAGACAGTGCCTTTTCCTAAAGCATTCTCAGGTCTGAGTAACTAAATTAATTCATTAAAATATGAACTCTTCAGCAAATTATTTTAACAAGCTGCTTCATTTCATTTTCCAGGGTATTAGTCAAGGTATTAAATAAAACCACTCGTAAGCCTTATCTTTACAAGTCTCTTTGGATTCCCCTTTTTTAAACTCTTCTTATTACTAGTTATCATTCCTAATTTATATGAACAGCTAATGTTCTCAACATGTGGCATTATTTTATTAACCCCAGCTGCATTAAGTTGTCACAGTTTTCATATGAACAAAATTAAAATACTGTGAAAATCTACGACCATCATACAGGCACAGTTTTCTTCAGTTTCTACAACCCAGATTCTGCAAGTTGATGCATATCCATCCATCTCACACAGCAGCAGTGATGTAATTTGTTTGAGAATTTATTCTTGCTTGGTTTGTATATCACCTCTAGGGACACATAATTAAAGTTTTAAATTTTCTGTGTATTAAAAATTTAAAGTAGTTAAATGCAATGTTCTAACCTTTAGAAGCAGCTGGCCGTTCACAGGTCTCACATGGCAAGGTGTTAATGGTTCTCCATTAAAATAGGGGCCTGTCTAACACAGACATATGCAGATAGGATTTTATTTATGCCTGAAAACATATGCAGTCAAAATCTAAGCTGGGAGCACAGGTGTAAAACTGGTACCTAAATTTTATTTAAGTTTTTTTCCAAAAAACTTACATATTTTGATGTTCATGTATACAATTCTAAAGCTTTTGGCCAGTATTCTTTGGACCCAAAATCAAGTGAAATGTTAATGGAAAATTTAAAATGGGAAATAAATGAGAAGAATCTAAGACTACAGCCAGAATAAATTTCTCTATACATTGTATTCTACAGTCTCAGCTTAATCTCAAAATTGACAGTTTTTAAAACATAAAATACTTAATTTATCAGCATTGTTCTTCATACCTACCAAACTGGATTTCTCAAGGACTTAAATTCTTTGTAATGACCTGCAAGGTAAATAAAAAGGAGAAATCTGTATTTTTTTTACTTGGTAGTTCATAACATAGTTCATGTTCAGCCTTTATAAGGAGGAGTAGTATGCTTTTTGACATAACCGTATTTTAGACATTTTAGTTTCTGTGAGAAAATAGTAGTTTGCCTATGATTTAGTACGCTATTAATAATGTTTTCTCAGCTTGGGTGAACAAGCACTAACATGGTCTGCAGCATTATATGCCAACAGGATTACAGGATTGCATGTTCCAAGCAGGCAAAGTGTTCTTGATGGCTTGTTTTGCTACATATATTGTTTGTACTAAGATCTTGTTTGTATTTAAAAACTCATTCTGGTTTTGCAAGGAGTTTGAGTGGACTCTCAAGTGCAGTATGGAAACTGTTAAGATCAAAAGGCTATTTTTATCTCTTCTTGAACCAGAATTTTCAGTTGAGTAACCAAAAGTTCTCCTGTCAGTTTTTACCACTCTGGAATCCTCAAGGGGTGAAAGAGGAGGTTGAGATTAAAGGTGCAACAGAGATGCAAATTCCCACTAACATGATTTTGTTCTGTTGTTTCAGAAATTGAGTTTCCATGGTTCTTAGTTGTTATCTTTGGAACATGTGGGCTGGCCATAACAGTGATCTTGATCCTGCTGTCTAAACAACCAAGGTAGAGAGGTTTTATTTGTCAGAATTTATGTACTTGTAGCCTGAAAAATAGGGGGCTTCAGTTGTTTCAAATCTGGGGGACTAGAAGCTATTTTGAGCATTGTAGTCCACTTCCCTAAATTACATGGATGCTGATATATATACATTCTGGGCCTTCAGTGGTGGGTATCTGATTACATTGACATCTCCTTTCTGGGTTACAGAACATTTTCTTCTACAGCATTTATGTAGTTTATTTACTTAGGCTTTGAAGAGGATTGTTTTTTTAGCTCATTCAAGTTTTGTAAATACTGGTTTTACCCACATACTGTTCAAAAGTTTCACACAAACTTATGTCTATATATTTCTTTTTATTCCTAGACTATTCTACTAATCTCTATTTCTTCATTGAGCATAGGAGAAGAGCTTGAGGCATAGGGGAATATCTGGTCTCTGTGGATAGCCTGCAGCTTCTACAAAATCGAAGGAATAAAATAAAGTACAGGATTGTGTTGTTTATGAAAATTACTAAATTGTATCATTTATAAAAATGAAACAATGTCACATATATAAAAATGACAATATGGTCTCAAAGTGAATTCATCCCATAATAAGTGTGTTCAAGGATAGGTTTTGGCTGAATAACTCAGCTTGGATGTCATCCCAGGACTGTCCCAGACTATGGAGCAACACCATGGTCAAGTCCCAGTGCGTACATGCTTGTTGTCAGTGGTCTTATATATACACTTCAAAAATTAACACTAAGGTGGTCTGCAGCATAAGGACAAGTCATTGAAGAGAAAACAATATGGTACAATTGGAGCAGCTCTAAAAAGATAATTCAGGCAAGCAGCACTATGCTTCGGCAGAGCTTCATTTCAGGAAGCCACTCCCTGCAAAGGCATCCCAGTCCCAGAGTTAAAGAACAAGGCTTCTGATACAATGCATGACAAAAGCTTGATGTGTCAGAATAGAGTAAGAACAACCGGCACATGGGACCAGAGCTCACTAAGGTCAGCCGACTGAGCTTACAATATGTCAGAGATCATGACGGCTGAAGCATGTCTGTGATCAGAGTTTATTAATATATTCCATGGTAATCACGTCTGCTGGGGAAGGCTTTCATCCCCTGAGGGTGCTTCATCTCAAAAGTTTTTCTGGACCTGTGGGCCTGCACCCTTTCCTTCAAACTGGTGCACATTGTGATAGGAGTGGCAATGCCTTCTGCAGATGAGTGGGCTGTGTGGGTTTCCCATCATGCAAAATATTCAGGTTCAGTTTGCTCCTGTACCTCAAAATATAATATCTTCCTTGATTCTAATCTCACAAGATCTGAACCAAGCGCTGTAGAACAGGTGCCATAGAGTTAGGTTAGGTAATCCTCTTATAGATTTGAGATGCAGGCTTGAATTATGCAAAGCTAAGAAGGGAGCAGAGTGTATTTCTCCCTCCTGACTGATTTCTCCAGGTAGCAACTGATAAAATCCTGTGTCTGTTTCATTAGCAATGCCCAGTTCTGTCAGAATAGCTGGTTTGTGGATTCAACTGTAAGTGCAAGTCTTCAACTGGTACCCTGAGAGTCCAGCCAGTGCACAGCTAGCACAGTGCCTCCAGGAATTATGTGGAAAATTACCGGATTTCTGGCATTGAGGCTTGCTGGGCAGACCTTCAAGGCTCTGCCCAAAACAGAAACAGCTGGGGAATGTTAACCTGCTATAGTCATGCAGAACCTGTCCAAATTCCTCTCTAGCACTCTTTTAAGACTTCTCTGATCCTTTCTGGACCTTGCCAAGGTCACTAACAATGCAGCAAAACTAATACTTGGATTTGGATCTACCATTCCCACAGCTTACTTCCTAGTATAAGCTAGTAACCCACTATAAAGAGAATGTTGAATTTTCCTTTTAGGAAACTACTGTTTATTCAGCTTGCAAAAGAAGCAGAGAAGTAAAATGGAGGAGACAGGCATGACCTGCTAGTGTTGGATTATTATTTAATGGAAAATCATCCTTCCATTTGGGTTTTTTGTTTTTTCCCTCAGAGAATTAGAAATTCACTTCATGAAGAGTTAGGACAGTATGTATTTTCACAGCACGCAAATGCATAAGCAAGTTACTAGTCCTTGCTCCCCAAAGATAAAAAATATCATTCTTATATATTACTTGTTATGCTAATAATTCAGAAAACATTTCTGTATTTGTCAGAATTTATGTACTTGTGGCCTGAAAAATAGGGGGCTTCAGTTGTTTCAAATCTGGGGGACTAGAAGCTATTTTGAGCATTGTAGTCCACTCCCCTAAATTACATGGATGCTGATATATATACATTCTGGGCCTTCAGTGGTGGGTATCTGATTACATTGACATCTCCTTTCTGGGTTACAGAACATTTTCTTCTACAGCATTTATGTAGTTAATTTACTTTCTGCCAACTCTCTTTTTCTGACCCCTTGTTTAAATTTATTTGGTTTATGCAGGACAGTATACTGTATCCCTGAAAAAATAATTGGCAAAGTCAGTCTGCACAGTGCATTATCAGGTTCCCTTCAAAATTACGTGGAAAACGGAAACTATTGACAGAGCTCTTGGAGTTTGCTGTCTTCCTATGAAGTATTAAAATATCAAAGACTGACTACAAAATGGATTCCCCACATAAATGTATGTTTTCAACAACAAGGAAGGTTGCAGAAAACATGGTTTCTTATTTGCCATGAGATAAAACAATCATTCTTTCCTTAGGACTATTTGAAATTGAATCTGCAAGTCAGTTTTGAAGAAATTCAGTACAAATGCAATGTAAAGCTCTCGTTCTCTAACTTTCTCAAAAAGGACCTCTGTCAATTAAAGCTGTCATTTATTTTTTTCCAGGTTAAAAATGCTTATTTTTCCTCCTGTGCCAGTTCCAAAGATTAAAGGGATTGACCCAGACCTCTTGAAGGTAATATTGCACTCTGAAATCTACAATGGAGATCACTGTAGTAGTAGCAGGTGACAATTGTTACCTCAGGCAAGAACAGTTTTGTAGGAAAAAGTTATGAACATGGGGGGAGTTGCCACAGAACTTGTTTTCATTAAATAATAAAAATAAACCTTGCAGTGATTGCATCATCTGCAGTTACCTTCATCATAAAAAGCATAAGCATTTTTACTATTTCCTGTATAACACTTATTTTTTCTTGCTTTATAGAAAGGAAAGCTAGATGAAGTGAACTCCATCCTAGCCAGCCATGACAACTACAAGACACAGCTTTACAATGACGACTTGTGGGTTGAGTTTATTGAGTTGGACATAGAAGATCCTGATGAAAAGAACAGAGCCTCAGATACCGACAGGCTCCTGAGTGAAGATCATCTGAAATCACACAGTTGCTTGGGAGCAAAGGATGATGATTCCGGACGGGCCAGTTGTTGTGAACCAGATATTCCAGAGACAGACTTAAGCGCAAGCGACACATGTGATGGCATCTCTGATACTGATCAGTTCAAAAAGGTAACTGAAAAAGAAGATGATCTGTTGTGCCTTGATAGAAAAGATGAGTCATTTGCAAGCCTTGCCGACACAGAAACTGAGCATCTGCATGTGAGTGCCCAGTCCGAAAATAGCCAGCCATGGTCCCCTTTTGCAGACAGCATTGATTCAGCTAGTCCATCTGTCCATACCCAGCTAAGTAACCAGAATTCACTGACAAGTACTGACTTTTACGCGCAAGTGAGTGATATTACTCCAGCAGGCAGAGTTGTACTTTCACCAGGCCAGAAATACAAGATGGGGAGAGCACAGTGTGAAGGCTGCACAGAACAAAACTTCACCATGGACAACACCTACTTCTGTGAGGCAGATGTGAAAAAATGTATTGCTGCGACTTCCCAGGAAGAGGATGAGCCACGTGTTCAGGAGCAAAGCTATAATGAGGATGCTTACTTCACCACAGAGAGCCTTACCACTACTGGTGTCAATCTTGGAGCTTCAGCAGCAGAAAACCCAAGTTCAGAGTTGCCTGTCCCAGACTATACATCTATTCATATTGTTCACTCTCCACAAGGCCTTGTGCTCAACGCAACCGCACTGCCTGTGCCAGAAAAGGAATTCAACATGTCTTGTGGCTATGTGAGCACAGACCAGCTGAACAAAATCATGCCATAACTCTTCTTCAGCTAGATGTGTGCAGTATTTCACGGCAGAGAGTCAGCTTGGGCTTCTGTGCTGAAACCAAATTGAAGTCTAAAAGTTTCTCGTGGTTCTTATAATTTTACCTGAAATGTTGCAACATAGTCATCAAAATATTCCTATTGTGCTCTGTAAATATCATCTGTGAATTTGTCTTGAGACTGTTTTACTAGCAGTGACTGTCTTGTTCTTGTGGGTGTTGATTTATGTGATACTAAACATTGAAATCACTATGTTCGATGTACAGTAAATCATGCATTTTGATAAAGCTAAAATTCAGGTGGTTTAAAGTCTAAGAACTTAGTAAAAAACCATGCTGTTGGCAGAGATCTTTATATCAGTAATTGGGAACTGAACATACAGGTGAAGAACACAAAAGTAGCTTGAATAAATAACACACCTATTTTGATTTATATAAATTAATAAAATATATTTTAATATTTTAGTCATAAAACAAATGCAATTACACTACACACTAATCCAGTTATGATAGCCATCTAAGGAATGCAGTTGCTGCAATCTTACAGAGTTTTCTGTTTTATAAAAGTTTTCTTTGCAGCAAAAAAAAAGATTTTTACAGAGCCATTTTATACCTCCAAAGAAATCTGTAGAGAAATTTTGAAATATTGTAGAAATAAAGTAACTGATTCTATTACTTTCTTATGATAAGTAAAATGGAATTACACATTCAATTTAAAGTTTTGTAGAAAACTTTAAAATACACAAAACGTGGGCAGATTATTCTGTTCTTCATCAGATTCTGATTAATGCAACTAATATACCTTTTTATAAGCAAAATCTTGCTGACCACAGCATTAAACAGTGTGCAACTATATTTTCACTGAAAATTTTTGAGAATACATGAATAAGCTCCAGTAATTTAGCAGCATAACCTCTTCACATTTGAGCAACTTGTGAACCCCTACTACAGCCAAAGGTATTGCTACCCTTACTAGTTTGTGCCAGATAAAAGACTTGATTAAAAAAAATAAAACAAGGACTTCAGGATTTAGCCAGCAGTTCATTTTTAAAGATACAGCAGGATTAAAATACTTCAGTGGAACAAGGGGATTGAATACAGTATTGTTCAAAAATGTTTGTTTTTGCAGCCTAACTGCATCTCCTCTGACAGCGTTAGGCAGACTGGCAGAAGGACAGGAGAGAAAACTGAAACTCAGTGGGAAAACTCCCTTTGTTCTTGTGTTTATAAAGAACTTAATGGAGCTTTGCAATGAGCTATTACTGCTTCAGAAGTTGCCTTCCTATGCCGTGTCTTCATCATAGCAGGGTTATTTTTAGACAGTAAATAAGGATGTTCATTTCCTTTCCCTAACCCTAACAGAAGTGTTTTGAAGTGCAGCATATGCAGGTCTTGCTCATGTCTCCCACTGAACTCACTCATGCTCTCTTTGTGACCAACCGCTACAGGACTGGGCCCAACCATTGGGTGGGGTTTTTAAGTTTAGCACGAACTTTATGGTAAATGTGCATTAGTCTGCTAATTTGCTGCTATATTTTTCTAACAGCTACATTATTTAGTTTCATATAAAATTTCATAGATGATAGACACTAATGCAAGTAATGCCTATGTGTGTGTTTGGAAGAAGTTTCTTACTCTGTTTCTATTGCCAAAAATAGTTAAATACCTCAGTCAAACTCAGAATGTCATTTTGGTACTTTACTGGTCACACAAGCCATTATACGCCGGTCAGAAGATGTATCTTTTGGTTTCTATTTAACTTCCCTTATGTCAATGTTTTGTTTGTTTTTCTCAAAGTTTAATAAATGTATTGTCTTTGATCTGTCCTGACACAGTGTGTTTTATTGCACATAAATTGTTTCTTTTTTATGGAAAATAGATATTTTACTAGGAGACATCAAGTATTTCTCATTGAATAAAGTAAAATGCAGCTGTTCTGGGAATAGAAGCAATGCCTATGAGATCAGCGTTTTCACTGATTGATATGTATACTGTTAAAAATAGAAACATGACCTAAATTTGTAGATAGAGACAGGACATGGTGTACACAGAATGGCCAAGGCATGTGTTACTAACTTAGCAGACAAGTTTACCTTCAGCTAGAACAGCCTGAGGTTGCAAATAAATAAGCCACATTAGTTCAAGATCTACACACACGGTTCAATCCACAAATCAGATACTCTCACAAAACTTCGCAATTTCTTGCATTGAGCATGTGCATCTTGCTCCCATTCAGACACCAAATACATGTGTTAATTAAGGCATCTTGATGGAAATTTCACCTTAACTGTTGGACAGGATAAGGCAGAGAGGGGTACTGGTGTTCTTTTATGGTTTATACTGTCTGTAGAAACAACTCTGTAGAACTCAGTGTAAATGAGCAATTACTGTGAATACATATGCTTGCTTATACCTGCCGCTTGCAGAATTAAGCTTCTTAAGCTTATGCCTTTAATAAGGCTCTGAAAATACCTGAGCTCGAGTGGGAGTTGGGATTATTCAGAGCAGGACTTAAAGAAATGGCAGGAACACCAGCACTATGTGGGGAACTCCTGCTCCCATTAGTCTCGCCTCTGCCAGTTCCAGTGCTCTCTGGCAGTGCCCTTCCATGAGCTGATCCAACTTCCTAAAGCCTGCAAAAGCTGTGACAGTATCAGAAGTTACATGGTGTTGAATAATGAGTTAAACTGATGGAACAAAGTGTCCAATGAGCATAAGGAAGAAAGGCAGGACCACATTGCCAGGAGCAAAAGAAGGGTGAGCCAGACTGATCGTGCCAAGAGTTACCTTCTTGGTGAAAAGAGCTCCCTCATGCAGCTCACACATGCAGACAAAAACCAGGAAGAATATGCAGCTCAAGGTAGGTGTGTGTTTTCAGGGACATAGTGTAATTACCTCTTTTTATGGTAACTATCACCTAGCTCAGCTTAAAGGGACTGTGTAAAGCCAGCTTGAGCTCCCTCCCACCTTCAGCAGCAGTGCAGCTCAATAATCTCATGCCTGATGAGTGCAGTCTCTGTACAGTTCATATGTTGGTGCTTAGAAGAGAAATCCAAGTGTCAACCTCCAGTTGTCTGTGAACTTTAAATTTTATGCCGGCAAGCTACTGTTTTCCTACAGAACACAGCAACTTATTATTTCAATATATGATGCTCTCACCAGACACAGAAAAGCTTGAATTAATATGGTTCCAAAACAACATATTTATTTACTTTCACCTTTTCTTTGAACTGGGCGAATAGATAGCTGCTCTACCCATTCCAGTAAATTTTTTACCTTCTCTCTTATTCACACTTTTAAATAATGCTACATATTGTCCCACTACCACACATATGAGTCAATGTAAAAGTGACAGAATGCATTATTTTAGAAATGCCTACTAAAACAGTACTTTCAAAGTAGAATCAATTATTAGAATATTACAAGGTGAAAAGAAACAGACATCACAGAAGGACGTTGAGTTTGTTGGGGTTTTTTAGTTAGCAACTAACCGAATTGAAGCTTTTCACACGTAAACCGGACACGCTTCTTCCCATTCTTGGAATGATGTTTTATTCATATATCACCTGGCAGAGGCTAGATGCCAAGCATACGCATATTCTGCCTATAGAGATGTAGGTATATCTCCATATACAGGAGATATATACATATATGTATATGTATGCAGATCTGTATTTGGAAACCATGTTGGTTATCAAAAGCAAGGAGGACTCAAGTTGCTCTACTGGTTGCCTTTTTGTGTCATCAAGAAGGATGCCCAATTTAGAAGAGCCTCTTCTGGCTTTGAGCTTCTTTTTTCCATCAAAGAAAATGTGCATTTTCAAGGCTTCAAGTTACTGTTAAAAGAGAATGAAATAGCAACATCTAGACCAGTTTCCATTAAGATAAACAATTCTGTCAAACATAGTGACTTGTACTTCACTCTTTACTACTTTGAGTTGAAATATTTTTCCTGACTGATGACATAGGAGTGAGATCAACAGATTATGAGAGCTGTTCACTCTTTCTGCCTCAAAATTAGCATTATCAAAGTTATATTTTGTATGTCAAAATAGCAGGAGTATTAAAGAAGTGATGAGTGTTCTACCGTTTTAGAAATGCTTCACGTTAATGATGGCAATCTGTGTTGGGAACACTATTGCAATTCACCGTGTATGCACCAGTACAGTTGTAAGAACTCGAAAAAATGCTCTGCTTCAAAGAGAAACTTAAAACCCTTTGACATGCAGCCACAGGCAAACATTTTTCCTGCACTGACATGTGCTGTCTCAGGGGTTCATTAGCAGATACACTACAAAAAGGAGTGTCTGATCTGAGAGGAAATGGACGAAAACATTTAGAGCATGTTCCTGTATTTATTAAAGAAGCAATGCAAACTTAGGGGCAAGCAAAGAGGTAAACACTACAGAAAATTATTTTTTCATGACCTATTTTTCAGTTCTAATTCAGAATATCCTCGTTCAGCAGAACAGTGTTATTGGCAAGAATTTAACTAGCTTTTATAGCAGGTTGACTTTGAGGAAGTATCAGTGGATGTATTTCTCTCTTGGAATTGCTTCTGTTTAAATGTAACTTTACAGTACAAATTCTTCTTTCTGACTAATCACTATTAATTTCACACAGCTGGTGCTTTAACTGCCATAGAAAACATGCCCTCATGCCACACAGAACAAAGATGCAGCCCAAATCCCTTTCCATGATCTGCATATTACTTAAACACACTGGCATAATTCTCTTGAGCAAGCATTTCCCCACCTTCTCTAATCAGGGCTTCTAGAGAGAGCAGGTGACATTCAGAAACAGATGGAAAAGAAGAGAAACAGCAACGGTGGTTACAGAGCCAGGTGCAGCAGAGTAGCTGCCAGGACTCAGCTGTAGGTGGAGCTGTGGGAGTGCTGTGGATGACAAATGCGATCAGTAGCTATAGTGAAAAGCATGTAGCTGTTAAAATCGATGTATCTAGTAAACTGACACAACTCTCTGCCAGATTTAATCTTTTTTACTACAGGCTTTGGCATTTCTTTTGTGTAACATGAACTTTCTTATCCTAAGATATGAAATTTAGATGACTAATGATACGTTATCTTCCTGAAATTAGTCAAGAGAAAGCAGAGGATCCTTACACATTGTGCTACACATCGTTTTGAGAGAACCTAGCTGAACATCCCTCCTCCAAACTGGAAGGAATAAAAGTCTACAGAAGGTTTAGTGGGAGTAAAAGCAAAGCTGAAGAGCTGACAACTTTCTGTAGCTTCCCTTCACAGATGCTGTAAATGACGCTTCCACTACTGTCCTTGCTCTGCTTTCAAGCTCATGCTGAAGGAAATAAAATTTGTACCATAAGAGACACCTGAGGCCTAGGCATGCCAGGAAACTGATTCCTCACACCTTTTCTTCAGTAGTAAAATTAATTAATAGAACATATATTTTCCTTTTTTTATTTTTTTTTACTTGCATCTGAAATCTTAGGACATTATACCACAAAGACATAAAAGTATGGAACCATGCAGTGTCAGGTACGTTTCTCATACTAAGAAAGAAATTAAATTTTCTGATCTGTTTCACAGCAGCTGTCTGTGTAGTATGTACAACGCTACAGTCTTGAATTACAAACAAAGGAAATGCCAATCTTCCCCTTCTGAATGGAAAACTTCAGGAACTAATCCTCTGAGCCAACTGAATGTACTTCACTTAAACGAGTAAGCACAAGTTTGGAAAGTTACCAAAGACAACATGATTCCTAAAAAAACTGTGCTACCAAATGAGTGGGTCCAACCCTTCTTTGACAGTTCTCTGCCATATGCTTGTTACCCAGAGATGTTGCAATCATTATGAGCACCCTGACCTTCATCTGTAGCCTAGCTGTCTACGGTTCTTTAGGCTAAGTTTTTAACTATATGCTCGAATTCTTGCTTTGTCATGGAATATTTCTGGATGGAATCAGAAAAATTTGCAAGTGCCTTGAAATGCCATGAAAACTTTTAAGTGAAATATTCTGAGCCAGACTAACAATGAAAGAATGTCAAACTCTGGGCAAGGACCACTGTTGACTGAAATTACATTTGTAAACCAAGAGTATTTAAAAATGCAAGATTTTACTCAAGTGTGGTTCAAACAATTTGTACCATAGTCAGGCTACAAGAACAGACTAGCTAAAGAATGACCTATATGATAGTGTTCATAAACCATGTAGACAAGACCCTTAGTAACATGGGTTAGTGGTGGCCTTGGCTGTGCTGGGGAATGATTTGATTTAGAATCACAGAATCATAGAGTAGTTAGGATTGGAAAGGACCTTAAGATCATCTAGTTCCAACCTCCCTGCCATGGGCAGGGACACCTTCCGCTAAACCATGTCACCCAAAGCTCTGTCCAACCTGGCCTGGTTGCTCACCACCAGGGATGGAGCATTCACAACTTCCCTGGGCAACCCATTCCAGTGCCTCACCACCCTCACAGTAAAGAACTTCTTCCTTATATCCAGTCTAAACTTCCCCTGTTTAAGTTTTAACCCGTTACCCCTTGTCCTATCACTACAGTTCCTAATGAATAGTCCCTCTCCAGCATACTTACAAGAACCCTTCAGACACTGGAAGGCTGCTATGATGTCTCCATGCAGCCTTCTCTTCTCCAGGCTGAAGAGACACAAACTTTCTCAGCCTATCCTCATATGGAAGGTGCTCCAGTCCCCGATCATCCTCGTGGTCTTCCTCTGGACTTGTTTCAGCAGTTCCATGTCCTTTTTAGGTTGAGGACACCAGAACTGCACACAATACTCTAAGTGAGGTCTCATGAGAGCAGAGTAGAGAGGCAGGATCACCTCCCTGATGACTTGATGATCTTAAAGGTTCTTTCCAACTTGCTTGATTCTATTTCATGAAAAGCTGTAAGGATACAAGGTCTTTTGCTTTGATGGTGTAATGGCACTTTCTTCAGAATGTGATTAGGTTTAATGATCTGGTTTCTACCAGTCAGCAATCAATCAATCATAACAACCTTCTGAGTTCACTTCACTGAGGAATGTATTAAACGACTGTTTGGATGTAAAATGCATGCTTTAACCTGGCACTGACAGTTGAGCACTGCCACAACAAATACAACAAACCAGAAGCACATGTGTATTACAAGTTGGCATCCTGCTTCCTTAGTGTAGCAAATGATGATTTAGACACAAGAATTCCTTTCTCACAAGACTACCCCTAGCTGTTTAACTTCCATAGAAGAAATTAATGGAGAGAAAAGTAAAAAACAAAAACAAAAAATCCAAATGAAGTAAACAAAATACTGTCCAAATGGACTCCTTAATATAGGATTAATTAGATCAAATTTGCTAATGTTTGGAAAATGTAGTGCCTAACACAGCAGTATGTTCTTGTGGTGTACTAGATGTATTTAAGAAAACATGCTCCTTGCCAGTCTGACACATATACACATATTTGTGTGGTTCAAACACTCACTACCATTGTGATATTTTTTTTAGGACTACAAGAAAATTAGGTCAGAATTTCAGCATTATTTTAAAAGTACAAGAGATCCAGAATTACAAATAAATTATAAAATTATAACTAGAATAATTGTGCTTAAGAATGAAATTACAATAGTTTGACCTATCAGTATGTCAACAGAAAAATCTGATGCAAATGGGAAAGCAAAGGAATTCTGGCTAGGTCACTTAGGAAGCCAGTGGAAGCAATACTACTACTTTTCTTGACTTTTTCTTTCCCTATTATTATTCATCCCTAAGGTTTATCAGTCATCTTGTCTTGTCCTATTTAAACTGTATAGGAAATCTATCTGTTAAATGCTTCCAAGCAAAAAAATTTTTTATAGGCTCACACCATGGCTGTAAGGACTGAGCTTTGTCACAGCTGGAATGCTGACATGGCTGCAGCATAATTAGGGTAAATATTAATAGTAAATATTTATATGTAAATAGTAATAGTAAATATTAATTTGTAAAGTGAAAATCTTCTGAGGAGAAAAATGTTCTAGAGAATTCAAGTTTTACAGAAGCAAACTATCAAAACCAACAATCTATTTTTGCATAATTACATTCTTTCTGAAACTAACTCCATGTAAATTATATTAATACACTCTAATGAAGAGCACAGGGCATAAATATACTGTGCAGATAGAAATTTTCTTACCTATGGCATAGGCTAAATTTCTGTATTAATGTAATTAAATTTTTTAGTCTATGATTTCTGTTTAGGCATAGATACCTATGTATATCCTTGAGAAAATTTAAACAACCTCAACACAAATGATCCTCTGTCTCAAAGGGCAAGGAAGCTGTGCTACAAATTAATGTTTTCATAGAATCACAGATTGGTTGGAAAGCACCTTAAAGATCATTTAGTTACAACCCCCCTGCCAGGGGCACCTTCCACTACACCATGTAGCTCAAAGCCCTTTCCAGCCTGGCCTCGAACAGTTCCAAAGTCAGGCCTTTGGAAGTCCAGGGCACTGAACTTGCTGTGTGCCTTCTTCACTGCCCCAAAGATCTTGAACTCCACCATTTCATGGTAACTGCAGCCAAGGCTGCCCTTGAGCTTCACCTTTCCCTCCTTGTTGGTGAGAACAAGCTCCAGCATAGCACCTCTCCTCATCAGCTCCTCTATTCCTGGGAGAAGGAATTTATCATCAACACATCCCAGGAACCTCCTGTATTGCTTATGCTCTGCTGTGCTGTGCATCTGACAGGTATCAAGTTGACTGAAGTCCCTCATGAGGATCAGGGTCTGTGAAAATGAGGCTGCTCCCATCTGTCTATAAAGGGCCTCATCTGCTTGGTCTTCCTAGTTGGGCGGCCTGTAGCACACCCTGATTATAATGTCACCTGTCCCTGCCCTTCCTATAATCCAGACCCACAAAATCCTGGTCAGCTCCTCAACCATTCCCAGACAGAGCCCTACACACTCCAGCTGGTCATTGACACAAAAAGTGACATCCCCTCCTCATCTCCTGTGCCTGTCCTTCCTGAAGAGCCTGTATCTTTCCATTCCAACATTCTAGCATAACACAGGAGTCACCCAATCATGTCTCCATGCCAGCAAGACCATAGCCCTGCAGGTGTACACACATTTCTAACTCCTCTTGCTTATTCCCCATGCTACATGTGTTTGCATAGAGGCATTTAAACTGCCCCCCCCCCCCGTAAAGCAAATTTACTGGCTGGAGTGGCTGGATTTCCTTTGTGCCACTCTTTACTCCTTGTGCTATTTTTACTCTTGCTTGAGTGATGGTTGAGATTTTTAACACAAAAATATTGTTCTGACAAGCTAAATGACTGCAAAGATCTCTTAGGCTGTAATGACATACGAGGGCCTTTTCTCCTCTTGGAAATGGTACATACTAGTATGTCTATGCAACAAAGCACTGGAACATGATGTCTACCTTCAATACCATATGGCTAAATATTTTCTTAATATTTATGCTGCAGACAAACACAGGCTACTCCAGACAAAGACATGTAGGCATCATAAAACAGTGAACTGTTTTTCCACCTGTAGTAATTGATAAACTTATTTCAGAAGGCAAACCAAAGACATTTAAAACTGATCATGTCATACAGCTAACACAGAAGATCATGTCATTTTTATAACAGACCCTGATCACTCCTGGAGATTACAAAATCCAGGTTTTTACATAGTCACAGAATGATACACATTTAGAAGATTTCATTTACAATTTACCTAGTTTTTACCTGCCCCCCCTTTTTTTTTTTGCTTCATCCTGCATCACAGAACACTCCTGTTGAGATTACAAGAATATGCAATTCATATAAGCAGCATCAGAAATTTACTGCCTACCAGTGTTCTGTTACAAATAATTAAACCTGTATTTTGATACATATCATAAATACTAATGCTAAGACATTATTTTTTCAGTTACTGAAGCTATCAAGAAAAGATTAGGTCATTCTTTGCCAAGCAAAAAGACACAAAAACATAAGAAAAAATAATTTGTGGAAGAACATTTCAGTTTTGTTTCTGAACAAAATAACACCTCAAGCACATGCTGAAAGTAAGTAGCCTTTTATGCTGTTTGATGACTCCAGTTATGAGGATAAGGTCACATACCTAGTTTTTTTTTTCTTTCCTAAAACCTTCAACTCCAAAGAAACAAACATGCATCAATGATGGTAACATGCAATCAACTGTTTTTTCTGAGGTCACTTTAATGGCTTCAGTTATTATTTTAATAGATTTATTTGTCTACACAGCTATGTATCTCTATATATTTAAATATCTATACTTAAATGTGTTCCAGTATATTAACCTGCTTACAAAAGATGAATTGCTACGTATTTGTGTATATTTCTTTTCATTGTTTGGACAAATACAGAACATTTAGGACAATGAAACAGAAATGGGTGCTTCTGTACCAAATACCCTTCCTGACAGACAACTTTCATCTCCTAAACCAGAAGAATAAATCTTTTTAGCAAGAGGAATACAACATAGCAAACAGCATTCTGGTGCCCAAGATGCACAATACTACAATTTATCCCAGTTTTGCCAAGCTACTCTGCAGCCTGATACTATAGGGTTTTAAACATGCTGATGACTGCTCTAGCAGTCTAGAGCAGATTAAAACCTACAGTCTTGCTTCCATGTGCTCTTCAGAATAAGAGAAAACAATAATTTTGTAAACTGAGTTGGATCTTGGAAAACCTTAACTCTGTAAATGCAGCTGTCACATTCTCCTGGCATGGCTGGGGTTGTAAGGAAGGGTATTAAAGACCATCAAAATGTAATAATAACATAAAGATCAGTAAAAAATTGCTCAAGCCTGTGCCTAACCACAATATTTTAAAGGTACACAGATGATGCTGTTTGTGAGAAATTGAATAGGAAACATGGCTAGGACTGCCATCTCATAGGTCTTTGGCACATAATCCTCACAAAGCTGCTCTGTCTTACTGCCTTCAGAAAATGAAACATTTAGAAAGGAAAGCAATAAAGGGAAGAAACCCACAGCTCTGTACAACTTCAGTACTTCAGATCTGGAGGCCTCCTGGGTTAATGGTTGACTTGATGATCTTAAAGGTCTTTTTCAACCTAACTGAATCTATGATTCTGTCTTGGAAACTTTTCTCAGAAGCCTTTTGTGGTAATTTCCCTCAGGAAAAGGAGTGATAGACCAGGGAGTATCACAGCTTGGTTGCCATAGTTACATGCACATTATAAATACTGAAAAACCTGAGCTAAAAGGAATCGATTGATTGATTTATCTACCACTCACAGAAGTGCTCCCATCCAGTGCCTATTTGCTGCTGCTCAAAGGTACATTCACTCTCACACGAAGTTCCCCCTGAGCTGAGGTTAATGTCGATGTGAGGAACCATTTGATAAAACAATTCACGTACTACACAGAGGAGTGAAAACAGAGCCTCAACAGGTGCTCTGCTGGGGTACTTGAGGTCTGTGTGGGTATTTTGGTGAGGCAGGGAGCAGCTCCACTGCCCTTGGGGCTGTGTCAGGACAGCCTCGGGGCGCACTCCCCTAACCCACCTGTCACTCCGGTCCGAGGACCCCCCACCCGCTCTGCCCCGCCTCTCCTCAGCGCAGCCCTGAGACACTGCCGCCTCGACAGCCTCGAACAACGGCCCACGGCGGAAGCGCTGTCGAGCCCACCAGGGGACTGGCGGGGAGGCGGAGAGGGAACGACCCCTCTCTCCCCCTTTGCGGTCGGTGGTGGTACGCTCCTTTGAGCAGATTTCCTGCCTCCCGGTGGGTGTGTTGAGGTAGTGAGATGTTGCGTTTGTTGGTTATGCCATCGGACGGGGGAGAAACAGGCTGTATTTTGGCCACACGGTGCTTTTGAGGCTGTGAAAAGGTGTTACTTCTACCTAGGGCGCTGTCTGTAGGCTCATTTCAGAAGTGGGAGAGGGGAAGGAAGTCACCAGGGATTCGTGGGCGGTGGAGTTTGCAATGGTGCCGCTGATGGCTCTGCTCTGTTGGGGCTATCTGTGAAACCGCATGAGGGGATGGGTGGGGCCCACATTAGGTGCCACTTGGGTGGCAATAACGTCAATGTGTAAACGATGGTTTAAGTGTGCCCAGGGTCTTCGAAGAATAGTTAAAACTAGGTTATAATCAACGCAGATAACTGTCTTAAGGAAGGGTAGAGTCCAGAGACTATTGGAGTGCCTGTTATTGAATAATTAAGGTATTTGATTGAGATATGCAGTTAAAAATTAGTTGACGTTCTTTTTATAAATACAGGTTTCACTGTTACATGAATTAAAAATGAAACCTTAAGTTTCAAAATCAGATAACCAGCTACAGTACTTAAGAGAGGTTTCTTGGAGAGCATGGACAGCAAGTGGCTAAAGAAAGATTAAGTACAGTTGTCCATTTTATGACAGACAAAAGTACCTTTTAAATCCTTGCTTTCCCCCTAGAGAAATAAATGTCATAGTTCAAAGCAGGGGTGGGAGGCTTAGCAAAAATTTTGGAAAATATATGCAATAATTATGTACACAAAAATAAAAGTTATTAATTTTCCTGCTGGAAGAAAGCCAACATTAATAGGACAACAGATTGGGCTCTCCATCAGGAACAGTAGTGATAAGACAAAGGGTAATGGGGTCAAACTTAAACAGGGAAGATATAGGTTAGATATAAGGAAGAAGCTCTTTACTGTGAGGGTGGTGGAGCACTGGAATAGGTTGTTCAGAGAAGCTGTGGATGCTCCATCCCTGAAAGCATTGAAGGCCAGGTTGGATGGGGCTTGGGGCAACCTGGTCTGGTGGAAGGTGCCACTGTCAGTGGCAGGGGGGTTGGAACTAGATAACCTTAAGGTCTTTCCCAATTCAAACCATTATATGATTCAGTTATATAGTATTACAGTTCAACAGGAGTTTTCAACAACTGGCACTGTTGCCTAAAATTCTATCTCCTGAGAAAATAAATGATGTCATGGAACTAGGAAATATATAAACAAAACAGCATGCAACATGGTTGCTTCCATCCTCTGTCAAAATTTAGAGGGTAAAGGAGCATGACAAAAAGAAATGGTGATTGACAGATCACATACTGACCATGAAAATAACTGGAAAGGTTAGGGCTTGGCATTTATAGTGTGAAGAATAGATTAGATAATTTATCAACTCATAGAATATTAAGATATGTAATTGATTTGCAGAATTGAATGTACTAAATATTTTAAAATACACTTTAACAAGTCATTAATATAGTAATAACAGAAGTCAGTAAGATTGCTAACTTTGTAAAAATGTCCCTAATTTAGCTTAGAAATGTGAGTTCTTGAATGTTATAGACATTCTTAAAAATTACTGATTAAAACAAAGATAGCCTTATCTAATGAATTAGTTTTAAGCACTCTGGGGAAACAGTAGATACAAGAGAAAAAACAGTATTAAACACACAGAACTGACTATCTTCATATTACTGCTTTGGTGAAAAAGTTATGTACACATGAAGACTTATAAATATTGAATGACTAAGAAAATTATTCAGTTACGTAATTTTGGTTCCTGCTTAGTACACGTTAATTTACAGATCTATTTCCTCCTAACTTTACTGTAAGTATGCCTGGAAACCCATTCAGTTTCTGAGTAGTGCATGCTTTCTGAATTCTGCTCCATCTCTCTCATTGCAATTTTTTCTTACTTATAAAAGGGGAGTTCATACATAAACACATAGAAGTGATGATTTTATCTGGAATATGTTGTTTGCCTGGCATTGGGTTTTTTGCTTCATGGAGCCTGATGCTCAGAGATAGTTTCGCTATTCTTAGGATTCATATTGTGTCTTTCTGATCCATCTTACAAATATATGTTGAGGATTCGGTAAGTAGAATGTCTGCTAAAAATAGGGATTTATCTGGAATATATGGGTGCTTTTCAAACATTTTGTCTATTTACTCATATGGTAAGGTTTTTGTGCTGCAGTGTCTCATCACTGGTATTAATGCAAACTGTTTCTAAGAAAATGTGTAACTAACTTGAAACCTGAGTAGTTCACTATTAAAGAATCTACACACATAAAAGATCCTGCATTAATGTGTGCCTGGTGAAATCTTATTTGCTTAAGCAACATTTTTGAAGTTAATCAAACCTAACAAAATTTCATCTGTTGTCTACAAATTATGTACAGTAGAGAACAAGTAATTGTTTCTATTGATTTAAATAAAGTGAGGGCAGGAAGACAAATCTGTTTTAATAGGGTAGCTAAAGAGAAATTAGTCACATGTGCACACCACTGATATATTTGTGTAAAATTGCATCCAGTATGGAAGTGAATTCAGGTTTACTTTTTAATTGCAGAAAAAAAATCCCAGTTCATCTGTATCATCTTACAGTTTGGTATATGTTCCTTGCACTTTTTAATATTCATTATGTTTTCTAGAAATGCAAGATCTTAGGTTCAAGTTTAGCTACACATGCAAAAATCGTATTTTTTTAAAAATTACTCTTTAGAAGTTTTAAATTTGAAAGTTTTAAATGAAAAGAAAATGCTATTCTGATCACATTTGTGCACATGAAATCTTTTCACATCATGTGAATAAGAAATGTGTGAATTCATAGGTCTTTTTTTCACATATGCAGTGATCACTGGTCCAGGAAAAAAATGAGTCACAGACCTGAAGAACCTATGAAGAGAATCAGTGTGGTCAACCTTGATAAACTTTTAGATAACATCTCAGAGATAGAAAAGGTAAGTGTAGAAGGCAGAAAATGTTGAAACTGCTAACTATAAATATTCTGTGACACTTCAATAAGCTTTTTGAGTGAAACTACTTCTAAATGGTATCAGCTTATTCTTTTACTATAATGTCTTGTAATACTGCCTTCAGAGTGTTTATATTGACTGTCTTTCAGTTATGAATGACTTCTGTGGAGTCAGAGAAGCCTTTGTTTCTGTGCTAGAATTTTAATGTGCAGAGGCCAATTTAGGCTTCTCATGAAAAGCGTGAAAGTGTACCCTTGTCTCAGTAGCTGCTATTGGAGATAACAGTATTGTTACTGGGGATAACAGTATTGTTATGGAGGTAACAGATAACAGCTGGACTACTCTGTCAGAAATTATTCCTTATTATTGAAAAATGTCACTGCCATAGCAGGGACATCTGGTTTTTTATTCTTCACTCATTGAGCTATCTTTATTTTATATACATGTCAGTTCTGAAAAGATTGATCCACTGAGGAAGATCAGTATTGTATTTCATGTTAGACACACGCTGGCCAGCTCTCTGGTGATTTCCTGATCAGTAAGTCCGTGCTAGAGATAATATAAAAGGGGCATCTGAAATAAATTTTGTATTTCTCATGGAAAAAATATACCAGTTCCTGTTCACACCCATTACTTACGTTGATGCTCAGTTAAAGCACTGACAGCCTCATATGCAAAGCAGTAAAAAGAACCTTGCCAAGGACTGATCCAGACTGTGGACTACCAAATTGAGAATAACTCCATTTGTAACTAGTGATATGAGTTGGCATTCTTAGTTCTAAAGAGTAAACTCCTAATAACACAGGTTCTCAGGTTGAACATCATTCTTCTCTATAACAGAATTTCCAGAATGGCCAATGAAATGGGTTTGTGACTGCAGTGTTGCAAAACTATTAAATTTTATATTAATGTAAAGCTCACGATTTAAACTTTAAAGATATTGTGTCATTTGTATAATTAGTATATTTTTCATCTAATTTTCTAGAAAATAACAGAAGTTAATGATGTAAATAACCTACTGGGTTTTAAGCTGGAAAAATGTAACAGATTGTTAACATTAAGCCAGTCAAAGGAAGAATCAGTAAGAGAAGGTAAATTATTTTTTAAAAATCTGTATGGTTTTTGCATCTATTCAGGAAATTTTATTATTTTCAGCCATATAAAACACGAAAATAAAATAGCAAGGATCTAAGATACTGTGTGAAAACCAGTAATACTTAATCCTGATTCATATAATAGAATCCATGTCGTTTGTATAAATCAGATAACTTTAACCCACAAACATGCCTTGAGAACTTCATTAAAGTTACTAGTTTCCACCTGATGTTAATATCCATCCACTTAAAGAGATTTTTGAGTGCATGCAGTACCTATGCAATAAAAACTTTCCTTCTGTATCTTTTTCATCTTTTTTCTTTTGACTTTTTGCCTTTCCCATTCATGCAGGCCCCTTGAGCTTCTAGTGAACTTCCACAGTTTACAAAGGCAGTATGTTTAAGCAAACTATCATTGGCAGTTTTACTTCAAATGCTAGCCTGTGAGTTGGATTAATCTACAAGCAGCTCAGATGTCTGTGTAGAACAATAGGGCCAACATTTGGGAAAAATAAGGGCAGGACTGATGCTATCGTGCCTCCAGCTGATCTGTTCTAATGGTATCAAGATGACAAATGTTATGTTTCACTTGGTCACCAGAAATGTTTTGCCCAGTGAGAAATGAGCCAGGTGCATTCTTGGATGCATAATTTGCTTCCCGCTGAAATGTCAAAGATTGCCTGTAATTGGAGATGGCATGTCAGGCTGGTGGGGCTATTGCTCTGAGGTAACACAAAGAATTATGTTTCTTAGTAGCTTGTGAGATTTGGTTTGCTTAGGGACAATCCAATAGTCCAGATTGCCTGGGAGTGTATTTTCCTTGTACCATGTTGACTGGTATATTGAAGTTTTAGTATTCCTGTCTGAATTCCATTCACATAAATTGGTTATGTAAGGACGCTGGGTGTTGGTGGAATCTCAGTGTCTTCTGCCTATACAAATGTTTAATCTCTAGAGGACTAAAAAACTGGCCCAAGTGATTACACTTTTTATCTGTGTGAGATTTAATCTCTGAAGAGGTCAGATTAAACAATGTGACAGTGCATTTTGTGTTTTTAATGTCACTGTCAAGATTTTGTCTCATTTCCAGTTATGAAGTGTAAGGAATTGTATATAGTCATGTAAGGCTGATTTCAGTTATCACTGTTGTAAGTTTATTCCACAGGCTGCACTTGTGTTACGGTCAGCTTTAATACAATCAGCTGGGGCTCTGTCTTGCTTTGTATACCAGATGTCATTATGGTGCTAAATAGTAATGAGTGGCACTTGTAACAGTGTATATTAATATTAAGAGAATTCAGACTGCTCATAATGAAATAATCATTTAGCATTTACTATTTCATAGGTGGAAATTATAAGCCTATACATCATAATAAAAAATATGTATCATTCTGCCAAATGAAGGAGTATTTTTATTATTGTTATTATAGAAGTATATTTTTTCGGATGAGTATTTGAAAAGAGAAATAGTATCTAGTACTTAGCATACATTTGTGGTTGCTTATTCTTCTCTATAGAGTTGCCAGAAGATGTGTCTTTTTGTAGAACTTTGCTAAGTATTATGGAACAGAATAACACAGAATAAAACTTATAAGTTTAAGAATAAAACTTAGTTTCGTGCTGGAGTGAGGTTGCTAGTTGGTTTCACTTAGAGATGTGATGGGACTTACATAATTTAGCATAATAATAAATTAATTGGAAAAGCTATTGCGTAAGTAAGTGAAGTTTGCTCATGATGCCAATCAATTCTGTTACACCAAGAATCCGGTACACAATAACAAGTGATAAAAAGGGATAGGAAAACCAGTAACAGTGCATATGGGAGGTATTTTGTGCAGAGTGGTAGGCCCTAGTTGGCTCCTTTTCAGGGAAGACATATTGGTGTGTTTCTGGGTGGTTCTCTGAAAATGTAAGTGATCAAAGAAGCAAAAACAGTGATAGGAAAGCTTATGGGAGAGGCAGAGAAATGCATATCATGTCCTTGTAAAGTCTGTAATTTTCATGTAACGTTCTGAGCTGGATGTTTCAAAATGGACATGCCAGAACAAGAAAAGATGACAGAGAAGGTGGCAAGGTTTGCTATTGTCAGGGAGGAGCAGGGGATGGGCAATCAGGAGCCAGTCATGTAACAAGGCCCACAGAAGCAGGCACTTCAACAACTAAGATTCACTCCCACCGTACCAGTACAGGCCTGGCCCAAGTGAAAGCTGTCAGGATCAGCCAAAAGTCCATCTTACCAAACAAGTATGTAGTGATGGAACAGGTCCAACGTCAAGGCAGGAGGCTGAGGCAGGATCAGCTTCAGAAATAGTTACAGGGGTCATACACCGTCTGTAATGAGGCAAATTTCAAATCAAGCCAGGAAGTCACTCCATAGGTCATGAGGAGGCTCTAGATGTACATAGTATGTAGATACCTGCAAAACAGCTGTGCCATAAATCAAGGTAGGCCAAAGGCAAAAGCCTGAGCTTAAAGGCAGCTCACAGAGGAAGGAGGGACAAACCCTTTCTGAGTCTTCTGACAGCTTTCTTCAAAAAGCTTTTTTGCAAGGTCACCAGAGATACCTCAGTTGGCCTTGAGCCGAGCCAAACACCCAGGAGGTGCGGGAGGGAGAATGTGCTTCGGGTACTCACAGGTTTGGTCACAATTTTGGAACGTTTCTGTGGCTGTTCGTGCTCCCTCCAGTGGCTTCTTGGAAGCGTGGACAGGGAGAGTGCAGCTGACTAGCATAGTGTGCTGCATGAAAAGCGGAGTCGATGCAAGAGCAGACTAAGGGTCAAAAGACTGAGTGTAAAACTGAATCTCTGAGCTAGGATCTCAGGTCGTCTTCCTGACTCCATTATTTGTAATCTAATCTTTAAGTATATGATCTACAGTTTGGTCTCATGAGACAAGTAGCTGTTATTTAGCATTGTCTATCCGTTGCAGAAACCAGAAGTCCCTTAAACTCTGGAAACAGAGAGAAAGGTTTTAAGAGTAAAGCAAGAATAAGTAAGCAACCTCAAGTTTAGTGTCCCCAGTCTTCCCAGTCTTTGAATGTTTTGCTACTTTACTGATAAGTTTACAGGGAACAAACATAAGGGATAAAAACAGTATTTAATGGAAACCAAATGTTGTATTACAGGCAGTCAGGGTGGTTTTCAAGTACTAAAAATGCAATTACAAAATAAAATAATTAAATACTCAAGTATTTAAACTGATAAGTGGCATGTATGTGCACACAGACATAATTATTTTGTTTGAAATGAGATAACGGGGTTATAGTAGCATGTTCTGAATCTCTCCAAGTTTATGTTGACCCAGAAGATGAAGTTAGTATGCTCTAAAAAGGGAGTGAGAGACTGCAATAAGTGGATAGTGCTGGTCTTGTGAAAAAGAATCCTGGCAAAAAAATGCTATCAGGAAAGTAAGCCTCAGTTTCATTAATTACATCAAATTGCTGGAATGCTGATATGGAAGACTTCCATTATTGCCCAGAAAACAGTAACATCTCTGTTTTCTGGCTAGGAGCAGAAATGTAATAGCTTTATGAAACTGTTCATATTGCTTGACAAAATTGTTTTTAATCTCTCATATACTGAAAGCTAAAATTAAGCAGTAACCGTGTAATAATAATCTTAGTTATTTCTGTAGTCAGTAAGAAGACCTAGACTAATGTTTAAGCAAGACAATTATAAAATGTTTGAGAAAAGTTTATAAACAAAATATAAAACTAAAATTTTGAAGTGATTATGTAAACATACTGGATTTTTAATTTCTTTTAGAATGTGCTACTCTACAGAATGTGGTGAAGGGTTTAACACAAACCATTGAAAAACAGTGTAATGTGAAAGGTAAAAGCAAAAATGTTCCTACGTATATACAGTAGCGTAATTTTGAATGAGCAGGCATTTAATTTTTTGTCACTATATTTACTGTTCTTTTTCAGGGAGAGAAACTCACAGCCAGCCAAGCAGAAAGGGGGGAAAATTACCTAAAATTAGTCTTGTGCAGACTTTGGTGGTCTGTGGTGCTTAATGAATGTCTGTTGCTATTATCTTACTTAGAATCCATGTGTAAGAGAAGTTCTGCCTCAGTGAGGGTTTTTTTTAATCAATAGTTGGACTTGAAATTTACTTCAGCATAGTACTGGCACTTTTACAGAAAGCGAGATGTTATCGTTCAGCTATTGGACTGTAGTGTACTGAAATGGTTATGCATAGTTTTTATCACTTGGTTAAAACAAAAGGTCATCTTAATCCTCAGTAGAATGTTATTAACATGTAGCTGTTATTTCTACCATGTAGTTAATTTTATACCTATTGTGTTTTCAAGGCATATAGGCATAAATATTAGTAATACTCAAAAAATGTGAAGTATATGGTTGTTTTTAATACTCAGAGAGACATTTAATAATACTGAAAAAAGAATAATACGCTTTTTCTAAATTCTAGTAAATTAGATTTTCTAAAATCTAGTAATTTTAGTTTTGGAGAAGTTGCATCTTCCACTTCAAACCTGTTGTAGTCATGGTAATAATCTTTTATTTTCTGAGCCAAAAAAAATTTGCATCTAGATTTTCTGGAATGTAGCAGTTATCAGAAAACTAAGGACAGTTCAATGTAGTAACACCCTGTAGGTATTATGATTAAACTATTAATTTTCTCTTAAAGAAGAAAATGGAGGCTATGTAGTTCTGTAAATGATGATTAGCATGTCTACACAAAAGGTTTCTTAAAGGTTAGGAAAGTCAAAAAAAAAAATTGATTCCTTATTCTGGTTTCCTACTAACAATACTGTCAGAATGTACTTCTTAGTGTATCATATAATTTTTTATTTACACAGATGAGAATGATAGACTAAAGGGTACCATTCACATCTTGGAAGAGAAATTGAAGACTTGTGAACAAGTACGTTGCAAGTACCTTTACACAGAGGCATGTTTGTATATGTCTGTGTTAGCAGTTCATATACCTTTATATTCTTGGATTTGCTACTGATACCATTATTGTTGCACTTTTTCTAACATTTATGTAAAAAGAGTTGTTCTCATGAAATGTCAATATGAGAATGTGTTAGAGGTACTAAGAGGTCAGAACTCCTACGAGCTGAAAATTTTGGCTCAATCTAAATTGCACTTTTTTTTTCCTCTATTTAGCTTCAGATTAAACTAAATTCATTCAAAAATCTAATCCCTTGAGCAAGACTACATTTTTATGTGGAACTAAGGTTTTGATATTCACAATGCCTGCTTTACTGCTGGACAATCAAGAACTGTCTGAATTTTGACTATAGTTTCTTTTGGAGTAAATGCTACAAAGATAATGGGCCTGTACTTTTTATCTGTATGTCATAATAAATTCCATTTGCCATCTCTGTACTTTTTATCTATGCCATTCATTTTTGGTAAGGAGGTTATCACCAGCAGTGCTAATTACTATTTGTGTTAGTTCTCTGTGCTAAGATTGAAGATCCATTACCGCTATAGGATTAGGAATCCCACTGCTGATTTTCTTTGCCTGTGTTTGTGCTAACCATGAGTCAAAATTAAATTTTTATACCAATAGAGGTGTCATCTTGACAGCTTGAGAATAAAATAAGTAACACCTTCTGACAGATGTGAGAAAACTATGATTCTGTGCATTATACAGATGTATGGCATGTGAAACTTCCAGCTGTTTTCCTGAAGGCACTTATTTGACTATGTCCACATATACTATTACCACTGAACTGCCTTTCTGAGTGTTTCTGAGTATTGCTCTGGTGAGTGGCTACCTAGCTTGTCAGAAGGCTCTGACAAGTGTTTTGGAGTAAGTACTTCTATACTGGCAGCTGCTGCCACTTCCTTGATAATTCTGGTATAGTAATTGGAACAGACCTAACAATAGGCATGCTCAAACTCTTCTACTTGAGTATCAGCGCCACAAGCATCACTGCTGCTGATATCGTTGAGTTTTGGACTGCTGCCAGTATGAAGTTGTGAAATCCTTGGGATAAGCAATACCGAGAAAATTCATACTTTAAATACAATTTTTGTTGTACAATCTTAGAGTCAAATACCCACAAATATAAAACTGTATTACTTGCCTAACTGCAGCACTGTATCAGATCCTTGGGGAATGTTACTTCTTCATTTACCTGTTTTCCTAATGAGTACAATTTCTGATTTTATATTAACTGATAGCTGCAGTGCAAAGAAGTGGGCTGTATTTTTTGTCTGTGGACCTCAGCCAGATTGCATAAGAAGTAATTGGGCATTCTGAATTTACTAGATGGAGGATAAAGCACATACTGAATTACAGAGTATTGTATATTTCACATGAATGCTGTGCTTCACAGAAGACTGAGAGCACAGAAAAACTCAATATTTTTATGAAGCCTTTTATGTTCACAGGAATATAAAGGTCAGATTGAGAAACTTATGAAGGAAATTAAAACCAAAGAGGAAGACCATAAATCAGAAATAATGAAGCTGAATTGTGATATGATGAAAACAAGTAAGTTCTCTGTGGACTGAATGCTATGGCATTAGGTAAAATATGTTGTAACCTGTAGGAGCTACAACTTCATCTATAAAAAATACAAGTTTTGCTTCATTGTGGAAATATGAAAGCTAAAGATGTATAGTGTTTAACTGAATTTTATTTTAGCTCAAGAGCAGACAGTGGCAACGAAGTGTTAGTACAGCAACACAGGAAGAGCAGAAATTCCCAAAGAGGTAGAACAGACAATGGGAATTTGGACCTAAAACCCTAAAGGAATTAAAGTTTGGTTTAATTTGAACTATTGCTTTGAACTATCAACTAGACTGCTGTTAGAGTGTTCCAGCTATGCTCAGGGAATTACGAGCATATGAGCAAGTGAGCCATGCTCATTTTCACAAATAAATAAGACTGCAACAAGAAAAAAAAATAATCTCAGTATTTATTTTTCCCATTACTGACATAGCCTTGAAAAGGCTCATCCATATAGCTGAAAAAAGCCAAACTCATTGTAAAATACGATGCTTCTTCAAAGAGACTTCATGTTACTGAGATAGGATAGGGGGGTTTCTTATGTTCTTGCTTGAATTAAATTGTTCTCCTGTAAAATGTTGATCTGCTATTCATTAAGTTTTGAATATTTGAGAAATTACGTAATTTTTCCATCTAAATGTCTTCTGTAATCATCGTATTTGATATTACTCTGTTACTAGTTGAAGCAAAAGAAAGGGAATATAAAGAAGAGAGGGAGAAAAAAGACCTGGAAACACAAGAGATAACTAGACAGCTGAGAATTGAAAACGAAGAGAAGCAGAAAGAAATCATTAAACTGCAGATAGAGGTACACATTACAAAGCTGAGTTAAGATCAGCTGGGCTTTGGGTAAACCTAGAAGAGACTGTTTTTTGGAAAACAGTAATTAGTACTTAACAAAGTAATATCATGGTATCTGGGAAATTTCAAAAAAGATTGTGTTTACAAAGCTCAGTGGCATGTGCTCCCTTCTATAATCTGAGTAGCTGAGTATGTGAGTTGCCTCTGCTCAGGAATCGAGTTCTGCCTGCTATAGGGGAAGAATGAAGTTTGCTGTGTTCTTGTGTTAGATCATTTTGACAATTTTGCTAGCTTTAGAGCTATACAAAAAATGTTTTGCTTGTTTTTATTCTTTTTAACTTTTTGGATGCTAGAAAGATATCTTTTTATATAAACTGCCAGGAGCTTAACAACTTCTAATCCTGTGGTGATTTGAGTCGCAGAATTCAACACATATTTCATGGCTCAGATTTTAAGTCACTGTCATTACAGAAACAATGAAGGAAGTACTTCAAACATTTTGCATATCAAAAAAGGAATAAGGTGTTAAAGTGTTTGGGCTGAGCTTTCTTTAGGACATGAGGGAAAGGTAATGGTTCCAGAGGTTTTTAGTATCCTCTGTATTTTCTCCTGCAGACATGCATCGTAGAGACTTCAAATATTTTAGTAATCATCTCCCTTATCTAAATGTATTTAGTTTGCATTGTAACTGTACTATTTACTTTTTACAATATTTTGAGGTATTTCTTAAAGAAGTATAACTTGTAATTACATTCTTCTTTAAAATAAACTGAATTAGCTTCATTTTCCTTGTTTTAAATAGTAGATAAGCTTTCATATACAAAATCCAATTTTTTTTAAAGTGAAAATTATATTTTTATTATGTAACATACTTTTTTTTTCCTGTTTGTATTTAACGTTCTGCTTTTTCTTGATTTTTTTTCAGTTCAATGCTAAACTAGCAACAGTTCAGGGTAGAAAAAGATCATTTTGGGAATCTTCTGCATTTCCACAAAGTGTCTATAGAAGAGTACGTGTTTTTAAATATCTATATTCTGCAAATACTACACACTGTTAGAGCCTGTTTGAAATAGAAGCTCCCTGTGGTTTTACTGTGTTTCTTCTGCAACAGAACTTTGAGGATTGGGGATCTGGGGGAGGGTGCAGTTTCATGTCTATCTTCCTGTCTACATTCCCTCCCACCTCTAGACAACTGATTTTATATCTCTCTGCACTGATGTTGATAAAGCTCAACAGCAAAAGCCCATATGTGAAGTGGGTTTAGTACAGAATTGATAACCTGGAAACCTAAGATAGGAGTAATACAAATTACTGTGCTTCAAATTATATATGTGCATTATTGGTTTTGTAGGCTTGGGACATTGGAATGTCACAAAAAATAGGATTTTGTGGAAGTCAGCTTTGTGATTTTGTGACACAAAATAGTTAGAAAAATATTCTTACTAGAATATTTCTCATTAGTAACAGCATATTGTGTTGGTACATAATTCTATGTGATGTTTAGCAATGAAGCCTTTGCTTGCATTTTTACAGAAGCTACAGAATTTCCAGGAGGAGAAAAACCAAGAAATTGAACGTCTCCGAAACACCATAAAGAATTGGAGAAACGCCTTCTTAAAGAGCAAGAGCAGCACTTCAGACAGAGGCCATTCTGAGTAAATGACATGATGTATTTCATTACTACAGATAATGAGAAGTAAGCTCAGTGTATTTCAAAATGTTTGCATAAATAAAAACAAAATAGGAAGAAATGCTGAGTATTATTTTTATTGAAGACTCTTGTCAAATATTCCAAAGCCATGCATTCTGTGTACATTCAGGGCTACTTTCTTGCTCATCAGCATTCACAATAAGAAGATTCAGGTTTCACAGGAGTAATAATTTCCCTATTAAACCATCATTAATTATCGTGTACACTTTCAGAGCACTTTTGCTTTCTTGACTAATCTCTTCTTCATCCAGGAATCCTTCAAACAACTTTAGTTTTACTTCAACTCAGTTAATCAAAGGTTAGGAATGCTAAGCTACAGACAGAGAAGTTATACAAGGTTAAGTGGTATATTATCTTACCAATCAATACAGATTTATGAAATTCAGCATTGTTATAAATGAAGATAAACATTAAGCCAGGATGAAATTTGTCCTGGCTCTCCTCTTTTTGATACTGTACTTGATTCTGCATGAAGAGTTCTTAACACTGTTTTTCACTTTAGGCATGATCTCAGCAAGTTGGTTGAATTTCTAAGTTGTTATAGTAAGCACTAATGGATCCTGATACTGTATCTAAGCCACAAAAGTTAAGCATATAAATCTGTTAATTTAAAATAATGCAATTAGTGCATGTATCTTACGTTTGTGATAAACAGTTGTTCTGTCTAAAGAGCAACCTTTTCTCATACATAATCTGTATCCCCAGGTTAGAACAAAATGAAAAAATTTGGAATATATTGTTTTCTTAATAAAAAAAATATTACAATGCCTTTTTTTGTTATCTCCGATACTTGACTGCAGATTGTCAGATCAGGAGCCCTTAGGTCATAGTTTACGCTCCCATCCTCACAAATGCAAGCAGGATGTTAGAAGAGAAGCAAGAAAGACAAATTCACCATTACCCCTTGTCCTATCACTACAGTCCCTAATGAGGAGTCCCTCCCCAACATCCTTATAGGTGCCCTTCAGATACTGGAAGGCTGCTATGAGGTCTCCATGCAGCCTTCTCTTCTCCAGACTCAACAGCCCCAACTTTCCCAGCCTGTCTTCATATGGGAGGTGCTCCAGTCCCCTGATCATCCTCATGGTCCCTCCTCTGTACTTGTTCCAACAGTTCTGTGTCCTTTTTATGCTGAGGACACCAGAACTGCACACAATACTCCAAGTGAGGTCTCACGAGAGCAGAGTAGTAAGGGCAGGATCACCTCCCTCGACCTGCTGGTCACTCTCCTTTTGATGTAGCCCAGGGTACGATTTTCTTTCTGGGCTGCGAGCGCACACTGAAGCTGGTTACATGTTAAGTTTTCTCATCAACCAACACCTTCGAGTCCTTCTCTGTGGGGCTGCTCTGAATCTCTTCTCTGCCTAATCTGTAGCTGTGCCTGGGATTGCTCTGACCCAGGTGTAGGGACTTTGCACTTATCATGGTTAAACTTCATGAGGTTGGCATCAGCCCACCTCACAAGCGTGTCAGGTCCCTCTGGATGGCATTCCTTCCCCCCAGCGTATCAACAGAACCACACAGCTTGGTGTCATCGGCAAACTCCTGAGGGTGCACTCAATCCCACTGTCCGTGTCACCAACAAAGATGCTGAACAAGACCGGTCCCAACACCGATCCCTGAGGGACACCACTCGTTACTGGTCTCCAGCCAATCATTGAACCATTGATCACAACTCTTTGCGTGCAGACATCCAGCAGTTCTTTATCCACACGAGTGGTCCACCTATCAGATTGATGTCTTTCCAATTTAGAGACAAGGATGTCGTGTGGGACAGTGTCGAACGCTTTGCACAAGTCCAGGTAGATGACATCAACTGCTCCACCCCTGTCCATCACTTTTTGTAGCCCCATCATAGAAGGCGACCAAATTGGTCAGGCAGGATTTCCCCCTAGTGAAGCCATGCTGGCTGTTGCCACAGCATCTTGTTGTTTTTCATGTGCCTTAGCATGCCTTCCAGGAGAATCTGCTCCAAGATTTTGCAAGAAACAGAGGTGAGACTGACTGGTCTGTAATTCCCTGGGTCATCCGTTTTCCCCTTCTTGAAAATGGGGGTTATATTTCCTTTTCCAGTGTACGGAACTTCATCTGACTGCCATTTTTCAAATATGATGGCCAGTGGCTTAGCAACTTCATTTGCCAGCTCCTTCAGGACCCACAGATGGATTTCATCAGGTCCCATGCACTTGTGTACATTCAGGTTTTTAAGATGGTCTCGAAGGCAGATCCTCTCGTACAGTGGGCCCAAGGTCTTCATTCTCACCGTCCCTGCATCTACCTTCCAAGACGTGGGTGCTGTGTTCAGAGCATTTACCAGTGAAGGGCAAGGCAAAGAAGTCATTAAGAGCCTGTCATGTTTTAAGCCCAGCTGGCAACCCAGAATCACGCAGCTGCTCGCACACTCCCCCTCCTTCCTCCACCCCTGCTCCAGGAGGGATGGGGAGGAAAATCGAAAGAGTGTAACTGCCAGGGTTTGAGATAAGAATAGTCCAGGAGCTAAGGTGTAACACAAACCAATACTGCTGCCACCAATAATAATAATGATATGGGAAATAACAAGGGAGGAGAATACAACCCACTCACCTCCTGCTGACTGATACCCAGCCCAAACCCAAGCAGTGATCTAGCCCTTCGGGGTAACGGCCCCCCCAGTTTATATAGTGGGCATGATGTGCTGTGGTATGGCATACGTCTTTGGCTACTTTGGGTCAGATATCTTGTCTTTGCTTCCTCCCGGCTTCCCCTCCTCCCTGGCAGGGCATGAGACTCAGAAAGTCCTTGGTCAGACTAACCATTACTGAGCAGCAACAAATTAAAAACATTAGTGTTATCAGCATTGTTCCCAGGCTGGAAAGTCAAACACAGCACTGCACCAGATACTAACACTGAGAAAAATGACTGCTACTGCTGAAACCCAGGACAGTATCCACCCTTTGTTCCATACCATTCACATCATGCTCAGATCCCACATTTTCAATACACCCATTAACTCTTATATATATACATATATATATATACATCCACGGAGAGAGAGAGATTATACTTTAGTGCATGGCCCCAATCCCTATAAAGCTGCTGAGTCCATTCAGTCCATGATGTCAGGCTCCATCTCTTGTAACAGTCTTTCAGAGCAGAAGAATCTATGTGCGTGTTGGATCGTTGCCTGCTGATGCTGATTGTTCCTTTACCATAGAAACTCACCTGGTTTCATCAAAGTTCATGCTTTGTTGGGATGATGAACAAAGGGTAGACAGGGCCAGTCGCTGGTGACCTGAAGACATCTAGTTGGTGGGCTATGAAAGTGCTACATAGCAGGCAACAGCATACAATTGAGTTCATTGGCTGTTTTCCCCTAAAATCAGATCCCTTTGAAGTAGACATTGGAATTCCCCCATCTTTCTGCATTACCCACCATGTATATGCAGGTCCCTGAGCAAAAAGCAATCCCACGAGTGGGTTTGCCTTTACCTGAAGCAGGAATAACCCAGACTGTCTCCCCAGCAAATTCTTTATGTGCACCACAGAACTTTATCCCCTTCTACAGTATGTAAAAGTTCTGACTGGGCTGGGCCAGTCCTGTTGGCAGAACCCCCCTAGTGTTGACCAACCAAGGTGGCTTTTTGGTAAATGTGTATCCCAGCGTTTGAAAGTTCCCCCACCCATTGCTCTCTGTAGTTTTTAACAGCCCATTGTACTGTTCAATTTTCCCAGAGGCTGGTGCATGGTAGGGGATATAATATACCCACTCAATGCCATGCTCTTTGGCCCAAGTGTCTATAAGGTTGTTCCATAAATGAGTCCCATTTTCTGACTCAGTTCTCTCTGAGATGCCGTGTTGCCACAAAATCTGTTTCTCAAGTCCCAGGATAGTGTTCTGGGCAGTGTTATGGGGCACAGCATATGTTTCCAGAATCTGGTAGTTGCTTCCACCATGGTAAGCACATGGCGCTTGCCTTGGTGGGTTAGTTGGAGTCTGATACAGTCAATCTGCCAGGTTCCCCCATATTTGTACTTCAGCCATCGTCCTCCATACCAAACAGGCTTTAACCACTTGGCTTGTTTAAATGAAGCACATTTCACAGTTGTGAATAACCTGGGCAATAGTGTACATTGTTAAGTCCACCCCTCAACCACGAGCCCATCTGTATGTTGCATCTCTGGCCTAATAGCCTGAAGTGTCATGGGCCCACCAGGCCAAAATAATTCACCCTTATGATGCAAATCTAAGTCCACCTGAGCCACTTCAATCTTGGCAGCTTTATCCAACTTGTTGGTTGTTCTGGTGCTCCTCAGTGGCCCGACTCTTGGGTACATGAGCATCTACATGGCATACCTTTACCACCAGGTTCTGCACCCAGGCAGTGATACCTTGCCACAGTGCAGCAGCCCAGATGGGTTTACCTCTGCATTGCCAGTTGCTCTGCTTCCATTGCCCACAACCACCCCCACAGGGCATTTGCACCATCCAGGAGTCAGTATAGCCACTTTTTCTCCTTCAGCAGTGTCCAAGGCCAGGTTGGATGGCTTTCACCTCAGCCAACTGACTCAATTCACCCTCTCCTTCAGCAGTTTCTGCAACTTGTCATTGAAGACTCCATACAGCTGCCTTCCATCTCCGGTGCTTCCTAGAATACAGCAGGACCCATCAGTAAACACGGCATATTGGTTTTCTCTTTCTGACACTTTATTATATGGTGGGGCCTCTCCAGCATGCATCACCTCCTCCTCTGGTGACATTCCAAAATCTTTGCCCTCTGGCCAGGCCATGATGACTTCTATAATGCCTGGATGACTGGGACTTCCTGTTCAAGCTCATTGTGTAATTAGTGCAGACCATTTACTCCATGTAGTATTGGTTGCATGATGTGTAGTGGAGACCCTGCTTTGAACATCCAGCCCAGCATGGCAACCAAGGTGCCAGGAGAAGCTGTGCTTCGGTGCCAGGCACTTTCAAAGCAGCTCAAAGCCGTTCATAGGCTGCCAGTATCTCTTTCTCAGCTGGGGTGTAGCTGGCCTCAGGTGCTTTGTATCCCCAACTCCAAAAGCTGAGGGGTCAACCTTGAGTCTCCTGTGGAGTTTTCTGCCAGAGGCTCCAGGTAGGACCATTCTCCCCAGCTGCTGTGTACAGTACGTTTTTTACATCTGGGCCGGTCCAGACTGTCCAAGGGCTACTGCATGAACTGTCTCATGTTTAATTTGCTCAAAGGCTTGTTGTTGCTCAGGGCCCCATTGAAATCATTCATCTTCCTGGTCACATGATAGAGAGGGCTTACAATCAAACTGTAATTTTGGGATATGCATTCCCCAGAACCCTACTGCATCCAAGAAAGCTTGTGTTTCTTTCTTATTAGCTGGTGGAGACATTGCTGTTATCTTGTTGATCACATATGTGGGGATCTGTCTACATCCATCTTCCATTTATTCTGCAAAATTGAATCTCCTGTGCAGGTCCCTTGATCTTACTCTGTCTTATGGCAAAAACCAGACTTTCAGCAGGATTTGGATTATTTCCCTCCCTTTCTCAAAGACTTCTTCTGCTGTATCACCCCACACAATAATGTCATCAATGTATTGCAGGTGTTCTGGAGCTTGCCCCCCTGTTCCAGTTTAGTCTGGATCAGTCCATGGCAGATGGTAGAGCTCTTTCCACCCCTGGGGGAGTCAGTTCTAAGTGTACCTGGACACCCCTCCAAGTAAAAGCGAACTGTGTCCTGCACTCTGCTGCCAAAGGAATTGAGAAAAAATGCATTGGCAATATCAGTCATGGCATACCACTTGGCTGCCTTTGACTCCAGCTCATACTAAAGTTCTAGCATGTCCAGTAAGGCTAGCACTCAATGGTAGTGTGACTTCGTTCAGCCACACGATAGTCTACGTTAGTCTCCATTCTCCTTTAGACTTTTGCACTGGCCATATGCAGCTATTAAAGGGTGAGTGGGTCCTGCTGATCACTCCAGTCTAGGATCAGGCCTATGGATGGGAATCAGGGAGTCTCGATTGGTGCGATATTGCCGCCGGTGCACTGTTGTGGTCACAATTGGCACTTGTAGTTCTTTGGCCTCAGCAACCCCCACAACAGAAGGATCCTCTGAGAGACAGGCACGGTGGACACCTGCTCAATTTCCTCTGTCTCCAAAGCAGCAATATCAAAAGCCCATCAGTACCCCTGAAGTACCCTCTCCTGAGGTAGTCTATGCCGAGGATGCATGGAGCCTCTGGACCATTCCACACATGGGTGCATTTGCCACTTCTCCCAGTCAGGCTGATTTCAGCCTCCAGTACAGTCACTCTTGGGATCCTCCTGTCGCTCCAGAAATATCGATGGGTTCCACCCCTTGACAGCTTGATGACATCAGTGTACACTGTGCACTGGTATCTACTATAGCCTTATACTTCTGTGGGACTGATGTGCCAGGCCATCTGTATCCCTACAGTCCAGTAAATACGATTGTCCCCCTACCTCCACCTGGCTTGAGGCAGGGCCCCTCTAATAGTCATCACAACGTTGGACACTTAAGTCGTGTTGAAAGGGGTTTATTCTTCATTATCACAGGAGCTGGAGTAAAATCAGCTCTTCTACTCCATCTGGAACCTGCTCACCAGAGACTTGAAGCTGCGTGCTTTCATGGGATGTTCCGCCTTGATCTTTGTTCTTCTCTTCAATTCATGCACCCCATTCCTCCAAAGACTGAGTGTAAGTTTTTCCATCCACTTCGTCATGTTTTCTCTATGATCCTGCAGGTAAAACCCTAGGGTGGCCCATGGCGTATACCTTCTATATCTTCTCTCTTGAACAATAGGAGGCCTTTTTTGTTAATAGCTGAGATGTGCGTTGGTACAACATGAGGAGGCTGGATAGCTCGTCTCTCAATTGTGATAGATCAGTTGACAGATAGATCGTCTCTCAATTGTGATGAGGTTTCTGGGACAGTTTTTTCCACAGCTGAAATGATGGAGGGGGTGAGATTGTCTTCAAACTCTCAGAGTTTATGAATCATTTCATCCACTGTTAGTGGTACTATGTCATTCCAGGTTACTGTTGCCAATGAATGGGCATATGATGACAGTGCATTCCATGTAAATTTCCACCACATGGGTCGTGTACACTCGACTTCATCTGGATCTGGTGGGTACATCCCAGTTATTTGGCTTGATGTCATAGATCACCTCTACAATGGCTGATCCCCTCAGAGACTGGATGGCTTTCTCTAGAGTAGTCCACTTGGCCAAATGACTCATAAGATCATCCTTGTATGGAAACCTTTCTTTCACAGCTGCCAAGAGCCACCTCCAAAGGCTGAGGGACTGTTTCTCTCTTGCAATTGCTCTGTCAATTCCTTCCTTCCCTAGCAAGTGATTCCAGCTGCTTGGCTTACCTTCCTTTTAGTTCATGACTGTAGGCCCCATTGTCCCAGCATTGGAGCACCAGGTGATGATGTGCTCCCCTGGTTGACAGGTAAAATCTTTTCGCATATTCCACAGCACTGTTGAGGTCTGAGGTCGAGAAATCACCTTTTCTTCTTCTTCTTCATCATGTGATGATGACTCTTGATTGGATGTTGCCCCAGATAGTAAGTGCATTGCCATTGCTTCTTAATCTTGTTCCTTCATCTTTCTTGTCTTTTTTTTTTTTGCTTTTCCCCTTGCTTACAGAAGCAACTCATATTTATAGGAATTGGTCCTCTGGTTTAGCTGCAGTATCTGTTGGGGTTTGGGTAGCTGCTGTACTTGTCACTGGGGCTGGTGTAGCTGCTGCACTTGGAGTTGGAATAGCTGGGCTGTCTGTTGCAGTCGAAGTTTCAGTAGCTGCTGTACTTGTCGCTACGGCTCATGTAGCTGCTGTGCTTGGAGCTGGAGTAGCTGTGTTATCTGTTGCTTTGTCATCAGATCCAGGGACATTTTTTACATGTCAGTTCTGAAAAGATTGATCCACTGAGGAAGATCAGTATTGTATTTCATGTTAGACACACGCTGGCCAGCTCTCTGGTGATTTCCTGATCAGTAAGTCCGTGATAGAGATAATATTAAAAGGGGCATCTGAAATAAATTTTGTATTTCTCATGGAAAATAATATACCAGTTCCTGTTCACACCCATTACTTACGTTGATGCTCAGTTAAAGCACTGACAGCCTCATATGCAAAGCAGTAAAAAGAACCTTGCCAAGGACTGATTCCAGACTGTGGACTACACAAATTGAGAATAACTCCATTTGTAACTAGTGATATGAGTTGGCATTCTTAGTTCTAAGAGTAAACTCCTAATAACACAGGTTCTCAGGTTGAGCATCATTCTTCTCTATAACAGAATTTCCAAGAATGGCCAATGAAATGGGTTTGTGACTGCAGTGTTCCAAAATTGTAGGTAAGCCAATGAAAAAACCCTCAGCTTGAAAAGTAGGTCCCAGAGGAAGGAGGGACAGCCCCTTCTGAGTCTTCTGACAGCTTTCTTCAAAAAGCTTTTGCAAGGTCACCAAAGATACTCTTTCTAAGTTGGCCTGTGAGTCCCAGCCCAACACCCAGGATGTGGTGGGAGGGAGAATGCGTTTGGGTGCCCACAGGTTTGGTCACACTTTTGGAACATCATTGAAGAAAGACTTAAATTGACTGGGTCCTTTTAAATCTGAAGAGAGTAAAGCTGGTATGACTTTACAGCTGTAAAATTATGAACATAAAGCAATAGGAAATGGATACTCACTGTTTAATAAGAGAACCTTGTTCATTGATTTAAAGCAAACAAAAGGAGGAACTTTTCCATATATTGCAAATAAATTTGTTAAGTCAGTTCCACAGAAGCTTGTGGATAACAGAAGAATAGAATAGTCCTGAATGATTTTATGGCAATACCTCTCATTCAGGTCTCCCTTATTTTTTGTGAAACTGTCAGAACAGATTAAGGGTAATGTTTACCCAGCTTTTTCCTTCTTTTCTGAAGTATTCTTCCACTGGGTATTGTGAAGTGGGATAATGAACTGGGTTGAACTTCGGTTTGATTCATTAGAGGCATTTGTTTCTCTATTAAGCACAAAAAGACAATGCAGGACAGTCATTCAGAAACAGACCAAGAGTCTTCATCGTTGACAAAAACAGAGAGGAGGGGGATTATACAGTAGAGATTTTTACAAAGGGGAAAGGAAAAGGTGGACAAGAAATCTCTTTTCAACAGAAACTCTATGGATAAAAGATAGCAGAAAAGTGAAAACAACAACTCAGGAAATCAGAGAAGCTGTGATGAGTGAAACAAGGGTTGTGCAGTAGGATGAACTGAGAATGCTGTAAGGTCAGGAGAGAGATTGCAGCATTGTAAACAGTAGTGCCTCACTTTGTTGAGGTAAGAGTGAAATGATTTGAGGAGTTAGTTATGTAGATACAAACTGAAGAAAATGACCTCTGGATCTGTCTTGAAAACACATGATTGGAAAAAAAAAAAAGTGAATAGCCGAAGTCCAAAAGAGAAGAAGCAGAGCAATCGGCATGGAAAATTAGTTCAAGTTTTAGCAGCGGGGATAGGCAAGAAAAAACAAGTCTCAGTAATACTGAAGCCATAGTGGTTGTACAAATTAGTACGGATGTAGACAGGAGGCAAAATTAATGGAACGCAAGGATTCTGGTCAATGAGGGAAAGAGATAGCAGAGCTGTTAGCAGCAGTAACAAAACAAAGTGAAAAGCAGGAACTTTAAATAGATGGAACATCCAGGAGGTAACCCCTTTTACCTCAGAAGGTAAAAGGTAAGTAAGAGGTGCCAAAGGGACAGAATGCATTTAGAAATTAGTTATTGAGGCCTGTTCTATTAGGTTAATGTCCTTACCAATAAGGCAGACACTTCAAGTATCATGTCATGAAGTGTTTACAAGTTTGTATGCTTTAATTGCATTCATTTTTTGGTTGCATTCATGAACGGTGTTCAGAAAGCAGATATTCACAAAACATTTTGGGCAGGAAATTGCAATAATCTGCAGCAGATGCTGTCAGAGGAAACTTCAGGTAAACAATTCCCATTTTACGGGACATCAGCAGTGACCGTAAAGTCAGAAGTATTTCACAAGGACATTATGGTTGGTGTAGTGATTATAAACTTATAGTACGTATTTATAAAACATTTTAGATTTGTGGGAATGTTTTCATTTTGAAATGGATAGAAATGGGCTTTGCACCTTCATCAAAATCACCTGCAACATTGACCCTTCACAAGGGATAATGGTATTCTGTGTATTCAGAATCAGACCACTGCAATTCCTTGTAAAACCTTTTTGAAAGCCAAAGCACTGTGGGATTAAAACACACTCACTAGTATTGATGCAGTTATGAAAGGATCCTCTGCAGAACTGGAGAAGCTATAAGGGGCCACACGGAGCACTGGTACTTCCATCCTTACTCTGGCAACAGCTATCATCCCAGACTCCAGTTGTGCGAATATGCAGGATAGGTAAACCACTCCTTTTTTGGAATATAAGGTTAACCAGCAAACCACAAAGCAATTCACAGAACAGCTAAGGCAAAACACATGAGAGACCACACAGTGATGAGTGGTTCACATACGATTCCAGATAAACATGCTACTTACAGCAGAGGAGCAGAGTGAAAGGGCATTATGGCAGGAAAAGCTGTTTCATTCTGTCCTGAGGGGTTTGTGACTGTTAGTGTTGGTTGGGTGGAATTTTATGCTGCCTAAGAACTCTTTGTTAGTATGAGAAACAGAAATAGCACCCCGGAAAGTCTCCAACAAGTTTCCAACAAGTATAAGTGAGAACCTGAGGACCCCGGTGATATCCTTGATTGCAGGAAGTGTCTCTCTGAAACTGTTTAAGGTAAAAGGAGACTCAGAATCCTGAAGGAGATGCAAAGGAAGAAAGAAAACTTCTAAATCTCAAGGGAGGGGGGAGAGTGAAACACTTGAACCAAAGATAAGATGAGAAAAGATGAGCAACTGGGCAAATGTGTACATGTTCTGAATGGTCATAAATGAGCTTTTCTGAGAGATTGATCAGACTCCAGTGACCACTGTCTCAAAGATTGGCTGAAGCTGAGATAAGATTCTCCCTTCCTTTACCTTAAGGATTGGTGTGAGGAACTGAAATGAGACTCCACCAAGCATTGTCTCAGAGATGGGTGAAAGGAGTTAAGACTCCAATCTATTGGCTGGGAGAAGGGTGGGAGGAGTTAAGACTCTCCATTGCCTCAAGGATTGGTGTGAGAAATTGAAATGGGACTCCACCACCCATTGCCGCAGGGATGAACGGGAAAGAGCTGGTAAGACTCTTCATTCCCTTACCTTGAGGACTGGTGTGAGGAATTGCTGTGCATTATCCCAAGAATTGCTGCAGGACATGTGTGTGGTGCAGACGTTGCAGTTGAAGAGCTGGCTGCAAGACCTGAGAAACGTCCACAAGGAACGTGTAATACGTGACATGAAGAGCAGAGGTACTTCCCCCCAACTCTTTACAAAAGGGGAAAAGGACATCACCAAAAGACACATCACCAGGGAGCCATTGCCATGAGGATGACACCAGAAGGACACCTCAATGAGGATGCTCTCTGCGGATGACTACTACAGACCCTGAGGAACACCCTTGGTGAGACATCACCAGGAGAGCACCTCCATGAGACACACTCCACGGGGGTACCATCAAGGGGACTCCAGAAGGATGCCTCCACGAGGACAAGCCACCACCGACAGACTTTTGGGGGACACTGCTCAAATACTACGAGACTGAGGAACTCCCACCGCCAACGACAACACTTACAACAGATCCCCAAGACACTGCTGGATCCACAGTGGTGACTATCTTCCTCTCTCTTTCTGCACCCCAAATTCTTACTTCATTTTCTGCCTCTTTTCCGATCTGGCCTGTCTCTCCCCCTTTATTACAGTAATTTCCCTCTTTCTTACAATGACTGTCTTTTTGAAATGTGCAATAAAGAGTCCGATTACAGTACTCGACCTTGTTTGCATCTTAATTTCACTGTTGGGATCACAAACTGAAACAGGGTTCAGCACTGGGATTTTTCTCCAGTCGGACCCTGACAGCTTTATTTTGCCTTGATATGTTCTTTGCTAAAGAAAGGTGATATTCCGAGCTGCGGTTTTTCTTTAGAAGTGAACCGTTGCAGAAGGGCTTACAACAGACACAATCCTGGAATTCTTGTTTTTCTGCCCCTACATCTTTTCCCTGGTGACTGAATGGACTCTTGTGGTTCAGCCTACAATTCAGAACTAAAATCTACTGTAGTTGCACAAAGAAACCAATCACATTATTGCCTGTGAATACTTAAGGTGGCTCTACTTAGCATCATATTAGGACTGCGTATTTCTTGACTTTGGTGTCAATGGGCATCCTAACTGCCGCTTACGCCTTCGATCAGGATTTTTCCACAAATGCTTTTCGAGTCAGTGCAGGAACTGAGGACAGGCAACGTTTCTGTGCTGTTCGTGCTCCCTCTACTGGCTTCTTGGAAGCGTGGACAGGGAGAGTGCAGCTGACTAGCATAGTGTGCTGCATGAAAAGCGGAGTCGATGCAAGAGCAGACTAAGGGTCAAAAGACTGAGTGTAAAAACTGAATCTCTGAGCTAGGATCTCAGGTCGTCTTCCTGACTCCATTATTTGTAATCTAATCTTTAAGTATATGATCTACAGTTTGGTCTCATGAGACAAGTAGCTGTTATTTAGCATTGTCTATCTGTTGCAGAAACCAGAAGTCCCTTAAACTCTGGAAAACAGAGAGAAAGGTTTTAAGAGTAAAGCAAGAATAAGTAAGCAACCTCGAGTTTAGTGTCCCCAGTCTTCCCAGTCTTTGAATGTTTTGCTACTTTACTGATAAGTTTACAGGGAACAAACATAAGGGCTAAAAACAGTATTTAATGGAAACCAAATGTTGTATTACAGGCAGTCAGGGTGGTTTTCAAGTACTAAAAATGCAATTACAAAATAAAATAATTAAATACTCAAGTATTTAAAACTGATAAGTGGCATGTATGTGCACACAGACATAATTATTTTGTTTGAAATGAGATAACGGGGTTATAGTAGCATGTTCTGAATCTCTCCAAGTTTATGTTGACCCAGAAGATGAAGTTAGTATGCTCTAAAAAGGGAGTGAGAGACTGCAATAAGTGGATAGTGCTGGTCTTGTGAAAAAGAATCCTGGCAAAAAATGCTATCAGGAAAGTAAGCCCTCAGTTTCATTAATTACATCAAATTGCTGGAATGCTGATATGGAAGACTTCCATTATTGCCCAGAAAACAGTAACATCTCTGTTTTCTGGCTAGGAGCAGAAATGTAATAGCTTTATGAAACTGTTCATATTGCTTGACAAAATTGTTTTTAATCTCTCATATACTGAAAGCTAAAATTAAGCAGTAACCGTGTAATAATAATCTTAGTTATTTCTGTAGTCAGTAAGAAGACCTAGACTAATGTTTAAGCAAGACAATTATAAAATGTTTGAGAAAAGTTTATAAACAAAATATAAAACTAAAATTTTGAAGTGATTATGTAAACATACTGGATTTTTAATTTCTTTTAGAATGTGCTACTCTACAGAATGTGGTGAAGGGTTTAACACAAACCATTGAAAAACAGTGTAATGTGAAAGGTAAAAGCAAAAATGTTCCTACGTATATACAGTAGCATAATTTTGAATGAGCAGGCATTTAATTTTTTGTCACTATATTTACTGTTCTTTTTCAGGGAGAGAAACTCACAGCCAGCCAAGCAGAAAGGGGGGAAAATTACCTAAAATTAGTCTTGTGCAGACTTTGGTGGTCTGTGGTGCTTAATGAATGTCTGTTGCTATTATCTTACTTAGAATCCACATGTAAAAGAAGTTCTGCCCTCAGTGAGGGTTTTTTTTTAATCAATAGTTGGACTTGAAATTTACTTCAGCATAGTACTGGCACTTTTACAGAAAGCGAGATGTTATCGTTCAGCTATTGGACTGTAGTGTATTGAAATGGTTATGCATAGTTTTTATCACTTGGTTAAAACAAAAGGTCGTCTTAATCCTCAGTAGAATGTTATTAACATGTAGCTGTTATTTCTACCATGTAGTTAATTTTATACCTATTGTGTTTTCAAGGCATATAGGCATAAATATTAGTAATACTCAAAAAAATGTGAAGTATATGGTTGTTTTTAATACTCAGAGAGACATTTAATAATACTGAAAAAAGAATAATACGCTTTTTCTAAATTCTAGTAAATTAGATTTTCTAAAATCTAGTAATTTTAGTTTTGGAGAAGTTGCATCTTCCAGTTCAAACCTGTTGTAGTCATGGTAATAATCTTTTATTTTCTGAGCCAAAAAAAATTTGCATCTAGATTTTCTGGAATGTAGCAGTTATCAGAAAACTAAGGACAGTTCAATATAGTAACACCATGTAGGTATTATGATTAAACTATTAATTTTCTCTTAAAGAAGAAAATGGAGGCTATGTAGTTCTGTAAGTGATGATTCTCATGTCTACACAAAAGGTTTCTTAAAGGTTAGGAAAGTCAAAAAAAAAATTGATTTCCTTATTCTGGTTTCCTACTAACAATACTGTCAGAATGTGCTTCTTAGTGTATCATATAATTTTTTATTTACACAGATGAGAATGATAGACTAAAGGGTACCATTCACATCTTGGAAGAGAAATTGAAGACTTGTGAACAGGTACGTCACAAGTGATCGTTCTTTACGCAGAGGCCTGTTTGTTTACATCGGTGTTAGCAGTTCATATACCTTTATATTCTGGGGGTTTCTTATCCTGTATTTAGCTTCAGATTAAACTAAATTCATTCAAAAATCGAATCCCTTGAGCAAGACTATATTTCTATGTGAAACTAAGGTTCAGGGTAGAAAAAGATCATTTTGGGAATCTTCCGCATTTCCTCAAAGTATCTATAGAAGTGTACGTGTTTTTAAATATCTATATTCTGCAAATACTACACACTGTTAGAGCCTGTTTGAAATAGAAGCTCCCTGTGGCTTTACTGTGTTTCTTCTGCAAAAAAACTTTGGGGATTGGGGATCTGGGGGAGGGTGCAGTTTCATGTCCATCTTCCTGTCTACGTTCCCTCCCACCTCTAGACAACTGATTTTATGTCTCTCTGCACTGATGTTGATGAAGCTCAACAGCAAAAGCCCATATGTGAAGTGGGTTTAGTACAGAATTGATAACCTGGAAACCTAAGATAGGAGTAATAAAAATTACTGTGCTTCAAATTATATATGTGCATTATTGGTTTTGTAGGCTTGGGACATTGGAATGTCACAAAAAATAGGATTTTGGGGAAGTCAGCTTTGTGGTTTTGCCAACACAAAATAGTTAGAAAAAATATTCTTACTAGAATATTTCTCATTAGTAACAGCATATTGTGTTGGTACATAATTCTGTGTGATGTTTAGCAATGAAGCCTTTGCTTGCATTTTTACAGAAGCTACAGAATTTCCAGGAGGAGAAAAAACCAAGAAATTGAACGTCTCCGAAACACCGTAAAAGAATTGGAGAAAACGCCTTCTTAAAGAGCAAGAGCAGCACTTCAGACAGAGGCCATTCTGAGTAAATGACATGATGTATTTCATTACTACAGATAATGAGAAGTATCTGTAGTATTGTATTGTATTGTATCTGTAGTGTATTTCAAAATGTTTGCATAAAATAAAAACAAAATAGGAAGAAATGCTGAGTATTATTTTTATTGGAAAGACTCTTGTCAAATATTCCAAAGCCATGCATTCTGTGTACATTCAGGGCTACTTTCTTGCTCATCAGCATTCACAATAAGAAGATTCAGGTTTCACAGGAGTAATAATTTCCCTATTAAACCATCATTAATTATCGTGTACACTTTCAGAGCACTTTTGCTTTCTTGACTAATCTCTTCTTCATCCAGGAATCCTTCAAACAACTTTAGTTTTACTTCAACTCAGTTAATCAAAGGTTAGGAATGCTGAAGCTACAGACAGAGAAGTTATACAAGGTTAAGTGGTATATTATCTTACCAATCAATACAGATTTATGAAATTCAGCATTGTTATAAATGAAGATAAACATTAAGCCAGGATGAAATTTGTCCTGGCTCTCCTCTTTTGATACTGTACTTGATTCTGCATGAAGAGTTCTTAACACTGTTTTTCACTTTAGGCATGATCTCAGCAAGCTGGTTGAATTTCTAAGTTGTTATAGTAAGCATTAATGGATCCTGATACTGTATCTAAGCCACAAAAGTTAAGCATATAAATCTGTTACTTTGAAATAACACAATTAGTGCATGTATCTTATGTCTGATATAAACAGTTGTTTTTGGCATGTTGCTAAAGAGCAACCTTTTCTCATACCTAATGTGTATCCCCAGGTTAGAAGAAAAAAAAAAGATTTGGAATATATTCCGTTTTCTTAATAAAAAATGATTAAATTGTCTTTTTGGTTATCTTCTATTCTTGATTGCAAAACATCAGATCAGGAGCCCCTAGGTCATAGTTTACGCTCCCATCCTCACAAATGCAAGCAGGATGTTAGAAAAGAAACAAGAAAGACAAATTAATCAAGACACCTTTCCACCACAACTGAAAAACAAACAACATGCCAATTAAGTTCCTTGAAATTATGAAGCTTTTCACTGATGAGATTTGACAGGTATTGTGTAATTCTACGAGCACTGCTCCAAATGTCTATCTCTTTATAATATTTTAATTCTACACACCTCTCTCTAGTATAATTTTTTAACTGGGGGCAATAAAAATATGTAACACGTTAATTTTTTCTACTCTATGAATTTAGGTATTAGGATTCCCTTGCATTTTTTTAAGGTGTTTAGTTTGTTTTTCAGGTTCAGTTTCTCTCCTTTTCCTCTCACTTTCAGGTGTCACTGGTTTCACTTGCTCCTGCTGCTGGCAACTGTCAGGCAGCAGTGAGCAGACGTCACTGTCAAGATTCAGTGATGTCTTCTGCTGACAGCTGGCCATGTCACCTGCAGGAATTTGGAAGTGCTCCACGACACTGTCAAGTGACAGAATTCCCTAGCACTTCAAACAAAAGGTGTCGACAATGACAGCATCAGCTCCTAGAAGTAGAGCCTGATGCTGTCTGCCAATTTCAACTTAACTGGTTTTTACAGGTGGTTTTCCCCTTTTTTCATAGCTTTTTATCTTGTGCAGTTTCTACACTTTCTCCTGGAGGAGCAATGTCTACCTGCTCTTGACTGCCTGTCTCATTGTGTCTGTTATGGCCAAAAACTCTATGACGGCGACCACCATGACGATGACGTCTTTGAGCTTCAGAAGGAGCTTCGTGGTTCTCATTTTTTGAGTGACGACTGCCTTCATGATGGTGGTGGTCTCTGTTTCTGTGCAGGTTGTGGTGATGAAAATGCTGACCACTTGGTCTGGGTTCTATCTCTGCTAGCTTTTCATCTGCTTTCTTTGTGGTGTTTTCACATACAACATCAGTACCAGCTTCCTGTAAAACAGGAGTTTGCATTAAATACAAAGCATTATATTTAATGAAACTAGTTGTAAAATATTAATTAGCTTAACATTTTTGCTGAAGAGAAAGCCCAATTTTACATTATTTGTGCTACTTTGCCAAAAAAAATGAATGTATCAAAAAGAACCTTGTTTTACAACACCACTAATGACAAGACAGGGCTCTCAGTGCAAACTTACAGGAATTTGAATTCAAGTAATTGCTAATAAAAAGCAACCTTTTTGTAAGATCCCACATCTAGCCTGTCTTAGAAAACTCCATGATGGGATCAAAAATTGTTCATATCATTGAACTTTCATGACTACGTATGAGCATTTCTTGATAATCCTTAAAGCAGTTCTGATCTTCTACTATATGTAAAACAATGCTATCCTTTTATAATGGTAACCTTCTATAATTTGTCACCTTGTATTATCACTTTTTTAAAGTAACTGTTATGTAAAGGAATGTTAACTATTATATACTTCAGTTTAAATGTAAACTAAAAAGAACAATAACTCAAACCAGCTTGGATTTGATTCCGTATTTTTAAAGACCTACCTGCCCCCAAAAACTAGAGGAACAATTGCCTATTAGCTGTATGTAGGAGACAGATTATCCTCCAAGACTGCATTTAGACTTCTGAAAATTATTTATATTTCTATCAAGGTCAAGAACTCAGATAATCAGTGTATTAGGAATTAAATCTAATTCACTTTGAAAAATATTTAAAAGCTCTATGTAAAGACACATGAATTGTGTAAATTCTAAATCAGGTCTTATTTTGATTAATCACCCTGAAATATATATTTTTTAACTACCAGTCAAATCCAGTTTCCTTACTAGTACATACAGAATGAAATGAGAGAATACCGTGTAAGTGCAGTTTCCACACTTCTTTTCACAGTATGCAATTTTAATTGATTCTTCTACATAGTCAAAAGACAGGAAGGAGTAAGGCAGACCGAGATGATACACCAGACGGCCACATCTAAGGAGAGAAAGAACTTTATGATTATATATAAATAAACATAAATATCTCATTGTACTTTATTTTATTCACTTCAATCAACACATACTGTACAACCCCATGGTGAGTGTTTCTGGCAAATGAATTTACAAGCAGAAACAGTATGTGCTTGAAGAACATTTGCCCACTCAACTGCATTGGTCAGCAGTGTGTAGCATGATTTCTGGCTGATGTAATAACTCTACTGGATTCACAAGCCTCTAGTTTAGTAGCATTTAGACTAGCAAGAGGACACATTACAGACCAGTCCTGCTAATGAGAAGGGCTATCTGAATGTTGGTACAAATCGCCATATGTTGTTGCATCCTTACAGACAATGCTCTATGCAACATAACATGTATTTTGATTGGAATGTTCATTATGGATCATCTGCATTACTGATTTAGTGTGCATTAAGGGAACTTTTATGGTGCCTACTTGCTCCAGATCTGTACTTGAGCTACACAACTGGTACTGTGAAAGGCAAAACTTGTGTTCAAGGGCACCTGGTGAAGTACCCCACCTGCAGTGTCAACACACAGTCCTCAAACCTTCTCTCCCTACACATGTGCAGTGCATTACTAGAACCAGCAACAGGCAAAAACTGCATTGCCAGTAAAGGCACAATAAGATCATGTACTCCTAGAACCATAATGGACCATGGCCATACCAGTTCATAGTGCAGGGGTACCCTATGCGTCAACAGCACAGAACTGCTCAACCTTTCAAACGCTATGAGCCAAACATCAGCTTTGGAGTCCCTCCACAGACTCCATACTGCTGCCTTCTATTTGTCATACAAAAGGAACCTCCCATACTTAGGCATACTTGCTGCTGTAGCACACAATCACTTTCTAAAGTTCATTGCAGTGCTAGTTTCATCCCACAGAATTAAGCTAATTTGTTCCATTCCATTGTATTACTCAAAAGCACTTAAGTAACTTTCTAATTCTGTATTAGACTTAATTGTGCTTCAGTATGAGCAGAGAATGTTCATTATGGTAATGTAATAGTAATTAGGATGAAAGTGTTAGAAGTGCAGGACTTGTCAAATAATTTCCAACACAACAAGGCTGAAAAATCAGGATTTCAATTAAAGAACTATTACTGGTTCTGATAAAAGGTACATGTTCCTATGATCAAAAAGAGACTTTCTTCTGAAGTCTTAAGTTTCATCTAAAGTCTAATTTTTCCATATGACTACAAGACATTTTCAAAAACTTTGGTCAGAATGGTTTCATGAGAACTCAGATAGCTCTCCTCATCTGATTCTGCTTTCACATGCACAGATGTAATGAAGTTGGCTGAAAACAAAAACCAGTGTAAGTCCAGAATCATGTTGTCAATTTCTACACTCAGTTATGTTCATCTAAATCCATGTTAATTATAAAGAAAAAAACATTTATCCCAAGCTTACTTAAACAGATTTGCCTTTATAGCCACCTTTCTGCAAGCACTTTTCTTATTGCAACTTAGAAATGGATTATTGTCTTTTTTTTGTGTGGTGTAATTTGCACATCAGTGAAATAATCCACAGATTTACAAAGCATTACCCTATAAATATATGCAAATATTTCCCTGAGTTCCCTTCTAAACAGACCTGTCATAAATGAGAAAGTCATCTTTGTTTCCATTTAATTTAGTCCAAACATCATCTTGCTGCTCATCTTGCTGGTAGACAGTAATGTATTCTGAAACGCTTTCTTGCAGTAGGTGAAATTTCCTCTGGGAATAGGACCCCTGATGATTGACAATGATATACGAGATGTTGAGCAGTCCTTCATTCTCTAATTTCACTCGCAGGTCTTCCAATCTAGTGGAGAGTGTAAAGAAGCAAGACCATAAATCATTAGAAAATCATAGGATTTACCACATTCAGTGGAAGTTTGCATGCTTCATCTTGCTTCTATTACACTGAATGTTATTTTCTCCTAGTTTAAATGACAAAAATCTAACACTACAAAAACATTCTTACCATTTGCCATAACTACCAACTATGCTGTCACCAAACAAGGCTCTACAATAGCTAACATGCCCTGGGTCCAGTCCTTGGAAGCAGAATGCAGTACTAAGTAAAGCAGACATCTGTTTTCAGACTGAATTCAGTGTTAGTTTTATTTCATTTTTTTTTCACAGTCTCCATGGTCTAACACAGTTAGTTTATCTTAATGTCTTTATTTGAATGCTGAGGTTTCGGTCACATAGTTGGTCAAAGAATGCACACTGTAAATATAGCAGGTAGGTGAATAATAAAGAAAGCAAACCTCCAGTAAAAGCCCAATAGCTCTCTCACTCATCTTGGCATAGCTATTTTCTATAATAGCCAGGAAAAAAAGGATATTACAGGAACAGGGTCAAAAGGAAAACTGTAGAATATGTGCACAACCTGGCCGGCAGCTGCTAGTCTTTCCCTTTGGCATCCAGCCATAAAAGTTGTCTTTAGTCTACAGTACAGAAAGCTGCTTTCTAGCTTTACAATGCGTTGGGGGTTTTATTGTTTTGGTTTGGGTTTTTGTTGTTTTTTTTTTTGTTGTTTCTTTTTTTTCCGTTTCAGGAAGTAATCTAGAGTTTGAAAGAGTCTTTAAAACATTCGATAAATATACAGAATCAAACCTAACTACCTTGAAAGCCAACCACAAAGCCCACTTCTGACTTTGATAGAGCCAGAGATTTACCACCATTTTTTTGCATCTAGTTCTTCAAAAACTAGTAAAGATCATTAAATGAATCAAAGATAAGGACTGTATGCAATTCCTGTTTGGGTCAGCTCAGAATTATTTTCTTGCTGCTGTTACTCTCAAGTAAGCTAATTATTTGCACAGAAGTAGCTTCTACAAAACAGAGCCCGAGTCTTGTATGAAAATGTAACACTGATGGTTCCCCCAAATGCTTCATCTCAGCCATGACCGTATCTTTTTTAATAACTAGGACCTCTGAAGAGGGGAAAGCACATAAAAAACACATGGGTTTATGTGCCTTCTCACCTACAGATCTCTCATGAGAGTGATCATGGATCTCTGTTTCAGATGTTCTAGCCATGTCAAGGAATTACAATGTTTGTTGCCCTCAGCATCTTGGCTACATTAATCATCTGTGGGTGACTGAAGTGAAGTCTTGAGAAACTGTTTCTTTTGGTTTTCATTAAAGTAAAGTTGATCATACTTCTGTGAAAGACAATCTGGAGAGACTATCTGTCAGTCAGGACTAAGTCAAGAGATCAGGAATCTGAGCCACTGGCACAGAACATTACTGCTGAGAGTTAACCTGGTCACTGGGGTCCTACATGCCGGCTAGGATGCCAGTATTTGAGGAACCTAGAGTTCATGGAGTGCACACGTATGTAGTTGGACACATGTGTTATCCTCAGATGGCATTAAAACATTGACCAGTTCATGTTTTAACAAAACCCAGGAAAAATATTTACACTTACCTTGAAGCCTGCAGCACGCACAAATATCAGCTAGCTTGGAGGAGAGCCACCACTGTCACCGACCCCCTAGAATTCAGCATTGGATTTTCCTCCCCAATATGCCATTCTGGGGGCTCCTTGCAGTACTGGCTCTCTGTCCCTCCCCCTGGGAGGAGACAGAGAGCCAGAACTAGCCCCAGCCCTGCCCACATGGCTGGGCTTTGTCTGAAAAGAGAAAATAAACAAAATGAGAAAAAGTTCAGGCTCTTTCAGGAACAAAACACAGTGGAATGTTGGCTCCATCCAGTTAAGAAAAGTAAAATAAACTAAATGCAGCTTCTCTGTTTCCTGCTTGATGTATCTTCTTTCTCTGTTTGCAATGGAATTCCCCGATAATAATTAGGTAGTATTTTTTATCATTGTTGTATATAAACAGCTGAAAAGTAAGTGTTCAGAATGACTGGACTTTCTTTTAATGCTACTATTCAGACTATGCTTTTTTCCTCTTTGCAACTTTTCTCTTGACTGCTTTTAACATTTCCGTTATTGGAAAGTGGTCCCACTACTTGTGTTTCAAAATCAGTTTTGCTAAGCCCGTTTATGCTACTAAGAATCTAGACTAGTTCACTCCAGATTCCAGAGTAGTTCCAATGACTTAGAAGTACTTGCATCAACAGGCTAATGTGGTGCACAGCACCACAGAACCTGGCAGAAGTTTATAATGAAAAAAAAAAGCTTAAAGATTTTTACAATTCAATCTGTGGCATTCGGGTGCCACCGAGAAAAGTCTTGGAAGGACTCAGGCACTAGAAACAGTTCTGCAAAAACAGGGAGTGAAAACAGAGTTTCAGGATTCCTCAGACCTCACAGAATCTCCTACCCACACTCAGCGGGGATTTACAAAATGTTTATGAAAATCAAAGCATATGAGAAACCCTGTAATTACCTTTTCCTTTTATTCCATTAACTAGTAATTTTGGCTTAATATGTTCATTAAAAAATCATTATTGAGAAATATATAAAACATAAAACTGCTCCCCAGTGTGTCCTAGCTTGTGAAGCTGATAATTTCACCACTTGCATCAAAGTCTCACAGTAAACACAGAATGTTTTGGAAATACTGATTTCTGATAAAAAAACACTTGTGCTTACATCAATCTTGTTATGTTCTAAAAAAAAAAAAATCAAACATTTTAATAATTTTTTTTTAAACAAGAGCCAGCTTCTGCAGAGCCAACATAATTTGTGACATCTGTCTGTCCCTAAGCTTTCTTTCCTGCAGTTGTACCAAAAGCAGTTTAGGTACAGGACTTTGAAAATTAAACTGTGGTCCAACAGGTATCAACGCAGGCAGTTTTTCACTCTTTCCACACATCTGGAAATCTGCCCACCTTTACACCTATCATAAACACACGAAACTCCTGTGACACCTTGAGATCCTTCTATGTCCTTATGGTCTTCCGCAGCACTAGCATAGGCCACCCAGCAACAGCTGTCTCACCCCCTGAGTGAGATTCTGAATTATACTTCCCTTCCCGTTTCAACTCTCTAGCTGGTTTCCAATGGGAATTTCAACAGTCAGCCCTTTCAGCCAAAGAAACAAGCAGACACGCTGCCAAACCTTAAGTCATGGAGTTACTTCACAGCAAAACCAGCACACTTACCCGCTCCTCCTCCCCCTCCTTGGCAGCTCTGCTTAGCAGAAGAAAACTGTGTGGAGAGAAGGGCTGTGGTATTTATACTGCTCTTGTTTATCTCACTTTGCAGATACGGTTCAAAGTTCAGGGAGCTCATTCTGCATGACCTTGCAAGCAAAGCAAACGCCTTTAGCAAAAGTAGCCAAAATACTTCCCTATTAACTAATTCCACATGGAGACTGTTCCTGTTGCAGAACGACAAGGTATTTTTAATACAAGGACTTTGAATATCAGCACATGTATTTTGTTGGTCTCCCCAGCCACCAGGAGTTAGTGGTACAGTCAGAGGAGGGGCGTGGGGCAAGGACTCATTATTTCCCTAACACAGTGGTAACCACAGTGAGGGGGGAAGGGACTTCTCTATTTATAAAGATGCTGAGCTAGAAGTTTTTTCCCTCATGTTCTTTATCTAGTATTTACCTTAGAGAATGGCATGCCCTGTCTGACGGCATGTGCAGTACAGAGCTCCTTTTGCCCAGCTGCTCTTGGTTACATCACTCAGCCTTAAAACTGGTTTCTATAGGACCTGACAGTTTTAACAACTCTGGTTGAAGCTTGGAGGCTGGATCTTCAGCCATTGAAATCAGTGTAGCTACATGAAAGCCATGAAGCTCTACCAACTGGCAACAGCTACTTAACTCTGTATTACTCTGTCATGATTCCTTAATACCCCCATCACTGAGGTCTGTGCAGACATTCAGGTTAAACTGTTTCCTTATTCTCCTTCCTCAGTGAGAGAATTGTTTATGCACGGAGTGTTTTATTTTGGCAGCACCTTGCTTGAGCTAATTTCCTTTAATGTACATGTTATGTGTGTTTATAGAAAAATAAATGTTTAAAAACCCAGTGTGATCAGAGTTTAAGGTGGTGAGATTTATATTGCTTAGTTCTATGGCCTGAGACTGTTTCCTGCATAGCTGAGTTTTATGCTTCTGGTTGGGTGTGCGAAATGGAACTGCCACTTTGGGGTTTTTCCTGTAGAAGTCCTGTGCTCAAGTCAGTGGAAGGAAAGAAGAAAGAACTGAAGTTTTATTCAGTAGTCTCAGAGGACATGTTACAGAAAACAACACATCAGAATGGGACTGAATTTTTTTAAAGGGTAGAATGTGTTCACATTCCTCATATTGTTAGGGAAACACATCCTTATATTCTTTGCCAGGTTGGGAACAACCCCTCGTAACTGTGATGTATAACTAGACTATTTGCTAGGCCTCCTGCCTCAAGATATAGTGTTGATTTGCAGTGCCAATAAAGCTCTGCAAGTCTGGCTGGAAGTAAGTATTTGGTATACATCGTATCTGTCAATTCCTAAATAAGCACTGACAAAGCCAAAAAGAAATGAAGCAGGTACAGATCCATTAATAGTGTGAGGAATATAGTGCAGCTCAGTAGTGATCAACATATTGTCTCTTGCCAATTGCTGCAACACAGATGGAGGTACTACCAAATGCAGAGCAATAGCACATTCCCATTTCTTTTTCAGCATTGTAGAGAGGGGTGTGCACAAGACTTGATAAGTGCTGAGCCTACCAGCTATATCTAATAGCAATAAGGCTGCCGAGATTAGCAGCTCACAAGCACTGAAGAATGAAGAGTCCAGAGGGAGTAAACTGAGCAGAAAAAGCTAACTTTAAAAACAGCTACCTTGCTATGGAAAGCAAATTGAGGATGGAAATGTACAGTGGTCACTACTGAGAAGCTGGTATTTCCTCCCATGTAGTATGCAGAGATACCTGCAGACCCTTGTGTCCTTATGGAGAGATGAGAAGCAGCTGTTGTTAGCAGTTATCACTGGGCTGATAGATAATATTTATTGTATTATTTATTATTACCTTATCTTTACTATAACTTATATAGTATTAAGCAGAGCTTAACTACATCCATTGTGTCATAAGCCATAAGCATCTTGCTTTATAACATTCACCTTACCTTAGATCACTGTTCTGCTTCAAGATTCATTGAGGGAAAAAAGTTTCTTTGTCTTAAAGCAAATATTAGGGATTTTTATAATGTTGGCTGTGGGTGTAGATAGATCTAATTCAGCAGTTTTTGGAAATCCATAAACTCTAAATAGGTTTAAACTTAGGTCTGATGCATTACCCATTCTGAGTGGAAAAAATACACTTGTTTTACAAACAGTAGAATAAAGATGTTAACAATTGTTAAATTATTACAGACTACTTTTAAAATTGTCTGACCATTACAGTTCTTATATTAACACCTCTTAGATTTGTAGGCCTTTGTAGCCCTTTGTCCATAGCTTCTAAATGAATAGTTGTCTTAACTCTTAATTTTGCTTTCCACTGCAAGTATATTCTGTGTTGTTGAGTATGTTCCAATCTCACTGAAGGATGTAGTTATGAGCTCTAATATGGACAAGTCTCCGATTTTAAACAATAATATTTATAATTATCATCTTGTTTTACTCACTTTCTTATCTGGGAGTAGTAATGATCCTGGTGGAAATAACAGCCCCTTTCCCTTCCTGCTGAACATGAATTATTCCCTTTTTTGACACGATTCAAACTGTTCAGAGCATCACAGCACAGAAATATCAGTGACCGTGGAAATTAACTGATGTTCATAATTTGTGTTATCTAGATTGGTAATGTATACGTTTCTTTAAAAAAAAAATCAAATGGATACAGAATTATGAGGCTGTCAGTAATTGTATGCTGGTAATGTCTTCTGAAGCGATTTGCAACATTTGCAAATAATGAGAGGACAGAGATCCAGCTTGAATTTTATCGTAAGACCTTAGAACTTCAGCATCTGTTTTGCTCTTGTGACTGAAGGATGTCACAAACAGGGAATTCTAAGTCCAGTGGCAGATCTTAAGTCTCTACTGATTCTCCTCATGTCTTCTCATTTTATAACTGTCACTGAGTCAACTCAGTAGAGTTACTCATTCTTTATTGTGGAACAAGAGCAGGCTGTGGAGGTTTACTTTAATGGCTACATAAGCAAGTTTCCACTTGTTTATGAGGCCTTAAGCTCTTGATAAATGCTGTAAATAAAAGTGTAATTTAAGTGAAGACCAAGAAGATACATTAAAGTAAATACAGCAAAATAATCCGAACCAAAAGTTCATTAGTTAAAGTAACTCCAGAAGGAAGGGTCATGGTGCAATATTGGTCTCGTGCTCCCGTCATGTGAGATCTAGGATAGCGTCAGATAAATAAATGCATACTTCTCTAAATTCAAAGGAAGCAACAAAAGCTGACATCCTCTGATACAAACCTGGAGATTGTTTCGGTGAATGAAAGAATAGCTGATACATCCAATTGGCTTCTTAAAAACAATGTGAGACTTAACGGAGTTCTGTTCTGTTAGATAAACATTTTGTTTTTTCTGTTTGGAAATTCCATCATAATAATGAAGTATCTTCTCTCTTTAAAGCAATCTGAAGCACACTGTAATTAGCAAGGGAAATATGGGGGTTTTATCAGACATGTCTTAAGCCATAAACACTAGACAGATTACAAATGCAAACTGACCCTAGTTGCTGAACACCTATGTGTATTCTGAGTTCCTTATTGGCTCTGTTTGTTCCTTGCATTTATCCTGCAATCGCTCTATCTGCCTGTAAGTTCTCCATGTCACCTCAGTGGTCCTAAAACCAATGGTCCTCTTATCATTTGAAGGAAGGACAAATCAGCTGATGATACCCAACAGATGGTTAAGAAGATCATAGCTGTACAATAGTTTCTGTATTTTTGTATTTTTCAGTGTACTCAGTTACTACTTGGCAGTCCTGTGACCTACAGAAGAAAACTGAAAATTCCCTCATTTTGGTGTGATTCTGCTTAGGCTCCTAGTGTTGGGATAGTAAAACAGGAACAAACAAATGTAACCATGCAATGCCTAAAGCAGGGTATCTGTACAGGTCTCCTGTATGCATCCCATACCCCATACAATGATCAGTGATCCCTCCTACAAGAATAATATAGTTGCACCAGGAATCCAGCAGGCAGCTTTAGGCTTTCCAACATGGTGCCTTGAGTCAATGCATAACTAAAGTGATTAAGGATCTGGACCAATGAATACAAGGTAAGTTAAACAAAACCTTGGGTTTTTTTCTGTATTCTCTTCACATTAACAGAGCAAGTCTTTAAGAGAGTGTAACTATTACCATAACTTCAGCAATGCATACAATTCCCATTAAAGTCTTTATACCAAATAACTCCTTTACAAAATGGGAATGAAAATGATTCATCAGCAAAATCCACAGCAGTTCATTCCAGGTGACTAGAAATGCTTCTCACCAGAAATACCTGTACAAGCAAGTTCTTGTTAATGATTGGTAACAGGTCATGCAAGCATAGTTCACCGCATTGAACCCTACCCATGGAATGGAAGTCAGAACATCACAGTACATGGGATTCAGTGACAATATACAGTGAACCTTACAGGAAGTTCAAGTCTGTTCTTTGATATGGTTTAGTGTGAGGTGTCCCTGTCCATGGCAGGGGGGTTGGAACTAGATGATCTTAAGGTCCTTTCCAACCCTAACTATTCTATGATTCTATGATTCTGTTTGTAAAATACAAGAAAACTGAAGTGAAAAGTGGGTCCAGCTAATGAATAAGAGGGTTTTGTATTAAAAAGTTCTCTTTCAAGAACTGTTGAATTGTAATTAAAAAGTGGATTACATACTTTTGGTTAAATTTATTTTTGTGGCTCTACATTGCTTTGTTTTCCTGAGAGTACAGCAGTGGCTGCAAACATCATGGTCTGCAAGAAATGCTAAGAGAGCTTAAGGACAGATTCAGATAGCCAAGTGCATGGTGGAGATTGTTTTACATTAAATTGGGTCTGACAAAATAAATAATTATGGCTTCAAATACATGATATTCGGGGTTACCTGTTGAGACTTTTCAGATAGCATAGTCCTGGAATGCTGAACTGTGGAAAAAGTCTTGTGTGTCCTTCTTGGGACAAGAGTAGGTGAGTGTGCCACCATGTACAATGAAGGTACATCTGGCTAAATCAACAACTTCCTACTGTTCTGTACATCCTAGAATTTCAAAAGCAGCTACCACTTCAGCATCAAAGCATTCTAAGTAGTAAATTGTGAACCCCTGAAACAATTTGCAGATTAAGTAAAAAAGTAGATAAGTCTAAAGGGCAGTTTTTACTCAAAATATACTTTGCTGCTGCAGCACAAAGGAAGCTGAGGCTGACAGCCATCTACTCCCACCATGAGTAAAAACCACTCTCACAAAAAGGGGCCTCCTAGCGCAGTAATAAACTCCAAACACAAGACCTCATATGGTCTCTGTAGATAAAGAAATATTGTAAGCCAATACTGGCCTTCTGAAGACTGGTAGAAGAACTGAACTGTTTGTGTTATACATAAAAGCAGAGGGAGAGCTGTGCTTATACATATGCTTGCAACAATCAAAGCCTGAACAGACTGGTTGTCTCCTTCTGGTCTTTTAATGCTGGTAGAAATCTGGAAGAGGCAGATCTTTATCTGATTTCTATCAGGAAACATCATTTGATATGTGAGGAGGACCTCATACTGCCTATCTCACAATAACACCTTTCCTGTTGTTTCTCAGTTCCATTATTTAAAAGTCAGCAATAGTGACTAGTATTCAGCCCTGCCTAGATTTTATTTTGTTAACAAAGCTATACTGGCTTACAAGCTGTACCTTCAGCAGACAGTACTTCATTAAACATTCAGCAGCCACAGTCCAGTTACTGCTATATAGCTATTTGGTATCTGCAACCCACACTCAGACTGTAATGGCTATGCCTATAGCCAGCTGGATAACTGCACACATCCTGGAATAAAATCATAGAATAGTTAGGGTTGGAAAGGACCTCAAGATCATATAGTTCCAACCCCCCTGCCATGGGCAGGGACACCTCACACTAAATCGTGTCACCCAAGGCTTCATCCAACCTGGCCTTGAACACTGCCAGGGATGGAGCATTCACAACCTCCCTGGGCAACCCATTCCAGTGCCTCACCACCCTCACAGTAAAGAATTTCTTCCTTATATCTAGTCTAAACCTCTGCTGTTTAAGATTCAACCCCTTACCCTTTGTCCTATCACTACAGTCCCTAATGAAGAGTCCATCCCCAGCATCCCTATAGGCCCCCTTCAGATACTGGAAGCCTTCTCCTCTCCAGGCTGAACAGCCCCATCTTTCCCAGCCTGTCTTCCTACGGGAGGTGCTCCAGTCCCCTGATCATCCTCGTGGCCCTCCTCTGGAAGTGCTACATTCTCACTGATTCAATAGATTGGAATAGTTTTAATACTAGATATAATGTACCAGTAATAACTTCATATTAACTGGTCAAAAAGCTAAAGTCACCAGCTTCGTATTTCCAAGTATTTCCTATTCTCCTGCAGAGTTCACATTTCTGTTGAAAATTAGTCATTAACACACATTTCTTTTTGTGTGTTTTGAATGGCATACGTATAACAGAAGTCCCTAATCTTCAGACATTACAGTCCTACATTTTACTTTCTGCAGGTGCTGCTCCTGAAGGTAACAATGAAGAAAAAGTAAAATCTTGAATATAGGTATTATTACTGTATTACGCTGACAGTGGACCAGCAAGGCTGGAGACCGTTATATCTGAGCTGCCTTTACACTGTCAATCTTCCTATTTTTCCTACAGCTTTGGTCTCCTAGGGTTTGGCTGGTTGAGGGAAAAGTCAAAATCATAGCAGAACTGTAACAGCATTCCATAATGAAGGGTGCAGAATGCAACACAAAGGAAATAACTCAGCGTTTGAAAGAAAGATAAGTGAGAGCAGAGAACATACGATGACATTTTGCCTGAGGACACCTTTAGAAGTCACCTGCACAAGCCACTGCACTAATCCACATCACTGCAAAGACATGAAAAAATCTGCCCTGCAAAATTCAGGCAGCCACAACTGGCTGCTGCTGTGAGATTCCCTTAATTCGTATGTTCACATGTGCTTGGATGGACCTCCTGGCTTGTCTGAGAATTCACACTGAACTGGCTTCATATCATGTTCTCTAATTACAGGCAGTAACAGCAACACCCACATTTGAGTCTCCTTAGCCCCTTCCAATAGCGCTGGTTCAACTTGTGGAACTAGAAAAGTGAGTCCTGGTCCTGACAAGAAATAGTCATTATGTTGTGCCTCGACATCTCTCCAGTCAACAAAAAACTTTCATGGCTGCTCATTTGTAAGGACTTTTGTAGAACTACAGGAGAGATGAGTACCAGGTTGGCATTTTACTTTGGTTAAGTCCTCATCTCTAACTGACCTCTATTTCACTTTTTTAATGGTTGTCTCTTGGCAGAAGACATGTTCAAAACATTACTCATTCATGCCTTATATTATTTACTAGCTATTATTTACACATCAGGAAATAAAAGTCTTTAAGAGCTGGATGTAAGGAGTTGGTGGTATCCCCAGTAGAACCCAGAGTCAGTGTCTCATGTTGGAAGAGTTGAGCAGCTTCCACAACTGTCTTTGACTTTCAGCATTTCATGTAGGCCTCTAAACTGCAACTTTTTCTTGTCTGAAAAAAAAAAGGAAAATAAACAAAGAAAAAACAAAGCAGAGATTTGTGCTGACTCTGCATCACAACCATTGCCAGATTTCCTGTAAAGCCTCGGGAAGAGGAAACAAAATATGAATGTGAAGTGAAAAAACTTGTAGCACTTCAAAAACCATGGCAATAAAGCTTCAGAACATTGTCTCCAACAGAGCTAGCAGGCATCCAGGAGAGACAGATCAGAAAGCTAAATGCATAAGTGATCCCATGACTGTAATAACAGTGATAATTAAAAATAAATGCTTTTTCAATTATATTCCCCTTTTTGCAGAGATTTAATGATGTATTGCTTGTAAAGGTTTTAAGTTAATGATAAATTGTTTTTTGACTCTCTAACATGTTCCCAAGGTAAGTTACAAAATGCATAATTAAAGGACCACCTGGGATTTCAAACATCTAGTTGTCCTGAAGCCAAATGCAGGACTTCATTCTCCATGGTTCAGGCAAAACCCTGTGCAGTCAGCAGCTCATGCACTGTTTGAGGCTTATGGTGTGGATCGTGCATGAGGCTGCTCTTAAGAACTTAAACGACAGAACAGACAGAGGCTCAATGCTCCTACAGGACCACATGTGCTTTGATAGCTGCTCCATCTGTGCACCTGCAAAGGCAGTACTGGAGTTGTTGTTATAATCTGCACAGTTGCAGTCAATGTGCCACATAGCACACATGGTCTTGCACAGATGGAAGACACACTTAATGGATGCAAGGCTGTGCCAGAAAGAAAATACTTCTTGAAGGAAAAAGTCTTCCCCTAGATACTGTGAAGAATCATTTTCAGGTTGCCTGACTTCCCAACTTTTTGTTGCTCTTGACATTATCTTAATTGCGTGTGGGACATTTCTATGATTGTCCCCAGCTTCTGAAGTAAACTTTCATCTACAGTGAAAATTTTATGCACCTATCAGTCAGACATAATTTCTTCCAGCAATAATATGGTCCATAGGTCTGTGGTTTTCTAGGAAGATTATGTGGCCTGAAAGAAGGAGTAATCTCAGATTATCTGCTTGTGTTTCTGGAAGTGTAATACATAGAACTGCTGCACTGATAGTGGGCTACGTCAAAGCCTTTTTTTTTCCAGTTTAGCTTTAATCCTTTTCAGACCTTCTAGATTTCCATGAATTATTAAAAAGAGATACAAAGAACATCATATTTCATGTCTTGATGTGCTATGTTCACTGCTGCTTATCAAAAAAAACCCACAAAACCACTTTTTCAAATCAGGTTACAGAAGATTTCCTTGTGAAAATCTGGGTTACATGTGAAGAGGTAGTATCTACATATGTGAAATCTTTATAAACAGTGTGTGTGTGTTATTTCTATTTATGATGCAGAATGCATACACATACAAAAATGCCACGGTATGTATGTATTTTAACAAGTAGCACAGGTTACTTTCTAACAAAGGATTTCCTTAAGAAGTTTCCCAAATACTGACCTAGCCAAGGCCTGCTGAATATTTTCTGGGAGCTGGACTAGATGACCTTTAAATGACCCTTCCAACCCAACCTATTCTGTAATTCTATGATTCTATATTCTGGGAATAGGAGGAAGAGATATCAAAGTACTTCACCCTACTGTTATTTAAGCAGAATGCCACCATGCAATTCTTTTAGGTATGCTTCTCATAATTCTGCAGAATCCAAATCACTATGGTTTTAAGACCGATGGACACTTAGCTCCTTAGACTTGCTTCTTTTTCAGATATTTAAAATAATATATCAGAAAATATATGGATAAAACCACCAGAATTCAACCACCTTCTCCTGCAGCATTCACCAGACACTGATCTTCCTAACTTCACTGGTCAGCTGATCTTTGTGGGGTCACAAACACAAAACTTGCACAAAGGCAATCAGATTTGGCGTGGAGTTTACAGGGCAGCAGATAACACTGGGTAGATACAAACACAGACCCTGTTCAGCATGTTACAGTTCTCAATTGTGTTTTTACACAACTGAGTTACAAGAAATGTTTTGGCTTCCATTAAATCCTTCTATCTTCCCTTCCTTCTTATAATAGTATAGAGGACGATTACCAGAATAGCTCTCTGTCAGAGGCACAACCCATGGTTATTTTCCTTCAAACCTTTATAAACAGTCACTGGTATTGTTCCACTAGGCATACCTATCAAAGGGGCTTTTCAGAAATATGTTTCTCTTGTGTAATAGCACACATCTGACTTGCTCTGGGCATAACAGTAAAGGCTTTTCACACACAGAACCAGTCATTGTACAATTGAGACATGTCGAGTTGTCTGACATAGATAAATTTCTTGCAAATGATTAATATCACTACAGGAATGTGCAGCTGATTTCATAAGACTTATTTTAATACTACCACAAAGGGCCATATCATAGCTAACTAGATTCTGCACTTCCCTGGGTGAATCATTTGGCCTTTACGTGGGGAAACATGGTGGGAGACCTGGGTGTGTAACACATGCACTCAGCAGCTTCCAAACCTATCTGGTGAACCAGACAGAACTCTCCAGAAAGCTGGGTGTAGGTCACAGCCTGCTAGCTGCTTGCCCTAGATAAGCTAACATTCCTTTTTGGCCTTCAGTCATAACCTGGATCAACCGCTTCTGCAAAATAACTATTTAATTGATCCTACACATAAGCACGCTTTCTGAGTACTTGGTTTCACATCTGCAGCTTATTAGTTCTTAATTTCTTCAGACAAGAAGGGTTTTCTTTATTGAAGATGAAAAATATATAATTCACGCTTTCCTACAATGAATTTAGTGCTCGGTTTTGTCTGTTTACTACAGCTCTCCCCGGGAGAGGGAACCAATACTTAGTCTGGCTGGATGCTCTCTGCCTTCTTCAGCACTGTCGTGAGAAGCCCAGAGATGGAAGAGAACATCTGTTCTTACTATTATTTCCAAACCAGCTGAAACGTTGTGTCCAGAGGCATATCAGGTTATCTTAATGAAGACAGATTTCTCCAGAGTGTCACTAAGGTGTTTCTGGAAAAGAAAAAACAACACTGGGTGCTTTTAACCATACAAATGGCTAACACGGGTTAGACTCGAGACAAAGATAAAGATCATTTGTATGTTTACTTAACATTTGTTTCTCCTCGTGTAAATAATATGCACTATAAACCAGATTACTTTGAGACTTACAACTAAACTGTACTGTTTTGCAACATAACTCTCAGAAATCCTAAAGGTAGTATACTGGGAAACCCACACCCAAGAGAGGAAAAGGAGAACATGAAAAGAACCAGCTCAGTCTAATTTTATATTTAAAAAGCTATTAGGACAAAAACCTCCCATCTGACCTGACAGTAAAATGAGATGTATGAAGCCATAGGAAAAAAAAGTAAATACAGAAACACTACGGAAAATGCCATTTGGGGGGTAAAGGAGAGGTGAGGGGAACCAAACAGGGAAAAAACACATAAATTAATGAAATATAAGCAAACCACCAACCTTGTCTGGGTAGGCAGGAGGTGCAGAGTGGAAACTTAGTTTTTGTGTTGTACTTCAGCTGTACAACTTCTCTGCTGTCCTATAGCTGTAACTTTATCAATATTTCAATCTTATTACGAGCTACTGGAGATACAGTTCTTTGACTAAAAAAAGTTTAAAAGTTAGATCTGGGTTTAAACGCTTTCAAGTGAACCTTTATATTTTTTAAATGCAGGAGTCATTAAGATTCCTAATGTACTGCTAAGTACCAGAAAACAAGAATAGCTGGCAGACAACTCCTAGATTGCAAACAATTGTCTGAGCAGACCTGTTAACAAGAACAATAGTGTTACATTAGCAAGGCCATAAAGCAATAAAAGAAAGGAAATAAAATAAAGGAAATAAAATAAAGCATTAAAATAAAGGAAATAAAAGGGACATAAATTTAACTTCAAACTTCTTTATATTGCTTTAAAAACCATCATCATTGATAAATTTTTCTCGTACTACTGCATTATAAAACACTGCAATCTTAGAAGTTTATGTATTAAAGAGTGTATGAAAATTAATTTAAATTGATTCGGAGAAAACTCCAGGAACAAACTCACCAACAGAGTTTCAAGGTGACAAGCAGGTATTCTTTATTGCGGCGCCGGGAGACACGGGGGATAGCTCCTCCTAACGTGTGTCCCCGTATTGCTCTACAGGCCATCCTTCTATGGTCACCGAGCATATTACATCATTTTCCAGAAAGTTTCCCGCATTCATACAAAAATGTGATGGTGGTCTTTAAGGGTCGTTTACTTTCCCCAGCTTAATTAACATTACAGACATAGCAATCATCCTGTCCTTCTACTTATCAGCTAGTTTAAGTGCTCCCATCCTGGCCATCAGCTAGTCCCAGATATTCCCCGCCCCAGGTCCTGTTCTTCCATTCTGCTTTTCTCACACTTTTTGTACTAAGGTTCTGAGGACCTGAAACTATGTCAACTACCTTTAGACACTACGGCTATTTTCCATTACAAAGCCATCAAACTTATCATTACTTAGAACTGATTACATTTTGTGCTTTTGTGCCTCCTTGTATCAAAATTGAATGTCTATTATCTATGTTTTGTTTGATGTTGTAGGATTTCTGTGCTGAAGAGCTGCCTTAACTTCATAGGCATTTACATTCTTAGTGGAGGATAAACATGGCAACAGAAATCATGTAGATCTGGCACAGGAACAAGCGAGTTCACAAACAGGCTAATTCACAGGAATTAGGTGGGCAAGCTTGTAAGACATGTATCCATGGCATGCAGCAGCTCTTCTGTGGACATGACTGACACAGAAGCTGTTGAATTGATGACCATTGTGTCTGTTTTGACAAGTTCTATTATTATGCTAGTTTATTGGGACAAATACATTTTAAACTGGTGACAACACATGAAGCACTTGCAGCTCAGGAAGCCAAGCGCTGCTGGGCTGTATCAAAACCAGCATGACCAGCAGGTAGAGGGGAGGTGATTCTCTCCCTCTACTCTGCTCTTGTGAGATCCCACCTGCAACACTGCATTCAGGTCTGGGGCAACACCACAAAGAGGGAGCTGGAGTGAATCCAGAGGAGGCCACAGAAATGCCGTAAGGGCTGGAGCAGCTCTGCTCTGTTAACAGGCTGAGAGAACTGGGCTGTTCAGCCTGGAGAAGAGAAGGCTCCTTGAAGACCTTAGAGCAGTTCCAGTGCCTAAAGGGGCCAACAAGAAATCTGGAGAGGGGGTTTTGACATGACAAGGCAGAATGGCTTTAAACTGAAAGAGATTTAGATTGGACATTAGAAAGTTCTTCCTTGTGAGGGTGGTGAGGCCCTGGCACAGGCTGCCCAGAGAAGCTGTGGCTGCCCCATCCCTGGCAGTGTTCAAAGCCAGGCTGGACGGGGCTTAGAGCAACCTGGTCTAGAGGAAGGTGTCCCTGCCCATGGCAGGGGGCTGGAACCAGATGAGGTCCTTGACAATCCAAACCATTCTATGATTCTATGGCAAGTATCCCAGCAGCTCTGCAGGAGCCATTAGGGGCAAGCCGGCTGTTCTCTTCATCATCTGTGGGCTCTTGGAGTTAGTAAGACAGAGCTTCATGAAAAGGAGCAGCACAGAAAGGACCAGCAGCCTTGCTGGGCAGTACTTCAGTGCAGCTTTTGACGCCACTTCATATAACCATGGAAGAAGGGTATCTTGAATTGGAAGGGATCAGTGAGGATCAACAAACCCAGCGGCTTGCTTCTCACAAAACTGCGGGTACTCAAGTACCTCTCAAACTATAAAAGGAAAACAATACTGTGTGTATGCCTTGCATGGAAGTGCGGTTGTGTAACAGGGAGGGCTGGTTCGGGGTGGGAGCTGAACAGAATCCCCAAACGCTGGGTCCGGTCCGTGCGGGGTTGTGCCGGCAGACCGGGTTACGGGACACAGCCCTCGCACAACACACACTGCAGACGGCGCAGACAGCACTAGACATGGGCGCCTCCCGCCATCAACCAGGGTGCACCCATGGGTCTGCCCGTCCTGTGCCGGCTGCATGGGCGGCCAAACCTCGCGGTTATTTGCCCGGGCATGTCACTTCATTTCTGAAGCCGTCGAACGCGTCTACCCGATGCCTGGCAATAACAGCGGCGATTAATCTTATCTCGGTGGTGATTTAACCGACGCCGCCGCCAGACGCCAGCCGTGCCCGGCCGGGGTGGTGCAGCCGCGGCCGCCCTCCCGCCGTCGCAACACCCTCCAGCGGGCACGGCGGGACGGCCACAGCCACCGCTCCCTGCACTCCCAGCCCCGCCTGCCCCGCGGCCCTTTGGGCGTCCCCGCTAACACCGAGGGCCACCCCTCCCGCGGCTGTGAGAAGCGCGGACTACAGCTCCCAGAATACACCACGACAGCAGCCCCCGTCCCCCCGCGGTGAAAGGTGAATGATGTCGTAACTTCCTCCGCGCGGTGCAGGCCGGGAATGCGAGTCGCGATTGGCCGGCGCCCGCCCCGTTCTGCAGCGTGCCGGAGAGCAGGAAGCGGCCGCGGCGGAGCGGCCTCGACGGGGCGGCCCTGCTCGCGGTGAGTACCCGGCCGGACCAGCTTTCCTCCCCTAGGGGCGCCGCGCAGACGGGCCGCGACCCGGCCGCGAATCGAAAAGGGATCGATTTAATGCGCGCTTTGATGACGTAATAGGGGCTAACGAGCCGGCGGCGCTGCGGAGCTGTGGCTCTGGCCGGTACCGGCCGGGTGCCCTCCCAGGGGCGCCACGTGGGACACTCATGGCCCACGGCGGCCGCTCGCTCGGCTCTCGGGGCGCCCGTGCCCGGTGGGCCCTGGGCGAGGGCTAGGCCTTCCGCCTTCTCCCGCTCCTGAGCTGGGCGGGCGCTCATTGGCTTCTCGGCCTGGAGCAGGCTCTGCCGCCGCATTGCGATTGGCGGGGGTAGCGCTGACTGTCATTAGCACCCTCCAATGGGGCCAAGGTGTGGGCGCGGGAGGCCGCGGCTCTCCGGTGGGGTTTACAGGGCTAGAGTGCGTTGGGGGGTGGGGCGCGCGCGCGGCCCCCGGGGACCGGCAGGGGCGGAGCCTGTGGGAGCCGGAAGAACCCCGACAAGGGTGGGGGGGGGGATGAGAGGTTTCCCTCCGCCTCGGGGTGCGCTGTGGTGCGGCCCGGCTGTGACTGAGGCGGCTCGGGGGTGCGCGGTTCGCCGTGTCCTGCGGCCGCGGCTTCTGAGGAGAAGCGTGCGGCGAAGCGCAGAGGCAGCTCTCGCTGCTCTAGTGCCTGGAAGCGACCGCCGCCACCACACGCCCTTCGGGTAGCGCTTCCTGAGGCGGCTGCAGCCAGATGGCGGTGGCTTGGGCAGGGCTCTGCGGGCTGCTCTGGGACTTCTGGGTGGCCCTAACGCTGTTCTGCCTGTCTGCATTCCTGTGCGACCAATGAGGGCAAGGACAGGTGTCGGGTGCTTAAAAGATGAGGAGTTCCGGCTGTAGTGCAGGACAGTAATAAGATGGGCTCACAGGATAGATTTGTAAAAGCAGAAGTGCAAATCATACATGCCACATGAGATGTGCTTGGTGTTACATGCTGATAAGTTTAAGTTAGTTTTTTACTACTTTTCCCAAGAAAATCAAGCTAAACAAGTCAAGTAGTCCAGTTCCGGCACTTGTGTGTGAGCCTACTCATAAGCGGAAGCTTGAATCACTTCTGCCTGCCTGCCGTGACCTCGTGCTTTTCTCAACTGTGTCATTCACTTACTCTCCCAAAGCCATGCTCTTACTGATTATATACTATTCTGTTGAGCTTTTTTGCTGCAGCATCACTGAAAAAAAACTCTCAGAAAATGCGAGTACTCGGTGCATGCTGCAATCACATTGTGAAATACGAATCCACTTCTCTAAACAAGATAACAAGGTTTTATTAAGGGACAAAGTCAATAAAGCAAAAGCAAACAGTGCTGGGCACGTGACCGTAGCCAGAGGTGCAAATGATTAATATTTGTTACAGGTTTATATACTTTCACAATTCCATTAGTCACATACATATTCATAATCCCTGCATATAGGCAGGGAACATTATAATTAAGTCCAGTAATTTATTATCATAAGTCTCCTCCTCTTGGCGTCTGTGCACTGCTCTTCAATAATTGTGGGTGGGGGTCTTGAGGATGAAGTAATCGGTCTTCCTCATGTGAGGAGGGGTCTTCAAGATGAAGTAAGCAGTCTTCCTCGCAGTGTGCTTTTCAGCTTTGGCCCAGTTGGACGCCCCAGTAATCACACAACTCACTAAAACCAGCCATATCTGTAATTATTGTAATAACTAACAAAGATTTGAAACAGTGTGACCTTCCTGCAAAACTTACAGCAGGACAGGAGTATCCCAAGCTAGCAGATGTTTGGGAGGCTCTGTCTTTGAACTAACTGATAAGTACAAGGATGGTGTGAAATAACTCTTTCATGCTTAGTGGGGTCACTAAATCTTGTTATCTCACCACAGACTTACAACACAAACGTTCTTTAAAACTAAAGATACTTTAGAGGACCAGTGTGAAACAGTTAACTCACATTTAGTGGGGCCACTAAATTCCACAGACTTACAACATAAACATTGTTCTCTTCCTACAACCTAAGTTAAGCTAAAAAGTACTGTAACTCTATATTTTACAGGCACTAGCTTTTCTTCTATCAAGCATGCAAACACACCCCCCCCCCTTTTCTTCTTTTTAACTTTACAGATTCTTCTATTATACGACTTATGTCTTTATTGAGCTTTGGTTTTGTTACTATAAACTCATATAATTATATCCACATAACCACACCTATGATTTGCAAAAGCCAATACATTTATGTGTTTATCACAACATTTAGATATGCAATAAATTTACACATTTTACTAGCTCTTTGTTAACTTATGACAATAAACTAGCTATTGTAAATTGTATGTTTTCTTATGCTTTTTAAGTGTTCTAAGACAAAAACTTTTTAGAACTGATGTGGTGAGAGGCTACTCCATTATTTTGAGGCTTTTTATGGTAATATGCCTCCAATCATTCAATTTGGAAATAAAGTGTATTTGGGTAGGTGGAAATCATGAGAGCTGGAGGCCAAAGTATTGTTTGATTTAAAGGAATTATGCGTTTAACTGCAAGTCATCTGTCCTTTTATGAAGTGTCAGAAATGTGCAAGAAGAATTAAACAGTGAAGAAAATAACTGACAACTTCCCTCGTGAGACCATATAGAACACCAGATGGCAAAAAAAAAAAAGGCAGGAGCTGCTGGTCCTGTATTAACCCACTGTTCCAGATGACTGCAGCAACAGCATCATCTCCTCTCTTCGACCTCATCTTCCCCCTTGTCCTCACAGGCAGGTCTCCTCTGACCCCTGTAAGACCCTAATAGGTATTTCAGAATCTGCTTGGCAAAGCAGTAGTATCAGCTGCAGATAGGCTTCCATAGGTAGTTGCTTCTGCTATTGTTTTTTTGTGCTCTTGGCAAAATGACTTCTTTGTGTGCCAGTTTTTCTGAGATGCAAGGAGCATGAAGTTGTGGTGGAACAGCGATTCCACTATTTCTTTATGACTGTTAAGAAAGTAATAAGAAAATAACTTTGCTTTTATCATAGCTGGGTAATTTTCTCAACTTGTATCAAACCCCATATATGCTTATGTGTGTTTGCTATAGGTGAGGTAGAATTTACACAGTCACACAGAGAGTTAGCAAGCATGGTGACATGAGCTTAGATGTGTTGAGTACACACTAGGAACTGTTTTGTAGTTAGGACTTTCCGATTCAAGTCACACACAAAAAGGATCTGCACCAGAAGCTGGGGATCACCTGCTTTATAGATTCTTCTAGCACTCTGAAGAAGGCTGCTTCTTTGCCACACCATAAATTTCCATCTCTGTATTCATTGTTTGGTTCGATACTGGCTGCTCTCCTGATTTTCTTGTCCATATTAAGTGTAGCAGTACAGTGAAAGGTATGTCTCATATTCCTTTAAGACTCATTTAAGCCTAGTCAGAAACTACATGTTCTTCAGAGTGAGTCAGATTGCTGCAAAGAGGTAATGTTCCTGTGCTAATGTGACTTTGAACTGCTTTTGCTATTTTCTGCGGCATTCTCATGTGAATGTGGGTGTTAGAGATGAGTGCTGCTGCACAGATCTGAATCATTTTGCCTGGAGTTAATTTGTGAAGTCCTTTCATTGAAGTGCTTAGACTCTCTCCCAGTGTTCTTTCGCATAGCAGACTTAACATCCACATCTCATCAACACGCAGAGTTCTGCTAAACCTTTTCAGACTGGAGAACGTCTGCAACTCCCACCCACAGCTATACTTATTGTGTAAGTAAGAGAGGAACAGCCATCAGATTACAATTGTATCTGTGTCTTTCAAAAGGTTGACAAAGAATATTTTACCTTGTAGGGGGAGAAGTTTAAGTAGGCTAGTGAATAAAACACTCTTTGCTCTTGGGTGTGACAGCATGTTAAATCACTGGCAGCTCCTGTGTACTCAGAAACTGAAGAGTGCTGCTTATTACATCCTTATTTAAAGGAAGTAAATATCTTGTATTCCTTAGGTGCAAAATGTGACATAAATATGAAAATGTTAAGAACTATTCTTCCACCAAATGGAATGGTGGAATTGCAAGAAGTAACTGTATAAAGATTCTGATATTATGCTACTGAGATGTTGTAGAATAGGTAGCTCCGAAGATGTTGTATCCCTGCAGCATGTGCTTTGGTAGAGGTGGGTCCCTGCTGAGTCTGTAAAGAAATACACTTACCCACTTTGAATGTTTTTTTCTGTGTATAAATAAGACAAGATTCCACATCAGTAAGTGTATCATCGCCTACCTGTCAACTAAAATAAGGTAAACCTGTTCCAAGACAAATTAGTGTTTCTGTTGTTTTTGTACTCCCTTAATAGTGCTAAGTAACTCACGTTTGTATACTAACCTATTAGTATTTACCAGTTGGCACAGTATTTTTACCCTCTTGCCATATCTTTTGCAGAATACTCCTTTTACCATGGAAGCTGAAGAAACGATGGAGTGTATCCAGGAATTCCCTGAACACTATAAAGTTATTTTAGATAGACTGAATGAACAACGTGAACAGGACCAGTTTACAGATATCACTTTGATTGTTGATGGTACGTATAGGCTCATGTTCAGTTTCTCATCAGCCAACACCTCCATGTCCTTCTCTGCCTGGGATTGCCCCGACCCAGGTGTAGGACTTTGCACTTTGCTTTGTTGATCTTCATCAGGTTGGCACTGGCCACCTCTCAAGTTTGTCAAGGTCCCTCTGGATCCCATCCCTTCCCTCCAGCATATCAAAAGCACCACACAGCTTGCTGTCATGAACAAACTTGCTGAGGGTGCATCAATTCTAATGTCCATGTCACTGACAAAGATGTTCAACAGGAGCATTCCCAACACTAATCCCTAGGGGACACCACTCGTTACTGGTCTCCAATTGGACACCAAGCTGTTGACCACAGCTCTTTGTGTGTGGCCATCCAACCAATTCTGTATTCACCAGGTGGTCCAACCATCAAATTGATGTCTCTCCAATTTAGAGACAAGGATGTCATGTGGGACAGTGTTAAATGCTTTGCACAAGTCCAGGTAGATGATGTCCACTCTACCCCTGTAGAACAGTTCTATAGCCCCGTCATAGAAGGCCACCAGATTGGTTAGTCAGGATTTCCCCTTAGTGAAGCCATGCTGGCTGTCACCAAGCACCTTGTTGTTTTTCATGTGCCCTAGCATGCCTTCCAGGAGAATCTGCTCCAAGGTTTTGCCAGGCACAGAGGTGAGACTAGGTCTGTAGTTTCCAAAGTAAAGTAAGCAAATGAAATAAAAATTACACTTCAGGAACTGTGGTAGTTTCACCTGCAGCACTCACACAAAACTTAGCTTGAGTGCTTGTTCCTACTCTGGTACTGCCAAATCCACATGTTGAGCTCAAAGCTGCTTTTGCGTGCAGCTGTGTAGTTATAATCCATGTTGCTTCTCTTATCTCTGTCACATGGACCCTCTTGGTTGTTCCTGCCCAGGGGAAGGCAATGCAAGGATGGGGAAGAGCAGACCCTCTTCTGTTCTGCAGTGGTATTTATGCTGGCAGAAAGGTACATAAAATACGTCAATCTATAAGAGCAACGAAACCCAAGGAGAACCTGGGTGAAACCTGGGAGCTGAGTCCAAGACATACAGGAAAATGTTTGCCTAGGAATTTCCCATGACTTAAATATCTGAAAAGAGAAACTCTGTAGGGAGTAAGCCCTCCAGCTGACATGAGTTGCAGAACTTCAGCAATGTTTGATGTCAGCAGAGGTCTGCTGCGGTAGTATCCCATGTTACAAAGAGAAATACTAAGTGACTGTATGCTGCTGGAATAGATACGTAGACTAGGTGGTCTGTTTTCTGAATCTGCACTTACTCCTCAGTGTGGGTAAGGAAGATGTTACCCTAAACAAAAACTTTTGCCTCTTTTTACAGGTCACCATTTCAAAGCTCATAAGGCTGTTCTTGCTGCCTGTAGCCAGTTCTTTTACAAGTTCTTCCAAGATTTCACTCAGGAGCCCTTGGTGGAGATTGAAGGTAATGTGATTTGTGCAAATAAAACCCTTCAGAATTGTGTGCCCAAGATGGAAATGAATTTAGTATCCTTAGTACACGCTAACAGGCATGCTTGGTCATATAGAATCAGAGAATCATAGAACAGTTAGGGTTGGAAAGGACCTTAAGATCATCTACTTCCAACCCCCCTGCCATGTGCAGGGACACCTCACACTAAACCATATCACCCAAGGCTTCATCCAACCTGGTCTTGAACACTGCCAGGGATGGAGCATTCACTAGCTCCCTGGACAACCCATTCCAGTGCCTCACCACCCTCACAGTAAAGAATTTCTTCCTTATATCCAGTCTAAACCTCTGCTGTTGAAGTTTCAACCCGTTACCCCTTGTCCTATCACTACAGTCCCTAATGAATAGTCCCTCACCAGGATCCCTGTAGACCCCCTTCAGATACTGGAAGGCTGCTCTGATGTCTCCATGCAGCCTTCTCTTCTCCAGGCTGAACAGCCCCAACTTTCTCAGCCTGTCTTCATATGGGAGGTGCTCCAGTCCCCTGATCATCCTCGTGGCCCTCCTCTGGACTTGTTCTAACAGTACCATGTCCTTTTTATGTTGAGGACACCGGAACTGCACACAATACTCCAATGAGGTCTCACAAGAGCAGAGTAGAGGGGCAGGATCACCTCCTTTGACCAGCTGGTCACGCTTCTTTTGATGCAGCCCAGGATACGGTTGGCTTTCTGGGCTGCGAGTGCACACTGAAGCCGACTCATGTTCATTTTCTCATTGACCAACACCCCCAAGTCCTCCTCAGGGGTGCTCTGAATCTCTTCTCTGCCCAACCTGTAGCTGTGCCTGGGATTGCTCCCACCCAGGTGTAGGACCTTGTACTTGTCATGGTTAAACTTCATGAGGTTGGCATCAGCCCACCTCACAAGTGTGTCAAGGTCCCTCTGGATGGCATTCCTTCCCTCCAGCATATCAACTGAACCACACAGCGTGGTGTCATCGGCAAACTTGCTGAGGGCGCACTCATCCCACTCTCCATGTCACTGACAAATATGTTGAACAAGACCGGTCCCAACACCAATCCCTGAGGGACACCACTTGTTACTGGTCTCCAGCCAGACAATGAACTGTTAACCACAACTCTTTGCATGAGGCCATCCAGCCAGTTCTTTATCCACACAAGTGGTCCACCTATCAAATTGATGTCTTTCCAATTTAGAGAAAAGGATGTTGTGTGGGACAGTGTCAAACGCTTTGCACAAGTCCAGGTAGATGACCTCAACTGCTCCATCCCTGTCCATTATTTTTGTAGCCCCATCATAGAAGGCCACCACATTGGTCAGGGAGGTTTTCCCCCTTAGTGAAGCCATGCTGGCTGTCACCAAGCACCTTGTTGTTTTTCATGTGCCTTAGCATGTCTTCCAGGAGAATCTGCTCCCAGATTCTGCCAGGCACAGAGGTGAGACTGACTGGTCTGTAATTCCCCGGGTCATCCATTTTCCCCTTCTTGAAAATGGGGGTTATATTTCCCTTTTTCCAGTCATCAGGATCTTCACCTGTCTGCCATGATTTTTCAAATATGATGGCCAGTGGCTTTGCAACTTCATTTGCCAGCTCCCTCACATCTCAGCTCTTGTGTTATTCTGAGGCAGCTACCTCCACTGAAAAAAAAAAAAAAAACTCTGCTGAAGAAAAATTGAAAATACCCAGTCATGAAATCTTTTGGAAAGTGTGAGGTTCTATGGATGGTTTGGGTTTGGGTTTTTTTTTCCTTTCTTAGTTCCCCCCAGTACGTGGCTAATGGAGGTCAGCCTCTACATTTTTAGGACTAGCAATGTGACATACAATCTTTTCCCTGAAAACAGCCATTCTGTTGAGATGAAAAAGGGTGAGACGAAAAAGGACAGCCAATGGAAGATGCCTTGGCTGCGATGCAAGAACAGGATAGACATGAAGCAATACTTGACTGGTAAACGTGGAGCAAATTCCTGGAGCAGTATCTCAGCCTCCAATAAATTGCTGCTCAAAAGTCTCTTGGGAGAGAGGTTGTATTTCTGTATTCATACTTTTTATTATTCAGCTTATTGTCTATCATATCATTGCTTATATCTTTGTTGTGATATAACTCTGTAGTTGTTCCAGATTTACATGTTTCTATAGTAGACTTTTTATTCAAACATAAGCCCTTTAAGGGTGTCATCTTTATGAAACTGGGAGCTACAGTACTGTGATCAGGGGTATGCAAGATTCATCAGATAGATAAGTCTGAGAAAATGGTTCTTTTTCTTGCCTTGATACAGGTGTAAGTAACATGGCATTTCGTCACCTAATTGAGTTCACATATACAGCAAAACTAATGGTCCAAGGTGAAGAAGAAGCAAATGATGTTTGGAAAGCAGCTGAGTATCTACAGATGTTAGAAGCGATCAAAGCACTTCAAACCAGGTAAGCCCATAAACCTCTCTTTCTTCCCAACACTGATGTAGAGTCACAAGAATACTTTTACAAGAGCTGACTGCCAGGATTCTGTTCCTTCTCCTGGAATCTCCTAAACTTGTGTGGACCACATACTGTTCTGTAAGATACAAGTGAAAATTATACAGGCTAACAAAGGAATGTCACACTCTTTGTGTTGGAATTCAGTGATAAGTGACGTGGCTGGTAAATGTTGCAGACATTGTAGGGCTAAGACTTTGTGGTAACTAATACCATGTCTCTGTGCTATCTGACTGTCCACACCTGATTGACAGCTGGGGAGTGACAATGGGCCTCAGTAATTAGACCACATTAACAAGTTTGTCCTGGTGCTTTGATTTCATGCAGCTTTCTGCTATTTCTGAGAGAATAAGCAGTGGTTTTAAAACTTCCTGCTGCAAAATTAACCTTTCAAATTTCTTGAACAGTTCTAATCAGTTTTATACAGAATCAGTACTTATGGAAGAATGCTGTGGCACTTTTTTTCCAGTACCAGCAACTGTACTCCATTGACAAACTCCAATCTGAGAAAAGCAGGTGCTAGTCCCATCATGCTGGTTTTCTTCCGCTTTCTTCCCTTTCACTTTCAGAAAGTGCCATCACGTCTTCATGCCTTCACAAGGAACATCTGCATGCTCTGTCTGTATGAAGTAGAGGAAGGGGCAATAAATGCTTCCAGCATTGCTATTATTATTAGTTTCTCTTCTAGGCCTGCTGAAAGGTCTTTGCATTCAGGCTAAGAAAAGACTTGCTTCCCTGAAAGTGGCATTAGCTCCAAGTTCCTCTAGTAGCTAGACAACGTTTTAAGAAAACCTCCATCCCATGGTATGCTGGATACTTGGTTTTCAACATCAACATTTATTTCCAAATGAACTGCTACTCTGTTAGCAATAGAGCTGAATAAGTATGTGACTTTTTTAATAGGAAAGATACAGGATTGTGCATTTCTAGTCCTACCCTCCAACCTTACAAACACACTTTTTTATATTATTAAGACTAAGTATGGTAACACCAAAAGATTAATTTTATTTAGTTGGTTGGTTTTTTACTTCTGGAAGAAAAGCAGACTGTAGCTGCCTGCTTGGGGAATTCAAAAGAAACTTGAAAGTGTGTGTTCAAATCAGTATCCCTTTGAGTCAGTGTACATTACTACAGCTGTTGAACTAGGATTCATAGAATCATCTCGCTGGAAAAGACCTTTAAGATCATCAAGTCCAACCATTACCTCAAGACTGCCAAGTTCACCGCTAAACCATGTCACTGAGGGCCTCATCTACACATTTTTTTAGCACTTCCAGGGACTGTGACTCCACCACTGCCCAGGGCAGCCTATTCCTATGCCCGAGCACCCTCTGTTCAGAAATTGTTCTTCATATCCAATCTAAACCTCCCATGATGCATCCTGAGGCTATTACCTCTTGTCCTATTGCTTGTTACTGGAAAGAAGAGACCTGCCACCTCTTTGCTCCATCCCCTTTCAGGTAGTTTTAGGGAGCAGTAAGGTTGCCCACTGAACCTTCTCTTCTCTGGACTGAACAAATCCATCTCTCAAACCAAACGGTCCAGCCTGCAATTACATCCCACTATTATATGATGATATGTAGTTTCTTGGTTATGCACCCTAGTAAATGTTGTAATTCTTGTTACAAGGAAACAAAATGTTTTGCTTAATGAATGCACACGCAAGCCAGTCTGTTCTTAAGAGTTATTCCTGTTGTTTATGAGTTTTTAAGTGAGGGGTTTTTATGTTTTCTGGGTTTGGTTTGCTTTGCTTTGGGTTGTTTGGTTGGTTTTGGGGTTTTTTTGGTTGTTGTTAGAAAGACAAACTTGTGTACTACTGTCAGTTTCTGTTTTCTCCTCCACAGTAAGAGGGGGAAGAATTGCAATACAGTGCCTCAGTCAGAGCTTTGACTGAAAGGGGTAAACTTCAGAAACTTAGAGATGAAAAACTGAGAAACTTCAGAAACTTAGAGATGAAAGTAGAGATTGTTACAGAACTATTTGTATAATACCTCAGAGTTGCACATCACATTTAGACTAGCAAGAAAACAACCAGCTGCTATTACTTAAAAGTGTTTTCACAAGTGTTGTATGTGTGTATCCCCATCCAAAGTTTCATACAGTGTGATCAACAATGATGGTCTCCCCTTTGCTAAGCAGATTATTCTTCTGATATGTGATCCTGTAGCTCCTTGCAGTAATGTGCAAAGTAATTGATACCTTCTAGACATGTGGAGTCCAGGCCAGGTGAAACTGTAAGTTTAGCTGCTCTGTCTTCCTGTGTCTGAGTAAGGTGCAATTTAATAAGCTGTATCCTGCATTAGATAATTAGTTGCACATCTTTGACATCAGGCTTTGCACAGTACCTGTAAGTTGTTTCTCTCCTATTACTAGAAAACATAAAGTGATGGGGAATAGATTACATGAAAGGATTCATCACGTTGCAAAGGAAGGTAAAAACACAGCTTACTTCTGTCACTGTAATTTAAGGGGAAGATAGCTACTCATTTTTTGAAACTGATTATCAGTGCATTAAGTGCTGCAGGTGATTTTGAAGGTGTGACTTGAGAGCCACTTGGCTCTGTCTGTGTTTGAGCTGGCATGCTGTCCCTCACATCTTGGAGGAATGGGGCTGTGTGTATATGATGCAGGGAGAGTAGGAGCAGAGCTGGGGGTTGGTTGTGTTTAAGCCCAGAGAAGTAAAAAATAACCTTTCCACATTCCAGTGTCTTTTATTTTTACCTCCCCTGTTAGCTGTATTCTTTCGAGAAGTATGAGAGGTTATAATGTGATTTCACTGTGTAAAGTCACAGCTGTAGTGTTTTTGTAGCAAGCTGTAAGCACTGTAGGCAATTGCACACACACCAGAGCTTAAGAGGTGAAAGGCGTAGGAACGACTTGAATCTTATTTCTGAGTAGGTAGGCCAAAGAATTCCTTCCTTGGGGGAAGTTTTCTTTCCACATACAGAATTTCACAGGTTTCTTAGGCCAGTTAACCTCATGACATAGGTTTATCTTTCTTCTGAATAGCTGCTTTGTATCATGCAAGCAAACCTATTTAAAACTCTTCAGTTGCCTTATCTCAAAAGCTCTTCAGCTTTACCCATGCTATTTTACAACTCTAAGGAATATATATAGAGAACAGACTAGCTTCTGATATCCACACAGATTATGTGCGCATTCATCACTCAGCTTCCTTGAGAAACAGCTAGAGAGTGTTAGATACTGAAGCCCACTATTAGGCAAGAATTATGTCTGTGCTTATGAATCTTAATCATGTTTATCCAAATGCTTTACAGGAACAAAGAAAACTCATCTCCTTTAGACTCAAATCAAGCACAAGGAAACAATAATCCAAAAAAGAGGAAGGTAGCTGAAACCTCTAACGTCATCACAGAAACACTTCCATCTGCAGAATCGGAGCCTGTGGAAATTGAGGTTGAGATTGCGGAAGGCACGATTGAAGTGGAAGACGACAGCATTGAAACACTTGAAGAAGTAGCTTCTGCAGAGCAATCCATAAAGTACATACAGACAACGGGTACATCAGATGAATCTGCGTTGGCTCTTCTGGCAGACATCACCAGCAAGTATCGTCAGGGAGAGAGAAAATGCCAGATCCAGGAAGAAGGTGATAGTGCAACTGATACCTCATGCAAACAGGTAGAAGGTATTGAAATTGTGGAACTTCAGCTGTCACACATGAACAATTTATTCCACTGTGAGAAATGTAATCGTTCGTTTAAATTGTTTTACCATTTCAAGGAACACATGAAAACACACTCCACTGAGAGTTACAAGTGTGACATATGCAATAAAAGGTACCTACGAGAGAGTGCTCTGAAACAGCACCTCACCTGTTACCACCTTGATGAAGGTGGTGCTAGCAAGAAGCAAAGACCTGGCAAAAAAATACATATATGCCAGTACTGTGATAAGCAGTTTGATCACTTTGGACATTTTAAAGAGCACCTCCGGAAACACACAGGTAAGAGCACTGCTATAGTCCTGTCCTTGTAGCCTTAGCTAGGATTTTGGGGATTTGCATGTTCTGGGGAGATAGAGAATACAGTGAAGAGAGCACATGACCCTTGAGTGCTAGAAATACTTGGCTTCTAGTTAACAACTAAATGCTGTGTTTTGTTTGTTCATTTGTTGTTTCATTTTGTCTGGGTTTTTTTTCTGTTGATGTAAACTTGTAATGGAGTGAAGTGGTTAAAAATAGGCACCTAAACCCAGAAAGCAATAATGAAGCTTCTCTCTCAAGTCTATTAAATCTAAAAGATGTTTCCAAAATTATTTCTTTAGGCATGTTTCCTTCTTCAAAAATACACAACTGAGAAGTTACTTTTATTTTCACAATTCTAGTAGTAAGTGTTTCTGTTGAAATACGATCTGACCTGTGAACTTCTTAGTGGAATACTGTTTAGCGGTATTTTTATCTAATAGAACTGAGCAAATGTCTATTAATGCATTAGGCATAAATACATCCTAACAATTCTCTCTTGTACTACCTTGTTTGGAAGGCTTCACTCTTGCTCTTGACATCTCGTCTATGGCTTGATTTTAATTTGTTAATTTACACAGCAAAACACTTCTAGTGACTGATGCACACTGTCTTTTTTTTCTCTGAAATGTACCTGTTTGAAATCTGGATATCATGTTTTGAGTACAAAATTCCTTGTGCTGCTTCTTTCTGCTTCCGCATGGGAGGTTAAGATACTATTTCTTCATTTCACTGAAAAGTCTGCTATCTGAACAGATACTGAGGTTTATATAGATAACTCTGAATGTAAAATGTATGTAATCCTGGTCTTCCAGATGTTTTTGTTTAATATGTCAGTTATGAGGCATTAGTAAGAACTGAATGGAAGGTAGCAGCCCTGCTTCTTTCACAGATTCTTATTGTTGTTAAAGCCTGCAAATTTAAAGAAATCTTATTTCTTTGTATCTGTAGCAGGACTGCTGAGTATTGATATATGACACTGTTCAGTCTGTTCCCAACAGTCCTTAAAAGTTCCATTTATAAACAGTCTTTGGCAAATCCTCATCCCCTAAGAAGCAGGGAGTGTTTCTCTATTAAGAGCAATCCAAATACAAGCTACTTAACAAAAGTCTTTTCAGAGAAAAGTTTGTGGCAGACTTAACAAAGTAAGCTAAAAATCACAATATGTTGGTTGCTGTTGTGACAAAGAATTCTGGGGACCAAGCGACTTAGCTTATCACAGCAGGTATGGAGTACTTCATAAATATATATTGGTACAAGAATAGCTCATGGAACCTAATTGCTTCTGATTTAGCATCTTCAAAGACCTTAAGCTTAGCATCAAAACAGATACTACCATTTAACTGTGGTCTGTGCTAAGACTAGTGGAAAAAAACCTCCTATTCAGCCTAAGGCTAAGTTTTGAATTTTGTATAGCACTGGTTGAATGCTAAAATGAAAATAAAAGGCCTGGGAGAAAATGTCCTACAAAGCATTTGATCGCATTCTTGCTTCATATCTTCATATCATATCTTCAGCAATAACATGCAAATAGAAGTGGGGCATAAATAGACACCTTCTCAGGGTTGATAACTCTTTTTGATATAGGAGTTTGACATTACCAATGGCTATTATCTTTGTCTTAATAAAAGAAAGGAAGGAGAACCATGGAGTTTGTCTCATTCATGTGCACAGAGCCTTAAGCATCTTCTGGGTCAATGAAAATATACCTCAGAAATGCCTTGCATGCCAAACAGTCATCTCCAGAACCTAGAAAGAGGAAAGGATTTTGTTGTGATCTGATTATCTTTTTGCCCTTTGTGAGTATGGATGATAGGTCACTTGCCTATTGTAAGTAATGCATGGGAGAGAAACTCTGCAAGGCTACTCTTAAGTAATGTGTATCTCTTACATTCTAATTTGTTTTACACAAAAAGAGCCATTTCCTCATACCGAAATTGATTTTGGAATGAAGCTACTGCTCTCAATATGCTGGTCTAATCCTGCTATTCTGCAAAGCTTGTTTTCCCTAGCAGAGACACTGAACAGCTTTGATTCCTGGTGATTTTACTTGATTATGTGTGTGGAAGTGATTATGAATGATTTACTTGATTATGAGTTAAGGCGGAAGTGAAAGAGTTGTGATGTGCTCCAAGCAGCCAAATTAATCGGCCTCATCTGAAAAATCTATAGCTGAAGTAAACTGTATACAAACTTCTTAAAAAAATTAATCAAGGTCTTTGCCATTCTTGGAAAAACTAAAATATGTTTCACAGGAAGTTTAATCCAAACTGTGAGTACTGTCTTCTATAGCAGTGAATAAATAAACTTTATTTACATACCTTGAATAAATTATTCTCTCCTGTGGGTACTTAGGACTGGCAAGTGAAATCTCATCCATTCTCATAAAGGGAGAAAAGATAATCATTGGATCAGGCCAAAACCCCTGTTCTTCATAAAATCTTCATAAAATCTTACTTACATGAAACTAAAATCATAGTTGGCTGACACACAGGGGAGAAGCAGCAAGTTGTCACCTTCAGCAGAGGAGGTTAGCCCCAGCTTACCAGTGTGCATCTCTGAGAATAAAGAGAAGGGAAGAGAGCTGGCACACTGTTTTCCATCACTGCAGTGATGCACTCTCATTGTACAGCCTGGGTCACAGCATCGATATGCACTGTGCAGAAAGTCACACAGTGTGTTTTGGATGTTGCCACCATTATATTTGAATTGTCACTTTCAGACACTTCTGGCAGAATATGTTAGAGATTACTGAAGACTTCGAGTACGAATTCGAGTAGGACCAGACCACAGGGAGGGGGGTCTGTGGTGTGAGTTTCGTTGTGTAGTATCCATTGGTTTCTTGGGCAAAGTCCGTGATTTTTTGATCTGCCAGACTGATAGCAATCCAGTGTCCTCTGTGTTACCCAGCCAGCAGTCTTCAAAACATACAATTTTGTAACAGTTAAGGGAAATATTCTCAACTTTTAACATCTTTTTGTAGCATCCAGTTGTGTAAGGGAGAATTACAGGCTATTTATGGATTTCTTTTGAAAAGCTAATTAGGATCTTCCAAATATTTTTTAAACTAGCTAGGATAGGTCCTTATGCTATTCAGTAAAATGTCTCAGCCTCTTTTGGAGTTTAGGTTGTTCATTTCAGCAGTGATGTGATATCAGTATCTTCAGAGATTAATTATCAGAATTTTAGAAGAAACACAATTCCTTATTTTTTGTACTTTTAACTCCTTTGAATTTCATTGTGTTTGTGCATGATGAAATGAATAAACAGAGACACCAGCTGTTCTTTGCTATTACTTGATGACAGTAATAACAATGCATTACATTGGATGAAAAAGAGACAATTACCTGTTTTCAGCCTCCCTTGCTGTTGTCATTAGCTGGCTTTGTGTTTGGTACCAGGTTTGAAATGAAGGGGCAAAACTGAAAGCAATTTTTTTGTTGCTTGTGCCCATTTATGTCCTCTGTGTTTTCTCTTCACTGTATTTTGGGAGGGAGGGAGTGTTGGTTGGTTGTTTTAATACTGATGCATTGTTATTTCATGGTCATTCCATGCCAATTTTTTCTGCTCAGTTTCAGCTCTCAAGCATAAACTGTTATTCTTGAAAATAAAATTTTGTATTATTTAAATCCTTCCTTCTTTAATATGTCACTCTGTATATTTAATAATGTTGATTCTTTAATTGCAAATATTATCAGACAAAAAAAATTCTTTAATTGCAATATTATCAGACAAAAAGAGAGCTGCTATTTCTTTAAGGTATTTCATCAAAATAGTGATCTAATTTCCATGAAAACTTAAATGGACCTTAAATGACACTGGTAATTGGTACATGTTACATGTTAATGGTGGTTTCTCTAAATGAGAAGTATTAGGGTTTTACCCTTTTATGTACATAAATGAAGTTTACATAGAATGTCTTTTTCTTCTGTAGAATAATCCAGTTGGCCATGTCTTTACAGGATATTTATCAACCTGCACAAAGGGAGCGAGAAAGCTGTCAGAAAAGTGGCTGGTTTTATACACTTACAAATCCCTGTATCTGTCTTAACAGGTGAAAAACCATTTGAATGTCCAAACTGCCATGAACGTTTTGCTAGGAACAGCACACTCAAATGTCACCTGACAGCCTGTCAGTCTGGAGCTGGAGCTAAAAAGGGAAGAAAGAAGCTGTATGAATGTCAGGTGGGTAATGGAAGTACCAGACTCGGGCTAGATACCCCCTTCCTGTGCTGATATTACAGCAGCCTTTCAGTACCTGAAGGGCCTACAGGAAATTTGGAGAGGGACTTTTTACAAGAGCACGTTGTGACAGTACAAGGAGGAACGGCTTTAAATTGACAGAGGGGAGATTTAATTTAGACATTAGGAAGAAGTTCTTTACTGTGAGGGTGGTGAGGCACTGGGACAGGTTGCTCAGAGAAGCTATGGCTGCCCCATCCCTGTGCCAGGCCAGGCTGGATGGGGCTTGGAGCAACCTGATCTAGTGGAAGGTGTCTCTGCCTGTGGTAGGGGGGCTGGAACTGGAGGATCTTTAAGGTTACTTCCAACCCAAAACATTCTGTGATTGCACTGAACCACAGTATGGATCTCTAGTGCAGTGGCTCTCTGGCTCAGTCTTTCTGTGCTTGCTTTCTTGTGTGTGCTGTCTCTCATGGATGCTCACTTTGTCCTTCTTTCGTACTCCTTTGCTCTCGCACATGTGCTCTTGCTCTCATGCGCTCTTGCTCTCATGCACTCTGCTTCGTGCTCTCATTCCATCTGCCCCCTCTTGGGCTTGATTGCTCTTTCTTGCATGCCTTTGCACGCTCTTTCACTCTCACATTCCTCCTCTTTCTCTTGTCCTCTTTTGGTTGGTTGGTTTTTTTTTTTCCTTAAGACCCTCACCTTATTCAGTTCACAGTATGGCTGCGATTTGAGGCTGAATTGGGTTGTGTTGTGAAGAAAACTGCTGGGTATAGTCTTTGTTCAAAAGAAAGAGTGAACTTATTTACAGAAAACACTGAACACCGCAAGAGATTGATTAGGTTTTGTTGCTAATCAAATAATATAATCAGAAGTTTCACTAATGCTGGTGCATCATTTAGTTATGACAATGTGAAGTTAATTCTTGGGAGCATACCTGTGTCTTAAAGATATTTGTTCTGAATATGAGAACTACTATATAACATGAATTTGTATCTGATAGCATCACTGATTTGGTTTTATGTTTTGGTCTGTTTCGGTCTAATCATTTTGTGTCACAGGTTTTTGTTTCTACATTGGTGCAACGTCCTCCCACAGATGTTGTCAATGCAGATTAATGTTTCCTCAGCCTGCAGAAACTACAGCAATTCTTGGATATTTTTTTCTTGAATTTTTCTCTCTTGAGAACTAAATTTGAGTAGTGTTCATTAAATAACTCTTGGTTCACTGAGCAGAGAGATGAAAGCAAAATTGTTTTTTCCTGATGAGCACTTCTGGTGCTCTTCAGTGTATGCCTTGAGTACTGAATTAGGTTCCATGTAGCAAGAACAGTAATTATGTGCTTGGGCATTACCAAGTCATTACCTTTATGTATAACTGAGCTATTTCCACGCATGACCTTTGCTTTTGCTTTATTAAACTGTCTTTATCTTGACCCACGAGGTTTTTTTCCATCTTCCATAATTTTGTTTCCCCTGTCCTGCTGAGGAGGGGAGCAACACAGCGGCTTGGTAGGGACATGACCTTCAATGAGGTCACACCACTGGGGGCATGATACTGTGTGAATTTCATGTACGGTTAAAATCAGTAAAATATCTAATGCTGTACTGACTTTTAAATTTTGTGAGTATCCTGTGTGTGCACAACCTAGATTAGAATGTTGTTTCTTAAAAAGATACAAATAAATACCAGGTCTTCTGTTCATCTGAAGCTGACAGTTTTTACCTCTAATGCATAAGGTTTTTTAATCAAAGGATTAAGAAGCTACACTATGGGCCACGATCTGAAACAGACACTCTATTTTATCATATTTCTGTTGACATTTTTAAACATGCGTATCTTTTGTTTCAGGTTTGTAACAGCGTGTTTAACAGCTGGGATCAATTCAAAGATCACTTGGTAATACACACCGGTGACAAACCCAACCACTGTACCCTATGTGATTTGTGGTTTATGCAAGGCAGTGAGCTGAGAAGGCATCTCAAAGAAATTCACAGTATTTCAGAGCGAATAGTGACAGAAGAGGTTCTTCCAGTTGAAGCTGTGGAAGCTGAACCAGTAACATCAATGACTATAATAGAGCAAGTGGAGCAAGTCCATGTTCTTCCAGTAATTCAGGTACAAGTGGATCCTGCACAGGTAACTGTGGAACAGATGCACGGGGATCTCATACACGACAATCAAGTGAAAGGCACACAGGTGGATGAACTGCAAGAACAGATGCAAATCAGTTACTTAGAAGTTGAACACATTCAGACTGAACAAGGTGCTGAAGTTCATGTGGAACAGTTACATGTTGAGCATGTAAATCAGATACAGATGGAAGAAGTACAGGCAGAACTTATAGATGGAACAGAACTTGAACAAGTAGAGTACGAAAGTGTTGATCAAGGAAAAGCAGAAGAAAAGAAACCTAATCAAGTAGATGGTGGAGATAAGGAAGATCATGAACAAGCTGAAGGCTTAAAAACTCAACAGTTAGTGGATATGCAGAATGAAAAGGTGAACAACTAGGACAAATAACAACACTGTGCAGATACATGAATTAAATACCAAGTTACTTTTTCCATTGGGTTTTGAATTGTCAGTGGGCATATTTCCAATATGCTGTCCTTAGGAAGCTCACAAGTGGACCAAAGTTAGCTATTTTCATGTACAACTAAACTTCTCTCATGAAAAATAACTTACCCATTCATGTAATACCATGGAACAGAAGCTACCACAGACACGGACAGCTTTATGAGGATTTTAAGAATGAGTAACTTGTACTGTTGTTACACCATCCCTGGATATATGAAAGAGTAACTTCACCTCTTTTCCTCTTGCAGTACAAGCAAACTCTTGTTACAGATTCACAGGGTGTGTGGCAGAAGAATCAATAAAACCTGATGGGTCCCATTGTAAGCGGCAGTCGGGTACCTATTAATATTTCAATCAGGCCGCTGTTTCCCAAAAGTGGTCCCTAACTTTCAGGCTGGAGAACAAACATTGTTGGTGGGGGATTCTGAGCACAAAAATCCTGTGCCTTTTTACACTGACTTGTTAAATTTCCATAAAGTTTTTAGCATTCAAGTTCTTAGTTCAGTAAAAGGCAGCTTAGGTAATGTTATAGCGCTTTATATTTTTGCTTAAAATTGTCAGCTACTGATTTTTTTTTTTGCATTAATTTTAGAGGCGGGGGGATGAGGTAGGAAAATGCCTCCACATGGAGGCAGCAGGACACTTTAAAATAAGAAGAGCTCAGTAGAATCTGGTAAACCTGAGCTGGAAGAGCTACTATCAGACTCTTCTTTTATAAAGTGTCATTTTCTAAAGTGAATATGTTTAAACATAAATATAGACTTGTCTATATGGTATCATGTTCCTGTTTTATTGAATTCTGAAATTCTGACACTTGATGCAAAGATGTGCTAAACATAAAAGTAAAAGCCATAGGTATGAGTGCTAAACTGTCAATTGAAAAGTAGAAGTGTAAATAATTTAATCAATATTAGACAATAAAACAATGCCAACCGTGAAATGTTGCATTATTTATTTCATGAAGTAACTTAGGAACAACTGACTGGTAATTACAGTGCCAGAGTCTTCCAAGAATCAGTCTCATTTTAGTAAGATTAATAGCTCTTTACTGTAAAGTTAGATTTGTTTAGAAAATAATGGCCTAGCTCTATGTTCAAGGATGCTAAGGACTTCTAATTCTCAGTTACTGCCTTGAGATTAGAACTGCTCCACACTTCTGAAAATTTGTCTTTCCAAAGCCTTAACTGAAGGGAGGAATTTTTGCAAGGATGTTCCCTAATGCTCTTGGTAATCATGTAGATCTTAGTTAAAATCAGGCTTTTTTTATTCAGTCTTCTCCAAATGCAGAATTTGCAGATTTGTGCTTTTAGTCTCATTCAAAATTATTCTTCTGTTTCATCATAGACTTTGAGAAATTGTTGCAAGCATGGATCTCAATTAAAACTTCAAACACCCTGATAAATGCAACTTACATTCTTTTTTATTATACTTTGTGTTTTCTAAGATGCAAGTAATATGGGATAAAATTCTGTGTAAAAGGAAGAACGTGGCTGAATGTTAATCATGAAAGTAAAAGTTGGCTGTTGTATTTATACCTGGCTTCTGATAAGAACACAGAGGGGACAGCACTGCTTCCCTAGCTGTATACTCTAATTTTTTAGGTATTTGTGCACATAGTCACATTTGTATCTGCAGAATTAAAGGAACAATCTGGCTATGTGTCTAAACGAACTTGTAGGTAATTTAAGTCCAATGCAAACTGGGCAGTTAGGTGGTACTGGTAGCAGGGCTGGGGTTTGGTAAGCACAATTGGGCTATTTTTTGTTCTGTTTGATCTCCCCTTTTCAGCAAGGGTTCACAGATTTGGCATGGAAGAAATAATGTTCTGCCCCCTGCTACTCCATCTGGACTCCCGCAGAGCTTGGTGGGGTTACAAGCCATACCCTCCTTCACCCTGATGGGTGGGGGAGAAGACTCTTCCTAATTATTAACTCTGCTGGTGAGCCTTTCCCTTTGCAGCACCCTGTGATTTCCTTCCCAAATGCCTGACGCCCAAACTGCTCTCACCAGCGGATTTCCTCATGCCTCCTTAATGCCACTGGGGGATGCTGGGGGTGTCAGAGTCTGGCTGCTGTCTGCAAGAGCGACCTTCCCATCTTCTTTCTGCTCCAAGTGTCCATGTAGACACATAGACCTCTCTGAATTCTGCTTTACCTACACACCACTGGAGAAGTTCTTCCTTCTGGTCCCCAGTGCCTTGTGTTACTCAGGTGCTGGTTGGTTGCTTGCAGTGAGACAGCATGTTTGGGTTTATGACAAATGAAACTCACCAGCTAAAGCAGTGGTGTCTAGGCAGTAAGAACAGAAAAGTGGAAGTGGACAAAGATCCATGAGGTGTTTATAGATATAAACTGACCATCAAATTGAGACCAAGGTTAGAGGTAAATTTATATGTGATGCTCATGACAGGGCATAAGTTATTTCTGAAAACAGGGTAGGGCAATATGAGGAAGGACTAGCTGCCTTTTTTTTTTTTTCTGAAAACAGTCTTCCTGAATCAAAGCATCTTCTGTCTGCATTTCATTTGGTTGCTTATTTTCAAGGGTTGATGTATCTCTTCTACAGGGACTACCATGAAAATGTAATGCATGGTTTATTTTGCTGTTGTTGTTGCACTGCTAGCAAGTAATTTAAAAATTAAAGCAACCTGTTTATAATGAAAATACAAGTACTTTGTTGTTTGCTGAGCAGCTGCCAGCTGGGCCCTCTCCTGACCCGCCAGCTCAGATCTAGTCCAACTCCAACTGTGACTCACTCAGCTCTGTGAGCATCCTCACCACGGCTCTGCACATGGTGAGAGCTGCCTGTGCAGCTCCCAGGTACATTTTGCATGACAGGCTTTTCTTCTGGCTGGAGCCTTGACATCTGCAACTCTTCCAGGCCTTCACTTCCCATTCCTTTAAATGAGGGCTGGCAGCCCTTTGAGGAAATAAATTATATTGCTAAAAAACCTGAAGTTAGGAAAGGGGTGCAGCCTGTAGCTCTGAGTGTGTGAGTCTCAAGAGGATCTGGAGGGTGTAAGTGGGATGCAGAAGGCTGAGCCTGCCGCTGCCGCTAGAGCTGTCAAAAGTTCGGCCAAAAGCCGATGGAGCTGGCACCCTCAGCTGGGCCGCCAACCCCTCAGCCCGGCTACTATCTCCGTCAGACCTGCTTTCAGACTCAGTCCGGCTACCATCCCCCTCACCCCGGCTATCAGACAGGCAGCAAGGCCTGACCTGGTCGCGAGAGGAGGGAGGCGGGCAAATGGCGGTCCGCCTGACAGGAGCAAATGGCGGGCAGCGAGCAGGGGCTCTGTGGGTGAGACTGCACCAGGTTATAGCCGCTGGCACACCGCCGCGTTCAGAGCCTTCTGAGAGAAGGTCAGAACGAGGAATGTATGGGCCGCTATACGTTGATGAGGAAGGAATGCCTTTTAGGCAGCATATGTCCTCTATGCAAATTACCATGCAAATTAAAACAGCCGCGACAAAGTGTAATTTAAATTATTATGGCTCCTCCGCAGCAGAGCTCCGAGGAGAAGCTCCTTCACACCGGCGGGGTCTCCCCGCGGCCCCGGTTACGGCGCAGGATGGTACGGAACGCAGCTCCGCTCCCCGGCAAAGGCTGCCAGAGGCCGCGGCGCTGTGACAGCAGAGACCCGAGTAGCGGCTCCTGCCCGCCGCCTCCAGCCCCGCAGGGCCGGGCCGGGCCGGGCCCCCCCTTCCCTTCCCTGCTCTTCCCCAGGCCCGGCGAGCGGCCCCGGAGGTGAAGTTATTTTGGGGTGCGGAACGTAATAAATCAGAGCACATGGATTTAAACCACTCTGCCGAGCAATGGGATTAGCTCGTTGCAGGTTGAACACCACCCAGCTTTTGCATGGCCAGTCACAGCCTCCGGTGTTATTCCGAAGCCCTAAAAGTCAGTGTTTTCTTCTCTTGCTGATTTTTACTGAGAGGCCTGGGGTAGAACTCAGCCTTTGGGGCTCTCCAGCACGGCTCTTCTCTGTGTTTGGAAAAAAATGTAGTCCTTTGTGCATCTGTCTTTTAGGACACTTGGCAAATATTTATTAGCTCAGCCTCTGACTGTGCCTGTAAAGTAGTAAATGGCTTTTACTTTTTCTTTGCTGTAACTTACTGTGGTTATAGAGAGCAAATAATTGTGCAAGCAGGCAAGCAGTGTAACTGAAAACAGTGTCCTACTTCCTGGTTTTCTTTCGTAAAGCATAAAACCAAAGGCTCTTTGCACTGCAAGGAAACCAAGTTGTCTTAAACACATAAATGTATTGGCTTTCACAAATCGTAGGTGGTGCTATGTGGATATAACTGTACGAGTTTACAATAACAGAAACAAAGTTTACTAAAGACACAAGATTAGACACGTTGAAAATGGCCAGAACTCTTGAGCAAAGGGAGTCACATAGCAAAAGAATTTGTAAAGGTAAAAGAAAGAGGGAGGAGGGACATGATATAAGAAAAGGTAGTGCCTGGAAAACATACAGTTAAAGCACTTTTTAGCTTAACTTAGGTTGTAGAAAGAGAACAGTGTTTATGTTGTAAGTCTGTGATATTTAGTGGCCCCACTAAACAGGAATGAATGATTTCACACCATCCTTCTACTTACCAGAGACAGAGCCTCCCAAACATCTGCTAGCTTGGGATACTCCTTGTCTGCCTGTCCTGCAATAAGTTTTGCAGGAAGGTCACACTGTTCTAAATCTTTGCTAGTTATGAGAAGAATTACAGATACAGCTTGTTTCAGCTAGTTTTGTGATTAGTGGGGTATACAGTTGTGGCAAAGGTGAAAAGTACACTGTGAGAAAGACTGCTTACTTCATCTTGAGGACCCCTACTCACAAGAGGAAGACTGTTTACTTAACCCTCAAGACACCTGCCCACAATCACCAGAGAGCAGTATGGAGACGCCAAGAGGAGGAGACTTATGATAATAAGTTCCTGGAGCCTAGTTATAATATTCTCTACCTATACGTGGGAATTATGAATATGTAGATGACTAATGCAATAATTGAAAGTATATAAACTTATAACAAATGCTAATCAGTACGCCTCTGGCTATGGTCACGCGCCCAGTGCTGTTGCTTTTGCTTTATTGACTTTGTCCCTCAATAAACCCCTGTTATCTCGATTAGAGGAGTGAGTTTGTATTTCACGCTGCTTGAGAAAGATGACTCCAAAAGAGAAATCAGTGCTTGAAAGGTGAGAGGACTCTGCCTAATGTGTAAAGCATAGGGTAATAGTCACTTTATTATGTTTATGAAACAAATACATATTTGCACACTTACTAGCCTGGAAGATTAATTGGAAAACACTAATATTTTCTAAGAAGTTAACACTAATATTGTCTCAGAAGTTACACATTTCAGATAACACCCAAGGATGCTCATTGCTTCCAGCATTCGTTCGTAAACTAAGCCTCTCCTTCTGGTTGTAAATTGGTATTTTAAAATGCAGAGAGAGTTAGAGATTATACCAATCCAGATATCCACAGTGAAATCACTTAGTATGTCTGTGTTACTGATAGATCTTGTTAATGCTGCACGGAGACTGATCTGCTGGGAGTGGATCAGTGGCATACATTTTCTGCTGGTTGTCATGACAACCATAAATCCATGCAGCTGTACCAAGTGTGTTAATCTGTGTAATTTAATCCAGTTTCCAGATTAGGTCATCAATATTGAGCTGTTAGATAACCAGTGGTTTAAATGCTGCTCTCCATTCTCTTCGCTTAAAATAGTGCCTGGAGTCCAACCGGTGCCCCTACAAGGAAAATGCATTGCAACATCTAGGAAAGACAGAGCCACAGAGCAATTTATTCCTGTAATAGCAGTGTATAACTTGGCTCAGTGTTCCAAGCTTGATATTTTTTCAGGTGTTTACAATAAACCATTGTTCTTAGTCTAAATTATTATGTCATTTATGTTTTAGAGATTGTATCAGCAGTGTTAGGACTCTTTAGCCCCTCATTAAGATAATGTGATTATTACACTGTTCTACAATGAATGCTGATACTATCATGGCTTTTAAAATGAGAAAATACTTAACCTGGAAGGAGGTTAGAAGAGAGGAGTATTCCCTGCAAGGTGATTAGAGCATGCGTGAAAACTCAAATGGCACTGAACAGTTCAGGAGAACTCCTTGTGTGAATTGATCCTCAGCTATAAATCCCTCTTTAATCATTTTGCAGTTTACGTTATCACTTACGTAGTTTTCCGTCTAGATTGCTGCGATGTGCTCATGAGCATCAGTGTGAAAGCTTTCATGAAGTCAAGGTAACCATTCCCAGATCATGTGTGAGAGATGGCCTGTTTGAGACGCTGCAGTTGTGTAAAATGACAGCCCCCTCCCTCCACCCCACCCCCCCCCCCCCCCCATATGTAATGCTGTTTTCTGTATAGCATCGCTGAAAGAATGGGATTTTCTGAATCCTGGAGGAAGTGATTGTGTGGTGGTTGTGTTCTGTGCCCTGCTAGGCCACTGTGAATTGAGTTAAATCTGGGCTGAGACTTGACAGCATGAAGCTGCTCTTTTAGTTACAGAGGGAGGATCCCCCAGTGCTTCTCATTTTTTGTTTTAGTTTTCTATACAACAGAGTTGTGTAACTTGTTTTTTTCATATTGGTTACAGGTTCTGCAGAATCCTCATTTAGAAACTTGGTTTTGCTGAAGTCAAGTTGAAGAGTCTCTGTCTGCTCTGATATTCAGAAGATGCAAAAATTATACTGTAGGATTGAGCTTGGGGTTCTGCTCTTGAAGTTCCACTTCTCTGGCCATAATTGCAGTGAAGGACAGCTGATCACTTTCCAGCATCGATAAATGTAACATTGAAAATGAGTAGTCAGTGTTTAAATCCCAGTGGCTTGTTTTCATGTGCATTTAATAGAGAAGTCTTGCTTTTCCAAATGCAGTGAAACAAATGCAGGAATGAATGTCAGGAAACAGTTTATATGCTTGCTGCCTCAGCATTGAGGTCCTCTCTTTTCCCCCTCACTTCCTCTTCCCTAGGGTGTCATGCTGCATTTTGTACTGGCGGCCTTGGGCTGCTCTCGACAGTGTAGGTAATTATCTCTACTCCAACTTGAGTTGCAGAGGGAAGGGGAGGGTGGGAAGCAGTGAGACTGTGCAATCTTTTTTCTTAAATTCTAGTTTCTAGATCTAGTAATTTACGGTATCTTATGTTTTTCTAAGAATGGGGTGTAAGGAGAAAACAGTTTTGAGAAGTAGTTTTAATCCTCAGGTGATAGCTCTGACATGAATTTCTGATGTGTCTTACTAGAGAGTAATTTTGGGAGTAAAAGTGAAAATAGTATTTTAAAGGTTCTAAATGTCTGGAAAGTATAAATGTTGATTTGTGAACATATTGCCTTCGTATTTTTCATTTTAGTAACTTCTCATTGATGTTACCTTCATAAAGGCCATCATGAAGAAAACTTGCCCCTTGTCTCATAGTCCATAGCATGTTTATGCTATGTGGGTGCATTGCACAGCTGCACCACTACACTAAACAAACATTGCAAAACTTGGTGCCTGTATGTATTGTATGTACACTTGGAAGGAACTGAATTCATTGCAGGCTTCCTTTATGTGCGCTGCTGCAAAGAGAGGAGAGAAGGCAGCTGCACTCTTCATCTTAATTACTTGTATTTATCACTGGAGCTGCATTTCTGCAGGTGTCTAGAGGCTCGGGGTGCACGTGGAGGGCTCCCCTGAGGATGGGGACATTCATGACATCTTGAAAAATGCTCAGATTCCATCAGGATCAGGTATAAAAAAACATCAAAGGAAAGCATTTCAGCAGTAGTGCTAATGCAAAGTGTCAGCTCTTTTGCAGGATTTCAGTGAATGGTTTTTTATCTTAATTGAAGTGTAATCAGCTCCATTTGGTGGAGCAGATTTCTCTTGACAGCAGCTCAGTTGTAATTAACATGGACAACTTCTTGCATCAGTAATGAAGATTTTTATTGAAGTATTTTATTTCAGAGCCTTCTTGCTTAGTCTTCCTTGGCTTGTTGGGTTTGCTTAGGTTTTTTTTTTCAATCCCTTATGCTTTTTTCTGTCCCAGACCCGTTTTCATTTCTTGATGCAACTTGAAACAGCTGGTATCCTGCTAAGTAGAACAAAAAGATGTACATTTGCTTCCAGAATCAAGTGCTGGAGCATCAGTAAAAGCTGGGTTTGGCCTTTTTCCCAGATGTGGATTATATTATCCTCTTTGCTGTTCTTGGTCTCTGGTGACCCGGGATTTGATGACCTACCAAGGACATGTTTGGCAGAACAATGAAAGCTTGGAGTTAGTGGATACCCAGAAGCTAGCCTTACACTTCATGTGAAAATGCAGTCATCAAGCAAAATATATTGAATATATACGCAAATATAGACTGGAGTTGCCAAAATTTTTTGTATTGAATGGTCAAGACCAAGTTCATTGTAACTAAGGCTTGATTCTTTCTAATTGTCACATTACTTCATTTGAGTATCTTGCATAGAGCTATTCCCATACACCTAATGCTGAGGAGCTATTTCTTTACTTTTCCTCACATGAGGGGGTGATGGTCAGGTACGTAAACTTTATGTATAAATTGCTATGTAGGTCTGAATCACAGTGGATGAATTGCCCTCCTCCCACCTCTCTAGAAACTTGCCTTAATGGTGCTGACAGTTTTCAAGGCAGGCCTGTAGGACAGCTGAGCAGTGACAGCATTCTCCTGTGTGGTGAAAGACTGTGTCTGAAACCCTCCTGCAGAATTTGGGATAGGGATTCAGGTACAGCACCAAAGTCTGAATAGGCGCTCCTGTCATGAGTCTACTTCATGATAACTCTTTTGACCTTGGTTTGCTGTTTTATTTAAAAACATGAAAATTAGTTTGGTCCACATGTGGTTCTTTAAAGAAACTTAACTGTCTTTGTCAACTCCATGTAACCAACTTATGAGGCAATACAAAATGAGAAACTGTCTTTGCACGTTGACTCTTATGCCATTCATATAGAAAAGATACTGATGTGAGTGAAAATTAAAAGTAGAGCCAGTGCATCACAAACAAGAAGAATGTGGTTCCCTTACCAGACGTGTCGTTTCAGAAATTGTTTCCATCTGTCTTGGCAGTTTTCCTTGTTTTCCTCTTCATTGTTTTTTCTCTGTTCAGTCTGATCTGAGAACTTATTAGTAATAAAGGCATTTACATGGCTGGTTGAATAAAATAAATTATTTTGGATGTACTGTGTTACACTGGGATGGCCACAGTGATAGCAATATTTAACTGGAAATTGCTGCAGCTGTTGTCTCCACACCACCTGGGAGAAAGTGAAAGAAGCTGTTGCCACAGACCTGCACTCCATGTTTTGCTTTCGTCAGGCAAGTGAAGAACAAGCACTGATGGTCTGTGAGAAGTGAAAAGCCAGTGTTAACAGTAGTGGGTGCCACAGTGGTGTTCAGAGCCAGTGTGGGAAGAGGAATTCCAGCAATCCCCAGTTCTCCAGCAGTTAGTGTTTTTTCTTGGATATTGCATGTGTGAGTCTGTGGTGGCTATCAGCCTACAGCTAGTGTCTGTGTGATAGGTGTATTTTAAGATTTGGTTGAATTTGGGATCAGAAGGGTGTCAAAAGAAATGTTTAACTCAGGGCTGTAGTTCAGGGGAAAAAAGTTGAGCAAGAACCCTTGAGGTCACACACTTGCATCTGATGCTGCTTTTGTTTTAGTAGTTCTGTCGAAGGACCGTGTGTTACTCTGGCCTGTGTGTCCATACAATGAGAGAGCTCTCCTGTGATTTTATGTTACTGTTCAGGTCACCTTAGAGATAAGTGTAATTATTTGCAAATGTAAGGAGAAATACTGAGAAAAGTTTTGAAATCAGAGCTAGTTTTGAAGAACGCACTTAAGCAGATGTGTGCTTTGAAGTCTTGCAGACTCAGCAATGATCTTGATGCTGTGACTGGTGGTCTACAAAAGATGGTGCTATAGAAAAGTTTGGTTTCTGACTGCACAAAAATTAGAATCAGTGCCTTGCTCATATCAGAGTCTTTTCACCAGGGACATGAGTTTCAGCTGGTAGGTACTGAGGTCACAATTAGTTGCAGTATGGTTGCACAGAAATTTTAACTTTCAGAAAATGCTTTGTGAAGACTCCCTAAATTTGGAAGTTTTAGCACTGGGACTTCAGTTTTTGTTTGTGTTCTCTCCAGTCCTTCCAAAGGGAATTACAACATGGTGTAGGTAAAGGATTTCAATGCTGTGAACAGGCGTCATCTGCCAAGGCCTCCTGAATTTTAAAGCTGATTTGGACTCTCATTCTGTTTGTGTTTATAGGCAAGTTTTACATCTGCTACTATAATTTTCATATGTGTAAACCATTCTGTTAATAAAGGGATTGACAAATGTGTTTCAGTATAGAAGGGATACGGAAATGCTCAAAAGATGTCTGTGTTTTATCTCAGTCTTGGAGTGCAAATATTAGGTTATCTGGTGAAACTATTTGAGGAAGGTTGAAAAATGCCTTTATTTTACATTTCCTGGAATTGGTATGTCAGAAAATAGAATAAAAGTTCTAGGTTGCTCTGAAATAATAATTGAAAGAAAATTTTGTTAGAAATGGAATTCTTATATAGGCTGAAGGAAGAGAACTCAGATCATCAGGCCATGTTTTAAATCTGCTTCAACAGTGTTATGGAAAATCCTGTCTTACATTCAGTGTTGTAATGCAAGAAATTCAGAATTAGCAAATGTATTGCCAATACTTCTTTACTTGATGAGAAATTCCATGTTGGTAATAAAATAGAACAGGTGAACAGAAGCCATTTTCATCAGGAATGACACTCCATCATTTGCATCACAGCCATCAAGTTAGCAGCCTCAGTCCTCAACAGTCTTTCAAGTTCAATTCCCAGAGCATGTGAAACTTTGTGGTCAGCTGTGTGTTAATTTAGGCATACACTAACAACTCCTTAAAGCCGTTGGCTGCACATACTTACTTCTCCAAAGTGAACTGTGCATACAAGCAATAATTTTGTGCATTTTCTTGTTATAATGGAAAAATATGAGAAACAACTTAAAGGAAAACCAGGAGTATCGTCATCTCGGATAGAAAGCAGGAGCTGTGACATCGCCTAGAATGAACAACAGGTTAATTAGTGTGTGTACCTAGTTTTATGTTCATGAACAAGAGGAGAGCAGAGTGTAGTAGGAGAGGTCATCTTTTTGCTTTGCTTTTGATTTAATAGTGTGCACAAGTTGTGTGTATGTTCAGTTCTGTATCACACCTATGAAAAATAATGGAGTTCTAGATGGAGAGTGCAAGAGGTGCAGGATATAGACTTGATTCTGGCTTTAAGATGGGAGCAGGCTTTCAGAATACCGATTCTCTGGCTTTTATGTTGAGTACCAGTGTGATCACTGGTAAATGACTGTATCTTTGCCTTTTGAGTGGTTGGTGGTACCCCCAAGTTTAAGTATGAGATTCTTTCTTCCAGTGACCTGTGATGAGAAAATATTCATTCATGTCAGCTCTGTGATTTAGAGGTTATGAGAATAATCTCTTTCCAGTCCTGTTGACCTCCACATGTTGTCACCAGATTAAGTAGTGTGATTAGCTGGGTTTAAGTGCTAATTTTACAAAGAGAGTGCCAGAGACATGCATTTTATATCTTGTGCTCTCTTGCCTAGTGCTGTGGCACTGAGAAATGCTGCTGTCATGGAGAGACAGGACAGTAAATACTGTTACTGAAGGTTCAGTAAGAAACAAGCTTTTGGAATAGCCGAAAGAATCAGTTAAACTTTACATTAGAGGCTGAAAAGCTTAGTGCCAGCAAAGCAGGCAATTCTAGCTCAAGGCAGTGTGGTTCACCATCAGGCAAAATTAAAGATGTTGTCATGCCTACTCTGAGCTGCTTGCTGAAGGATTTAATTTCTTCCAATACACCTCTATAGGAGCTGATTGTCAGTCCACTTCCCAAGAGGTTTCACATGCTTAGTAGAACAATGTTTCTAGGTTGAGAGCAAAGAAGTCAAAAGTCCCCTCTTAGCTATAGAATCATAGAATAGTTAGGGTTGGAAAGGACCTCAAGATCATCTAGTTCCAACCCCCCTGCCATGAGCAGGGACACCTCACACTAGACCATATCACCCAAGGCTTCATCCAGCCTGGTCTCGAACACTGCCAGGAACGGAGCATTCACAACCTCCCTGGGCAACCCATTCCAGTACCTCACCACCCTAGCAGTAAACAATTTCTTCCTTATATCCAATTTAAACCTCTGCTGTTTAAGTTTCAGCCCCTTACCCCTTGTCCTATCACTACAGTCCCTAATGAATGAGTTTTTTCCTGCTTTAGGAAGTGTTTTTTCCCGCTTTATGATGAGCTTTTTCCTGCTTTAGGAAGTGAAGTGAAACTAGGGATTTCTTCTCCCTTTTATTGAATTCTGCTGCACCTAGGCAGCTGCCTTTTATTGTGTTGATAGAAGGCTGCAAGGAAGAGGTAGAGCATTAAGCAAATCTAGGATGCGTTAGTCAGTGATTGAAATGCTAGAATCATTATATTGTCATCTATTTAAAAATGGATTGCTATTTCAGAGCTTTAGTCCAATAAACACTTCTGTATGTCTCTATACTCAAATGCATTTCTGGATTCTAACCTGAAATTCTCCTGCAGATTTATTTAAGGAGGAAATAGAGGGAAGGTGAGGAACTGGAGTGTCTTACCTGTAGGCTTTTGTACGAACCTGGGATTTCAGATAATTTGATGTGAATAGCAATTCTGAAAATAAAGATACCACATAACTGTCTGCATCAAGGAGGGTGGATGTTTTCAGGGAGGATTATAGCTTAGAGATGTGAAATTGGTTTATGACATGCTTCTCTGTATCTTGGCTTTTTGCTTAATTAGTGAACCTCCACTTCCTGAAACCATGGAATGTAATTTGTATCTGTGTAAAACCATAGAGTTAGACCTGTTCTTCATTTCCATTTTTGCAAGTTCGTCAAAATCTGGTCTCCAAACTTGAACACTGAATGTGTTATTTTGTTAAAATGAGTATCAGCTGTCATAGCTTTTGAGATGCTGTGTGGTCTTCTGTGTGTTAAACTTTTGTATGGCAGTTCAAATGCCACATACTTATTTAGCACTTCCCAAAATCTTTGGAACAACAGTCCCTTTTCCAGTGAATTTAATTAGAAAAATTAAATGGAAAGAACACTGGTTTCCTGATGCTGCTGGGTACTCAGATTTTCACTGTTTTTTCTAATGGAACACAGTTTATGTAGGTCTTCCATTTGACGACAACAGACAACAAACAACAATAAACAACAACAATCTGTGTTCCAGAACAGATACTCAACATATCTCAATAAGATTAGCTAATGAAATGAAATACTGGCCGAATTTGTTAACATTAATATTCATTCCAGCCAAGAAAGCTGATGTGAAAACAGAATGATTCTAGTGATTTAGGATGTAGCATTTTTTTTTAGCATAATCCTGACTGTCACTGGATGAGTAGCAAGCTGTGTATTACTCATACCTGTGGTGTGCTGGCCTTCTGCACTCTCCCAGCCAGAGGAGTATTGGTCTGTGCCTGCCCTCAAAGCCTTGCAGACCTCCCTGCCCTCATACTCTGGCTTCCCTGCTGATCCTTGGAGCAGGACAAGGCAGCTGCCTAAGTGTATTGGGATACAGGCTGTCTGGCACATGCTGCTGTGTTTGGATATTTGGTTAGAGTTTGGTTTGAAAGACAGTATTATGAATCCTTCAGTGATCCAAAACCAGACAAGTGTAAAAAAAACCCAACCAAAACATAAAGGAAAAGAAAATTAAAAAAGAAAGGGAAAAGGAAAGGAAAAGGAAAGGGAAAAGGAAAGGGAAAGGAAAAGGAAAAGTGAAAAGGAAAAAGAAAGGAAAGGGAAGGGAAAGGGGAAGGGAAGGAAAGGAAAAGGGAAAGGAAAGGGAAGGAAAGGGGAAAAAGGAGAAAAGAAAGGAAAAAATAAAAGAAAAAAAGAGAAAAGCAAAGAAAAAAGGGAGAAAAGAAGTTATGTTAGTAGGATGCATGTCAAAGCATTTAGCTTCAATACTGAAAACAATAATAAGGGCGTAAAAGGAGTAAAATCTACAGCTGTGCTCCATCTTGTTTGGGTTAAAATCCCTCACTTAGCATCCTTAATGTGCACCACAGCAGCTGAAACTAACTGTTCAGTTTGCAGTTGTCTTTCTTGAATATTACTTGTCGCCATTATACTGTTTCTCTAGGTCCCAGTTTCAAAAATACCCTTCCTAATTTCACTTCTGTTCTCACTCTAGTGGAAGAGGAGTCTTTAACGGGCAACAGACTGGAGAGATTTTGATATGCAGACATTAGTAATTTATGACCTGCAGGTTGTCAAATAAGATCAGGTTGCTTCCTGCTAAGCTTCTTGCCAAGTCTTGAAGATTTACTGTGCATTAAGCAGTTTCCAGAGGTTATTTGAAGATTCAGCAATTCTGGCAAGCTTGTGCTTATTCCCCTGCATGGCCCTGTGCCTGCAAAGGTCAAGGAGGATGTATGGATTGCAGACCTGGTAGCAGGCCACTGCCTGATGCAGAGGTTTCTCCGTATGTGGTGTGTAAATACAGGTTCAGAGGCAGCAACCCATATGAGGAGCAGGTGGGTGGTCTGCATGGTCAGAGGACCATGTTGTTTGAGAATGCAGCATGCTCATGTACTGCTAGAGATATATGGCTGGGACTGTTTTCCATTTCAGTGTTATTTTCTAATGGATTATAGAGATTTCCAATCCAATTGTTAGTTAGATAAAAAGTGCAATTACTTGCCCTTGTATCTAAAATTTTTCTCTAAATGTTCTTAAAGTTCTCAGTGCTGCATTCACTTTGGGACATTTAAAATTGGTAAGGACAAAGCAGTTGCAATGACATTTTTGGGGATAGTTCTTCAGTGTTTGTAATATCAAGTCTTTATGGAGTTGCTATTTCTCCATGGCTCCTGATGTTTTTATGTGAGTCTTATCTGGCTCTATCAATGCCTTCTTTTAGTCAGGTTCAGTAACATAATTAGTGCAGTGGCCTGTTAATGCCAATTCAGGGTAAATCTCATGTCTCAGACATTACTCTGAAGAACTGGAAATGCCAGGCAGTATGAAGTACATTTCAAAGTGCAGTGCAGGATTTATATCTTTCCAAATACTTCACTGGAAATTAATAGCAACTGCTTATCTTCTGCCTGGATCCACTTAAAATTTACCTTATGAATACTTAACCTTTCACTACTCAGTACTTTTGAGAAGTGCAAATAAATTGATGCATCTAAACTTGATTATTTTGGAAGAAATAACCTGAGTTATTTGTATTTGCTGGGGCCCATGTAATAAGTGGCAAAAATAGTGAAAGGAAAACTGTGACAGGCAATATAAAACAGAATTTCTGTTTTCCTTTGTATGGAAACACATTTTATGTTTCTCTTATCTGCAAATAACAGCAGGGTGTTTTTATTGCAGACCATCTGCTTAGCAGTGCCTAAATATACAGTCATTTTCTTTAAATAAGCAAAGATTGATTTCCGCAGTGATTTCAGTGGGACTCAAAGTATAGCCTGCTTCTTACTTCTTGTACTTGCTTTTTCCAGAAAACTGATTTTCTTTTCCCTAAAAACCTATGAGTCAAATTCATTTTTAGTGAAGTAACTGAATTAGATGTAAATTTTGTCCTGTTATGTAAAAGTATAATATGTCTATTGCCTCACAATATGTGTTTAATGGAAGTTGATTTTACCTTGGCAGAACAATTCTGTGGCAAATTGACCAATTTACATTATATCCCAGAGAAGGAAATAAAAGAGATTGGCCAGGTTGAAGTTTTGAGAGGGTACATCTGATTTCAGAATGCAGTCAGACTTCAAATTAATCCGTCCCATGTAGTTCAAAGACCTGGGAAATCAATGGGCTCTGCTAATAAATTATGTTTTGTCTTTGCTTTTAATGCAAGTTTCTGCACAATTCAAAGGCTAATTATTCTCTCTCCGGTTGTTTTATCATGCAATGCTGCAAAAGGATGAAAGTGATATTTTTCCCCTCACCACATTTCAGTTTCTACTTCACAGGTCTTAATCTATTATCTTAGTACAGTTTGTGGTATGTTGATTATAGTGCATTTATTTTCTTTTCAATATACCCCATAGTTTGCAGGCTGTGCATTTGATGTTAGACTCCACCAGCTGGGCTGCACCCAACTCCTGTTGGCATCAGCTCAGCTAGAACTGGGGGTTACATCTCAGCACTGGGGGCTCTGTGCAGCCTCTCTTGCTTGATGCTCTTGTCCAAGAGCTTGTTCTAGCCCTTTTGTTGTAGTGAAGGTGTCAATGCAACACAACTGTTTGTTACCTCCTTCTGCTTCCCCTCTTGGTGCTGTGGCTATCAGGTGGGTTTTGCATGGAAGCCATTGAAAGTGTTTGTGTTCTGTTTCACCAAATAATGTGCAGCAGGAAAAAAAAAACAGATACCATGATCTTTAATGTTATTTTTTTTGTTAGACTTCTCTTTCATTTTGTCATCTTGAAGGTAGTCTTGCATCTGCGGTCTATATAAGATGGGCATAGAGGACAGCAGAATGCTATGGCTTGACTAGTTAATATACTGCCACAGCTTGCCAAGAGTGGCTGTGTATTTGGCCAGGCAATATAAATACTGTTTTATACTGCCTTGGCCGTGGCTGCCTATGTTAATATTCCATATGCAGACAGACAGTGTTTTGTCTTAGACAAGGATATTTATAAGGTTAAGAATGGTGTTGATCATGTCTGTTTTCCATCAAACAGTAACAGGCGAACTGAATGCTATGCTAATTAACAGTAGTAATTCTGGGATGTACTGAAATGGGTGGCATGTGGGCCTGGGCAGAGAAAGGAAGTTGGTTTTGGAGGCTCCCCACAGTCAATGTGCTGTCTGTATTTCCTCCTACCTGAGTTGGGAATGCACAGGTCTGTGTTCAACCTGTAACTGCACAGTATTGTGTGTTTTTTTAATAATTCATATGAAGCTCTGGGGTGCTCATTTTACATAATCACTGTGTTTTCTGTCATTCACAGAAATAACACTGAGAGTGATTCTTACTCAAACCCAAAAAATCTGGTCAGGGTAAACCTTGAACAAATACTGATTTCCTTTGGCCTCAACTGCCATGCATTGAACCAGTACTACTTGAGCAGAGATACAAAAGCGCAGCTATTTGGACATTCCCTGTGTTGGTGAACACAGTGTGTGTGGCTGTTTAGGAAATCTTTTGTGTCATGTTAGTCTGGGGTACAGGTCTTGTTGTCTTGTGGACTTTTCTGCTGGGCTTTCATCTTTTTCATAATGGTGTGTCTTCTAAACAGAAGAATGTATTAGGTTGTTGGTATTTTTCTGCAATAAATGAACTTTTCAAGGCTATGGTTAAAAAAAGTTCTATGTTTTTCTTATGGATGACATAAAAAATAAATGCCTGCTACTTCAAATTTAGTTTAGTTCCACAGTTGACTCCTGGTGTGTAAAATGTTCTAAGCAGCAGACAAGCTCTTCTTCAGGGTAAGTCAAACAAATCAAGCTAATCCCCTACCCTAGGGAAGTACCTCCAAAATCCTGCTGTTCTCAGACTAGACAGCAGAGGGGCTGAAAAGGGAACTCTAATGATGTATTGCAATATCATGTGGCATCGTCATAAAAAAAAAACAAACTTCCTACTCTGAGTATTTGAGTGGTAATAGACCATCCACTGAGATTTCTTTCATATTCACTGGAATAGGAGATACACCAGTTCAAGCAGACAAAGCTGGATGGGTTTTGGTGTCTCTAAAAGACAGGCTTAATAAAAGAGACCAGTTTGTCAAAACACAGTGCTTAATGCCCGTATAGCTGCTTTTATGTTTGCACATATGCTGCAGTCTTAAAACCAGGTGACTTTTCTATATGTGCCAAGATGGGATTTTAGGAACTGAAGTCTATATATCCAGTGATCTCTTTTTTGGCGTGATCCTTTTTTCCTTTCATTCTAAATGTACTTAGAGCTGTGATGCAGAGTTTTAAATGAGTCTGCAGCTGAAGCCTGAGGGTATTCAGCACTTTTTAGAATAGGCCCAGAATGTCAGTACCTGGAAATATTTGAAAAACAGAGTTAAACAAGAGCAGGACAGTTCTTAAATGAATTATGCATCTATTCACTCTGTTTTGTGTTGCATTTTGTTGTGGGTTGTTTTGGGGGGGAGGGGTTGGTTTTGTTGGTTTGTGGTTGTTTTTTTGGGGGCCTGTGTTTTTTTGTTTTGAGTGGTTTGTTTTTGTGGATTTTTTTTTGTTTTGGGTTTTTTTGTTTGTATATTTTATTTTTTAAAGTGTTAAATACTTCAATAATTAATTAATAAGTTATTAATAAATTCCCCTGAGGTTTTTCAGGTCACAGCCAGCCATACTGCAGAAAAATTAAATCATTGTCCCTCATTGTGTTTGGATGATTTCTGATTTCCTTGTTTCTCCCTTCTCTCTTAGAATTATTTTCTTCTACAGTCAGTGCCTTTTTGTATGGTATCAGGGTAGATTTTACTCATTTAGATTACAGGAAGGAACACAGGCTATAAATAGATCGTATATATTCTGCTAACACCAGGAATACTGAAATAGCTCATCTTAAAAGACAGCCTTTCTGTACAGCCAGTTAACTGCAAAGCTCCTGGTTATTTTTGCAGAGGATGATCTTTAGCTGGGTGACTGCTAATGCTGAATAGGCTGGTTCGTAAGACTCAGCTATCAGGAGCATCCTGGTTTGTTTTGTTGTTATTTGTTTCCCTGCCATTATTAGTAGTTTTGTATTTCTTCTTCTGCAAGAGCAGATTTGTCCATACCTGCCACTCTGGAGTGCTCAGGCTGTAGCCGTAAGCTACAGCAATTCTTTGGTAAGATGACAAGGTTGTCACTTCCTGCCCAAAAATACTTAAATAATGGTTTGTAGCTTGTACATGGCACCGCTGACATTGCTTGTGAATTTTTCCAAGGATTCCATATGAACAACCTGAGCTGCTGTGGTTTTGCCTCAAGATCAAACAGCAGAATGGGAACAGAGTTTGTCCTTTCTAATCTCTGAATCACTGTGTTGGTGTACTGCAGACAAATGTCTTCCGAAAGATGTGCACAGTGGAGTGCTGTCCACTGTGGAAATTCTCAGATACAGTTGAGTTTTCATATTGCAAATTTTTTGTTACATAAAATACTGTTAACTTGCGATGTGAAACAGGTTAAAACGGAAAACAGCCATGGGCCAGGATTAAGGCAATCCTGCAAGAAATTGCCCTTTCCCCAGAGAAGAAGGAGAACAAGTAGAGAATGTAAGCTGTGGGTTTAGATAGGATTTTGGTTTGCCTGGGGAGGAGGCATCCTTCCATGCAGATTTTTCTTCCTTGGTATCAAATAATAAAGTTGGAGGGAACATTTGGTGCTAAGTGAGGCTGGTTTGATGGGAGAATGCTGAAGACTTTCTTCAGTTGCCACTCAATCTCTCTGCTGCTAACAATTTCAGGATTTAGCCAATAGTTGTTGCACACATACAGCATTTGTTGGGGGTTTAACTCTATTTAGAGTCAGAGAATAACATATGATTATTTATTATTGGTTTATGCTTTTTTTTCTGTCACTATGAAAATGGCCCTTTTCTTCAAACAGGACTAAACCAGAAAAAGTAATGAGAGGTCAAAGGAGTCATAGAACAAGTGCATTCTCCCTCCATTGCAGTTATAAACTGTGTCAGATGTAAGTTTGCAGCCACACAGTAAGAAGCATCCCTGTCTCAGAGGAGTGACAGAGAAGTGGGGGGACCCTTCTGTCCCTGAGGGCCTTTCTTCAGGCAGGGCTGTAGGGAACCTGGCCACAGCGTGAAGAGGTAATGTGGCTATCAAAAACACTTATATGCATCTTGGAGCAAGGAGAAGCTTCCTGGAGGCTGCGTCTGTCACCTTGGCCTTTCTGTGGGAACAGCAATTGCTTCTGTGCCACCCCAGTTCCCATATAATTAAATCACTACCACTTGCCTTTTCTTTACCCTTATGGGGTGCCTTTGGCCTCTGCTCCTCTTGGTCACCCAGATAAGGGTTTAGAGAACAGCTCCTCCTGTCCGTGTCACATGACCCCTTTTAGTGTGGCACCTTAGGTGACTGTCTACTTTCACTAAGCTCCAGGCACTGAGTTACTGGTCTGATTCCCTCCCCCTCAATCTGATACAGGACAACGGCAGTGAGGTGTCTCCTGTGTTCACCAGTGCTGCAGGCTGAGAGCAGGAGAGGTGAGCATTGCCATAACCTGCACTGCTTTGTGTCCAGCTCACCACCCTCAGGCACATGGCTGTATGATCTGCTGATCTACTGATCAACTCCTGGTTTTAAAGTTAAGGAAGAAAGGTAAAGAAGAAAAAAATGGTGTACTGCTTTAAAGGTAAGTGAATGCTTGTGTATATAGATTAAGGATTTCGTTTGTGCTGCCAAACAGAGTTAAAGTAGTGAAATGGTGTGTGATGTGCTGTCATTTAGTGAAGAGTTGTTATGTAAAGGTTTAAATGACTTTTTTTTCATCTGTCTGCTTAGGAGGAACATTGCGTCTGGCAAAATTTTGAGAAGGCTCAAAGCGTTAAAGAAAGCTCATCTAAATAAAGGAGGGTTAACGTGACATTGCAGTTACTTAATCCTGTATTGTCCTGCCATGTGACTGCAGGGATACTGAGGTGCAGTGTTTCTTTTGCCTGGTGCACAGATTATGCTTTTCCTGTCATCTCAGGGTCAGTTGCTTTGTTAAACCTGCAATGGGAAGGAAACAGAGGGGCAGCAAACTCTTTACAGCAAGGCTTCAAGGCACAGTGACATTTCCAAGGCACTCTGACAAGCTCACAGGCTGAAGAATGAATCAAAGGCAAACCCTACGTTCAGCTTTTGGACTGGTACCAGACTCAAGGAGAACTATTCTGTTAAAGTCAGCTATTCAAAATGAACTGGAAATGTATGGATTTATTCAGAGCAGTTTCTCAGCTATTTGTTTGACTTCTATCAAGTTAGTTTTCAGAGCAGCAAGCTAAAGCCTGAAAATTTGTGTCAAATGTCTTGTATGTGTCAAATGTACTGCATAGTAGCAGCAACTTGCTGCTTTCTTGCACCAAGTTTACAGTTTTAATTGCAAAGCCTCATTTATCTTGTAGATTAAGAACCTGATGTATTAAATCCATTAGTGAGAGATGGATGTAAACAGCTTCCAGTTTTATGTTTGATTTCAAACAGAACTGCAATATGTTGATGTGCCAGATTTGTTTCTGAAGTGATTCCAAACTAATCCTTGGACTGTCAGTAAGCTGCTTTTTTTGCTAAGTTTGTCACAGTGTTCATTATGTCCAGGACTGCATATTCATATAGAATTATTAAACTCCTTATTGGAACATCTTGTTAAATGGGGAAGTGACTACCCTATAGACTATGACAACAGGATATATGAATGGAGGAAGTCTTGGAAAACGTTGCTATTCCAGGTGGCATCGTGAGGACAGTGGAGAAGACGATGGGCACCCGGAGTGCTACGGAGGAGAGGAAGAGGGCAGGGAGCACAGGCTGACCCCGCTTGAGAAACTAATGCATGACATGTCCCAGAATGAAAAAGTGGTGAAAGAATTAACCCTTGGAAAGAGAATTGGCTTCTATCGAGTCAGAGGAGAAATAGGAAGTGGCAGTTTCTCACAAGTGAAGATTGGAATTCATTCCCTAGTCAAAGGTAGGCACTGGTGTGTGTGTTACCTGTGTTCTGATGCCCTAGTTCTGAATGTATACAAATGGCCCTCTTTAGAAAGAAAGATGCTGTCTGAACCTCATGTTTCTTGTTTTGTTGTTGAGTGCATCTGAAGTACAGTCACAGGTAAATGCTTACATTTGGATCAGCTTTTGAAGAAACCATAAGCATTTTCTCCAGATGGCAACTATTAAACAAAAGTTATCTCTGTAGTTTCCGGAGTTGACATATCTCATCCCATGCCTCAAACACTCCACACTTCAAAGCACGGTGTTGTGTTTACCCTCCTACAACTTGTCCTGCCCATCTGCCCTCCTCCCTTCCCCAGCTCATGGGCTGCAGGGCTGTACGTGGTGAACCCCCAAGGGCAGCCTGGGTAGGGGTGCTCCTGCCCACTGACAGGGTTTGTTTTATTGCCACTTTAACTAGTATGGGCAAAGCCTTTATTTGGTCACAGTAAACTTGGTGAGAAATGTTACATCTGCTTTGCTGGCTCATGTGCAAGTGGATCAGTACTGTAAAAAGCTGGGACAGGGCTATAGGTGTAGGCTGAGCAGGGGCAGGGAAATGTACCTGAGGTACAGCCAACCCAGGGTTTGTGTTGAATTATCAATGATTTTTTTCTAGTACAGAGAAGCATCCTATATACTGCTTCTAGGAACAACATGAAAGGCAAGGTAACTGCAGGACACCTCAGTTACAGGTATAACTAAGAACTTGTCTTCATCTCTCCTGTTTCTCTTCTGCTTCAGACTGTCTGACAATAACAGAAACGTGTTTTCCCTCAGGGATAACTGGTTTTCTCCATATCTCTTTTTCTCTACTATCTTTTTTTCTCATAGACTTTCCTTCCCTCCATCATCTTACAGGAGAAAGAATGAGATACACAGCAAAGCCTTCATGCACTGTTACCTGTTGTTTTTTCTCTAACCACCTCTTTCAGCCCTGACTGCAGAGATGTGAAAGCTCACATTCATCCCTCGTGTGCAGCAGTTGCTGCACTGGGAATCAAAGTGGGGAGCTGATGGTATTCATTTTTTCCAAATCTAAGCTTGCATAAGGGTTGCTTTAACAGGGTGTGCATTTTTGGTTTTGCTTGGTTCAGAAAAGCATCTATGTTCTGCTTGGCCCACAGTGAGTTATTTCCTCTTCTGTAATTTGTTTTTTTTCTTCCAGACAAAACAGTGTTTACTGTTGGAGGAAATGCTGCTCCTGTACTGGGAACAGGAGGAATGCTAATGAAAGGAAGCTATAAATTTGATCTGGGTGAACCTTTTACCTGTCAACCTTAGTTAGGAGACAGGATGCTTTAACATTTAAATAGAGCTGATTCACTGAAAAAAATTTGAACTTCAATGAATACAGTGAGTTTGGATAAACTAATACCAAAATAAAATGAGTAATTTTTTAAAACTTCTTTTTCAACAAAAATCTCTCAAATTATGTTTTCTGATGTTTGCTAGTAGCTTTTTTTTTTTTTTGCTAAAATGTTCACTGGTCAAGGAGGTAATTTCTTGATACTGTTTGTAACTGTCATAAGGAAGGAAGAATTCAAGATAAACATCTTCTGACTCAGTCTGTCCTCATAATGTACAGTATGTGGATAGGAGAATAGGAACATACACACATGTGCACACACGTGCGCACATACATGCACACGCACAACCCCACCACCCACAAAGAGAAGTCTGTTTTTTCCAGTGGATGCACACCATTGTGTTGTTAATGAAGTGATGTTCCTGCACAGTGCTAATGAGTACAATGTTTTGGTGGTTTTTTTTGCTTATTATACAAACACAAAGGCTTTGTTAGTAATGCTTCTCGAGTCCCTGTGGTAGGGAAAGGAGTATGTGTGGGGGCCTGTTCAGTTCTTCAGTTATTGTCATGGTGTTAAGTTCTAAGTATGGTCTTTTCTCTTTCCATGTTACCATATATGAAAAAAGGAAACAATTCTGTGCTTTACTAAGATGAGCTTTTGTAACAGTTACATGTGTGTGCTGTTCTGTATCCCTTCTGGTCTGTTGCGGCTGGGTAATGGAAAGAAGTTTTCTCAAGGGAGAAAGGAAAAGACTGCACTGTCATACTGGTTGAAGGGATAAAGAACCTTGTTTCTCTCACAAGGGCTGTCTTGGTTGCTTAGAGGGTACAGGAAAATCTGCAGTGCTATGATGTGCATTGAGTTATTCAGAAGCATTGCCCATTTTATGAACCTGAATTTTGGCAGTTTTTCTCTAGAGACCTGCAGAGTTGCTTGTAAGGACTGTTAGGTTACAAAGCTCTGTGTAACCTTCATTTTACGTACCTTACAGCTGACAAATGTAGTGTGAAAGCACAGCTGAATAGATGCAATTAAGAGCATTCAAAATTTACAGCTAGTAAAAACCCAATCTAATATGAAACATCAATTGCAAAGGCAGTTATGTCCAGGTATCTAGTTTCCTTTTTTTTTTTTTCTTGCTGCCCAAGCAATTTTAACTTGGTTCTGTTTGTGTTTTGTTTCCTTCTGCCATCATAGCACACACCACTTCTTCCTGAAGTGATTTCTCATAATATTTCAGCTAGCTCTTTTCAAACCTCAGCATATACTGCCTATAGTCAGCCTATAGTCAATTAAAATCTCTTGCTACTCAGTTTTAGTATTTTGGTAAATATGCTTGCTGCTAAAAATGCTCTTCTGTTCAGCACTGCTGCCATGCAAGGGTATTCTGGGGTTTGTAGACCAAGGGTTTTTTTTTTTTTTTTTTTTTTTTTAAGCAGCAGAAATGAGTTTAAAAAAAGAAAAGGAGGGTGTTGGGGTTTTTACACTTTCAGGAGGGCTAGTTTTCTTTTTTCTTTGCATATCATGCATATACAATTGCAGTGATTCAGATTTAAAGGAGCTCAGTCCTTGTGTGTGAACAGCATCAGGCCCTTCTCATTTTGATGTTTTCTTTCTTTGCTTTTTATTCCACCCCCTTTCTCTTTTAAAGCTTTGAAAAAAAACTGACCAGGAAGAGTAGTAAATTCCAGAGAAAGGAAAGGGAAGGAATTTAACCTAAAAGATTATATTGTTTTAAAGCCTAAATGCCCCCAACTTCTATAAATTAAGATGTAATGATGCAGTTACATACTTAAGATTGTAAGACTTGTTATCCTTGTAGTATCTCAACATTTAGTTGTGCAAGTGTTACCTAAGGATGCCCTTTCCTCTTGGTTTAGGTGGCCAATATGCTGCCAATGTGACAAGGGTTTTAGTGTTTCACCCCTAGGTCATCAGTCAGAGCTCTGCCAGGATCAGTGTCATGTGTGGTTACTGTTCAATAGCTGCATTTCCTCTCAGTTCACCACCAGCACCATGCAGGAGTACATACCTGGTTTCCTAAGGGGCTCATTAGAAAGTATGGAGCAGGTCAGAGAGAAGCAGCATGAGGAAGACTGCTTTCCTGACAAGTTATACAAAGCCACTGTAAACCTATTTTAAACAGGCTAATCCTTCATATACTAGATGCATTCAGTAGAGTGTAAAAAAAAGCCATAATCTACCAGTTAAAACAGAAACATGAGGGCTATTGCAATTGACCTTTTCATTCTGCTCTGAGCTACCCTGATGATATGGTGCAGCAGCAAATGTGTATCTGGTTTGCGTCCCTTGGCTTCACTGTAGATAGGCAACAGAAACATGTAGAAGTTAACAGCAGTTTGTATTACCAGGACAGCATAAGACAGCTAGATTTGCTGTTTTACAGAATCCCTGGAACTTATGCTACCTGACTGTGTTCATTCCCTTCCTCAAAATCTGTGTATGATGTGGATTCATGGCCCACAGTGGCAGATAAAGTGTACTTTTCCTGTATTCTGTACAGTACCAAGAGCTACTCTTACATGAACCTGTTGGAAAAACTGACACAGCTATCCTGAGAAAGACAAACCTCTACAACACTGATTTTGGTAACGGAGAATTTGGGAAGGGGGATACAGGTTAAGAAATTAGGGAAGAGTTCTGTAAGAACACCAACTTAAAAACACCTCTCCATGATTAACCTGCAGGTTATTGCCAGAGAACCAAAATTTCACCCAAGTTTGTCTGTCTGCTCTGAAACAAAGCACCTAAATTTGACACCTCCATTAGTCTGAACTACCAGGCTCAGGCCTGGCTCACCTGAAGAGCTAACAACGAAAGAGAAAGTGTGGACTTTCTCTACCAGCATTAGACACCAAAAGCAGATGATACAACTGTGGCCATCAGTCACACATTAGCCTGACAGCAGGGGATCATACTAAGGCACCAGATGATTTGTTCATCCCTTGCAATACACTACCAGACTTCAGCTGCCTCAGCAGTGGGTAAGATGCCATAGAAAAGGGCATGGGTGTGTGTGAAAGTCTGCAGGGCTTAGTAGGCCTCTGCAGCTTAGCTTATACTGATCAGAGGTGGAATTTCATTGCACTTCTATAACCAAGGATTGTTGTGAATAGATGGAATTACCATCTGTGCCTGTTGCATTAACAACATGGAAGAACATTCTTCTTTTCAGAGAAAGTCGCAATAAAGATTTTGGACAAGACAAAGCTAGACCGGAAGACTCAACGTTTGCTGTCTCGTGAGATATCCAGCATGGAAAAACTGCACCACCCAAATATCATCAGACTGTATGAAGTTGTGGAGACGCTCTCAAAACTGCACCTGGTGATGGAGTATGCAGAAGGTGGGGAGCTCTTCACTAAAATCAGTACAGAAGGCAAGCTGCTAGAAACGGAGTGTAAAATAATCTTCTCCCAGATTGTGTCTGCTGTGAAGCACATGGTAAGTTGATCTTCTACAGATTTGTTGCCTGTCACTACAGTAGCAGATTTTATGGATGTATTTTTTGGTTTTCAACTAGTAGGTTTACTCTTACCAAGATTTCAGGCCCATGTTTCTGAAGAGCAAACAGCTACAGAAAAGATGTCTTAAAGGTATCAGAGAGAGCTTTCACATGCACCTCCAGTGACTGCTGTCTGTTGACAGCTTTAGGGAGGAGACCGACCTGGGATTCATCTAGTGGGTGAAACCATCCCTTTAGCAACAGTATGCTGTTGTCTGCTTTAAGTTAGTTCAGGGGCCAGCTAACACCTCTTCATTTCCTCCCTCCAGCTGTTTCAAAACATAGAATCAGTGACTCTTCTGCTAGAAGTGCTACACAGAAGAGGCTTGTCAGGTGTTGCAGACGTCTAGCTTGCTTATTAATGAATGTGGGAGACTGGCACTTACGACAGTTGATTCCCAGTCCTTGCTCTGGCAGGGATCTGTGAAGTTAACACCCAGCAAGTCACTCCCCCTTGCCTAGTCTTCAGTGTCTGGGTTTAGTATGATGCTATTTATGTAGAGCTCAAAGCATCTTGTGAAGGCATAAGAGAAGCAATAAACTACTTCACTACCATCTCCTCCGAACTTTGTGTAGTAACTACAGCTACTTCAAACAACAACGTAAAACCACGGGAAGACTTTTCTGCAGGACCGAGAAAGAAAAGTGTTCATTAAAACTTGCCTCAGAGTGCCCCCCAGTGGCTTGTAGTCTGCCAAATAATAGCTTCAAGCAAAGTCAAAAGCAAGGGTGTTCCCCAGCCAGGCTTCCAGAAACTGCAGTACAAGCTGTTCATGTGTAAGCAGTCTGCATCTTTTACATATTCTGACAAAATTATAAAATCTCCTGTAACATTAGCTCCAACATCTTTTCCGTAGGACAGGTACTCTGCAGCTACTGGAATTACATTTTAAGATGACATCTATTTCTTAGCATTAAGTCCAGACCTACCTAGCTGGCCAACCTCTTCACTTGTACACAGACTTCTACAAAACATTTTAATTTTGCTGAGCCACAAAATCCAGGCTACTTAAATCCTATCTCAGTGCTGCCAGTCTACAGTGAGGATGGAAGATCTCTGCCATCACTGATAGCAGTTAACTTAGGATGCTGAAGGTTTTCCTTATTGCCTTCAGACACTGCACTTTGTTACTTCCAAAGGTGGGGCAGAGTGCTCAGACACATCAATTGCTCTTGCTGGTTCAAATATGAAGCTAAACCCTTACTTAATCAAGACAGGTATATATCACCACCAAGCAGAGAAAATTGAGTTTGAGTCCTTGGCTACTTCTGGCATTTCCAAGGGGGGAAAAAAAAGTACAAGTTACAGTGTATATATTTACTTTAGATTCTAAAACTAGAAGATGCCATTGAAGTTGGTGTCATTTAGTTATTTCTTGCAACAAGAAATACCACAAGGCACAAGTGTGTGGTCCTTTCCTTCTGCCATCACCAGCTCCTCAGAGGACATTGCAACAGAATTGTAGTGTCCTTCTTACTTTATCTGATTTCATTCTGATCTGATTGCATTCACTTGGTAAAAACACTTTCACTTTGTAAGTCCAGAAGCTTGCAATATATACAAATTTGCAATTTTTGTTAGTTGCATCATTACAGAAATGTAGTAATTGCTAAAGCAAGGGTTCTGAACCCTGAAAAAAAATGACAGATTTTGCACATGAAGATACCTGGTCTTTTAGGATTAGCCATGAAGCCAGATATCTGCTTCATGAAAATACTTGATACTAGTTAACCAGTTGAGAAAGCTATCATTAAAAACCCCGGCATCCTTCTTCCCATCTTTTCTACCTACTCTATTGGGTTTGTATCAGTAGAGAATTAGTTTTCTTTAAATACCTTTTCAATTTCATTGAGAACTTTCCCCTGAACAAGCTAATACCAAATCTTCCTCTTGTTCTACAGCATGAGAATAATATCATTCACCGGGACCTAAAAGCAGAAAATGTCTTCTACACAAGTAACACCTGTGTTAAGGTGGGAGACTTTGGATTCAGCACAGTAAGTAAAAGAGATGAAACTTTAAATACTTTTTGTGGCTCTCCTCCTTATGCTGCCCCTGAACTCTTCCGAGACGAAAACTACGTTGGCATTTATGTAGACATCTGGGCACTGGGAATCCTGTTATACTTCATGACAACAGGTATCATGCCATTTCGGGCAGATACAGTGGCCAAACTGAAAAAGTGCATTCTTGAAGGGACATACAGTTTGCCTTCCTGCCTCTCAGAGACTTGCCAGAAACTGATAAAAGGAGTCCTTCAGCCAGTACCAACCAAACGATACTCCGTCAAACTTATCATGAACAGTGAATGGATGCAAGGGATACAGTACCCCAAACCTTTAGAGCCCTTTAAACTGGACCCAAGGTACTTATCAGATGTCAGTACACTCAAAGAGGAAGATATCGAAGTCAAAAATATTCTTGAAGATCTGGGAATCACAGAAGAGCACATTCAAAACAACCGGGGAAGAGATGCGCGCAGCTCAGTAACAGGGGTCTACAGAATTGTTCTGCACAAAGTTCAGAAGAAAAGGGCACTTGAATGTGTTCCTATCATGTCCCAACCAGACCCCCAAGAACAAGACCTCAGGGGAGGAATCCATTCTTACAGCAGGATGAAGAACACATCCAAGCTGTGTTCTATTTTATAAACTGCACTGCAGGCTTTATAATTGGCATATTTAACAAAGGGTTTTATTTACAAGCTCTGGCATTACATTTTTTTGTAACTTTTGAATAAACCAAGAATGCCTCATCTCCTCTGCATTTCTCCACTCACAGTGAAGTGCTCAAATACAGAGCTCTCACTCGTTTGCCCCTTGCTCCAGAAATTTGGTATGGCCAGTACAAGAACCCCAGCAACTGGAACAGGTAAGAGATCATTAGTTGAAGTGACCTTTTAGTAAAGGTCAAACAGTACTGCATTTAACATACTACAGGCATGTTACAGCTAAGATCTTGAAAAGTTGTGCCTCAGCTTGACACAACTTTACCACTGCAAACCAGGACAGGTTTTTGCAGAAAACTAAATTTAAGCAGAAACCAGACTATAATCTAAACAACTGTAAATTATTCTTTAAAACTTCTCATCAAATTAAACATGGATAAGTGTATAACAGAGCTCTATGGGCTTTAAAATTTTATTTAAAAAACCAGCAGTGGTGTTGTTGACCACTATTCCAAATTTGTCACAATTACAAAAGGCAAAATAGGATATGCTGTTTGAACCCTATATGTGTGGTCACAATTCCTATTGCAGAACTGGTTTGCCTACCATCTACTGGGCTACCATCTTCCATTCCTTGGCTGATTCCAGCAGCTTGGACTCCAGCTGCACTCCAATAAAAATTTAAGTGTACTCCAAAACTCTTGCCTTAGTTAGATCTTAAGTATCAGTAAGCTGGACGCAACCAGTAACAAAATCTGCTTATAGATTGAGCATTACAGGCTTGTTGTACCAACTACTGCCATTATAGTTTGGCAGCAAAAGCTGATTCTGACCACTGCAAGTGAAAAGTTGGATAGCCTGACAACTCCAATTGTTCCAAGCATCACCAAGATGTAGATACTTTGATTTTCAGCTTTAGTTATTTTTTATTTTCATCCTCAACATGATGAGCTCCAATGCAAACAGCAGAAGAGTGCAGTAGCTATCCCTTCTCCAAACAGGCACAGCTGACATGCCCAAGCTAAGAGGCAGAGCCCATCCTATGTTAAGGAAAGTGAACTAATACAAGGCTTAGAGGTACAGCTGGTGCTTTCAAATTTAAGGGCAGGATGTCTCATCTGTTATGGGGGACTGATGAGATGTTGGCTTTAAAAGGGCTAATTAATGTAAATGAGCCACAAAATGACGGAAAAGCCACCCCTGGTAAACAGAGATTTAGTGAGGCTCAGGTAAGTACAAAGGAAGAATCAATACTGTTTCACAGATTTGTCTGAGGGGGATAAAACAATACCATCTTTCATAGGACAGTAATAAAGATGAATTGTATTTCATAAGCTGTGAATGAATTCCTCTACTATAAACCATTTTCCTCTGAAAGCATTAAGTTATGTTAAAACACAGCCCTACAATAATGTTTTCCCCTCAGCCTAAGCAACCCTTTCCACTTTTGTAATGGGATGATACTAAGAAGAAATATCCAGAAGGTCCACACAGCCGGTGAACCCACAACCACATTTTCACAGGGACGGTTTCCTCTTTTTTTCTTGTTAAAGAAAACAAAAATTCATCCTGAAAATCCAATGAGTCAGCACTACTCCAACAGGTTTCAAATATCTCAAACTTTATTTTAATAAAGAATCAGCCTCACAAACTACGAGGCCCCTGTGATAACTTTGTGCCAGTAGCTCATGTCCTGGCTTGTCCACTGCCAGCAATGGACTTTGTTCCATGGCAATTTGTTTTCCTGGTGCCAAGGTTAAGTTTCACGAGGGCAACCTAAACCAAAGTACTTGCAAACACTATCGTCATGCATCATTGCTCCATCATTTTCAGCAGAACAAACAGATTAGTATCCATCGATTTATAACAAACAACTATTTTACCAAGGCTTGACTGTACAAATACAGCAAGTTATCAAATCCTAGTGAGTGACAGATAATACAAACACTTCATTACACACAAAAAAAATTGTAATTTAACAGACATGTAATTTTTTGCTACTTTATATTAGATAATGCAGCTTTGTAGAATTAGCAAAGAAATAAATCCAACAAGATTTTATTCTGTACATTAGCTCAATTTAAATATGTATATATTACAAGCTTACAAGGCTCATGTCATAGTTAATTTCCAATCTGGGCTTTAAAAATCTACCAGAATGGAATCCCCATTAGTACAGTATATCTACCTGTTGCAAAGTTGATAGCTTTTAGCTTGCATATTGGGAAAAAAACAAGGAAGGAGAAAAAAAAAAGACCCTACGCCTACAGTATCACCATTAGTCAGAAGGATTTCAAGGTACAAAGCCAAATTCAAAGTCAGAAATAGTCTTTCAGAAATGTATTATATAAAGACAAGTGAGAGGCCAGTGCTCCAGACACAGTGATGTTTCTCCCTTTCTTCGTTTGCCAATTGAAACAGCTCCGTTATATCTAGAAGTCCTATATGAAAATTCTGCTGCCTTAGATAATTATAGAACCATAGAATCATGGAATGGTTTGGGTTGAAAAGGACTTTAAGACCATCCAGTTCCAACCCCCCTGCCATGGGCAGGGATGCCTCACACTGGACCATTTTGCCTGAGACTGTCCAGCCTGGCCTTGAACACTGCCAAGGATGGAGCATTCACAACCTCTTTGAGCAACCTGTCCCAGTGCCTCACCACCCTCACAGTAAAGAACTTCTTCCTTATATCTAACCTGAACTTCCCCTGTTTTAGTTTGAACCCATTACCCCTTGTCCTACCCCTACTGTCCCTGATTAAGAGTCCTTCTCGGGCATCTTTGTAGGCCCCCTTCATATACTGGAAAGCTGCTATGAGGTCTCCACACAGCCTTCTCTTTTCCAGGCTGAACAGTCTCAATTTTGTTAGCCTGTATTCATATGGGAGGTGCTCCAAGCCCCTTATCATACTCCTCTGGACTTGCTCCAACAACTTCATTTCCTTCTTATGTTGAGGAAACCAGAACTGTACACAGTACTCCAAATAGGATCTACTAGACAATCCTGAAAGATGTCAGATCAACGAACCTGTATCTTTGGAAAAAAAAATCCCTACCTCCCTTCTTTCTCTTTCCACCCACGCTGCTGTGATTTATAAAGCTGGCATAAAATACACTTTATGGGTGTTGAGAGGAATCCCACAGTAACTAACACAGCAGGTCACAAGGTTTCTTGGAAGAAAACCACCTGTCAGTCTAGCCATTCTTGATCCAGTCATTCTGTCAGGGAAGAGGGATTCTTCTCCAGCAATGAGTGCTACTTGGTTATATTTCCCAAAGCAATGGGGTGATGGGACGTAGACTGGCAGAAAAGAGGGAAGGTGGCAGAGAGAAAGAGAAGTGCAGTATTCTGAAGACAGCTTACTGTCAAGGCACTGAGAATCCAAACATGAAAAGCCTGGACTAGCTTGCCACACATTCAAAGTTAACAGTATAGGTTTAAAGTAGAAGTTAACAGTAGAGTAATAGTGTAGGTTTGAAGTAGAAGTTAACAGTAGAAGTTAACAGTGTAGGTTTCAAGTTATTTTGAATGGAAACAGCAAGCAAAAGATTTTTTCTGTGTACAAACACCTTGTAATGGACTACAGCTACTACTCAGCAATTGAAAAAAAAAAATGGACATGTTAATGAATCCACACAGCCCCTGGGAAGTCCCTCCATCCCCAGTATATTCATGAATTTAGTGTCCTGAAAATACTATAAACATCAGCATACCATATTATGACAAAGCTTTTCAAGGAGCTTTAACAGTTTTCCGTTCTCCAATGAAGTACTACTGCACACTGAAACTTGAGCACTACTGCAATCCTCTCCCTCTCTCACCCTACCCTCACACCTTGTTTCATTCCCCACCTCACAGAGGTATCTTAATGCTCCCCATTGGAAATGGCAACAGTAACGCCTTCAGATTCTGTTGTTGCAGGGATTCTTGGCACTTTCTTAGCAGGGCTTGGGATGTGCTAAGAAGAAGGGAAAAAAAACATTAAATACAGTTTTCTAGTTCACAGACATCCATACTTCATGGCTAGTCCAAATCTCAACAACATTCATGCTACACTGGACGGCTTCGCTTTAGTCAACTGAATCGGTCATGCTTCATGCAAACTGGTAACGTCAAAAGAGCCACTTTGTTCTTGTTTCATTCTTGTGCAGTTTCATTCTTGTTATGATGAAATGTACATTTTAAAATCCCATGTTCAATTTTTTTTTTACTTCTGTCTTTTACTTACATAGATTAGCTAAGTATTTAATAAGACCTGTGAAACCACTTCCTCCTTTAACATACATGCACATGCTATGACAAACACACAAACTGTTCCACCATTTAGCTTCAACTTTTAAAAGAGTGCCGAGCGTTCACCTCATGAACAATGCCTGGGTGGACAACTTCAACGCCTGCCTCCAGCGGTCCATCACCCATGAGCGGGCGCCGTGCGTATGTTCTCCTGTGCTTTTCATCCACACGCACAAGGTACCAAGTTCCCTCAAAGAGATCTTCCACTGAGCACTGTGGAATATAGTTGGCTGTAACAAAGCCAGTAACATACAGTTAATTGGTTTCTGGTAACGGTTTTACACAGCACAGGGCTTTGTAGTTTGGACATAGTAAGACAGAAAAAAAACAAATCTACATTTTCCTGTCAGCCTCACTGGCCAATGAACACGAGCTGTCAGTAGTAAGAAGTTGGGACATTTCCTTTATTCTACACCCTAACAGTTTAAAGTCAAGTGAACTAAGTGATGAGCATTTTGCTGTGAGACTACAAACAATTTATACTTATGAAGCTCTTACCCAAATGATGCGTTTCCTGTCTAATCTTCATATTTTCAGCAAAGACATCCGGTGCAATACATTTTCTTGAGTCAAGTCTTGTTTTCAGATCAGACAGACTGGCAGTAATTTTGTCCAGTGCAGAACCTACAATACAGAACTATCATGTAAGGTTGCACCAGTGCCAAGAACTGCATGTCAGCATGTTAACATTTCAATCTCATTCAAAATGTTTTGCATTACAGCAGCTAAACCTTTTGTCATTGAAAATATTCCAAATTACTCCATCAAAACAGTAATGGAATTTGAAGACTATTACTTGTTTGCCCAAGGAGACACTTGAACATTCCCAAGAGTTGGAACATCTTCAATTTAGCATTACTGTCATTAAGCATTGCTCTGCAGGTTTACTTATTCTGGCAAGCACTGTCATGAGGCATTTTGCAGGGAGCTGTGCAAGGGAGTTAATTTAACATTTTTTCCTTTCACTCACCAGGAGTGGCATCCTGCGTAACTCTGATAGAATACAGCGTAGCAGCAAACCCAGAACCATACGAAAACACACTGATTCTCTGTCCTGCAAGCTGCTCTGGGGAGTACCTGCAAACCAAACAGCAGTTATTTAAAGTGAGAATTAAGCCGAAGTGCCAAATTTAAGTAACTAGGAAGTGCAGCTAGCTCAGCAGAAGCAGCCAGTGAGTTATACTGACTACAATACACATTTTGCATGCTATGTGCTTAAGTGACTTTTAAACAGCATCAGGCGTGGCTGTTATGACTTCCAAAGCTGCCTAAGCAAAACAGAGCAAGGAAATGCCCAGAATATTATTATCCAGAAGGCAGTTAGTTTTCCTTCTTAAGGGACCTAAAGCCTAAAATTAACAATCACATCTTGGAAGGCAAAGTCAGAATAACAAGAAAAAAAAAAGGATCCAAGAGGAATGGCTTAGTTTAAACTTAACATGATTTTGTAGAAGTCTGTCACTGAAAAAAAAACAAAAAAAACCAAACCCCAAACCAACCAAACAAAATAAAACCCCTAAACAACAACCAACAAAACACCCCCCTCCTAAGCCCCTAATTTAATTTGGCTTTGCTTTATTATAAGTGAAACAGAGAAGGCATTCTGATTCTCTTTGCCACTGCAGTGAGGTTTATTTTGAAGGGGGGGCAGGGTAGGGAAGGTTGAGGCTGGGAAAAGATTCCACCTCATAAATAAGATCCTTCCCCAGCAGGAAGTAAGCAGCTGTTTCTGATCAGCTTCTGACACATAACTTTTGAATCTGCTTGTCACCTGAACCCAACTGTGCATGCAGAATCGGTTTTTTAACTTCGGGCTTTCTGCTAAAGGTAAGCTAGTAGGGGAAGGTTTGCTAGATAGTACTTTTACAAAAGGTTTTCTGAAACAAAAACCTTTTATAACCTTACATATAAAAAGCTACAACTTTTTCCCATTATTTTATGCTTACTGGGCTAGAAGAGAGGCAAGGCAACCGTAGACTGAAGGGGTGTACATATTTCCATTCTGATTGGACACAAGTAACGAAGCTTTGGTTTTCTGATTGAAGAGCTCTGCACTGGCTTTCATGAAAGCTTTTTCCACATCTCTGTCAAAATATGTATCCTCAAGTTTTATATCCCTATTAAAAGAAAAAAGACATTCATAAACAGTTACTAAAATACTTTACAGAAAGTAAAGACACACACTGGAAATGTAACAAGTTAAAAACATACGAATAAGGAAGACAGCAGCCATTCTCACCTGAAAGCCTCCAACCCACTGAAAATACCATCTGCTGTTTCTGGGTTCTGGTCACTGAGAAAGTCATTCAGCAAGAGTCTAGCCACAGATTTCTGGACCAGTTTACAGTAGGGAGAATGAAAGATCATGAATCCAAAGTCATTCAAGGTGAAGCGTCTGCCTATCCCCTCTGGAAGTGGCAGAAATGTTGTGTTACAACTTATGTTTAGCACTTAGTTCAACTATGAAAATAAAATACAAGGGTGGCAGGGTACTAGTGATTGTATCACATCACCGTACAAGAGACTACAGTAAGACTAACTATGGCTGTCAAGATCATTTAGAACACTGATGCTACTTCTATTTAAAGGTTAGTTTCTTACTGATCTTTTGCACCAACTAACAATGTTTGACTTCCTAGAAAAAAAGCTATAAGCTTAACAAAATCTCCCTATTCTTTTCAGTATATTGATGTAATAATCTACTTCATTTAATTAGCTAATCTTCACCCTTATGCCCCTTAATATGAGCAAAGCAATTACAAAAAAATGTGAGGTTAAAAAAAAAATATAATCAGTATAGTTTCATAACATTAAATATTAACCCCAATATCTTAAGGGCATATTACATGAAGGGGTGGAAATAACACGCTTTTTTAAGCAAGGTATTATACATTACACCAAGATGAGCTTCTAGAGATTGCTGCTTACTATCAGGTACTCCACCATGCCAGAACATTTCTTATGGGAGAGACAAAACATTTGAAATGCCTCAGAACATGCAAAACCAAGATGGCAACTAGTCTTCAGACTGAATGCTAAAACTCTGAAAGTACACTGCCAGCACAGAGACACATTCCAATAATTGCCAGATCTTGCAGTATCATCAGGTCAGACTACATACCTTTTTGCCACTGGGCATGGATTTTGTTGCGATAAACAGTATAGCAGCGATCTAATGCACTGAGGTAGCACTGTATAGAGAGTTTGCCATCAACTACAGGATATTCAGAGACCATATCTGGCTTATAAAAGTCATATGCATGCTGCATGTGGGTTCCACGCAACCCTAATGGACAGAAATTGACAAAAATTATTCAGCTGCTTTGAGTCAACTTGAATGTATCACTTAACACATTTGGGGAAAATATCTGGCCCTCATTAAGCAGGTTTTCATAGCACTTCAGGCCCACTCTTTGACAACTTTATTGCAGAATCCCCAAGGAAATAAACAGACATGAGCATCTCTAGTTGCTCCTTGATGCATCTTATAATGGGACTTGCCCAAGTCAGCCCAGAGTGAGAGCAAACAGCACAATTTCTGACACGGTGGGAGTCAATCCAGCCCTCAAGCAAAGCACAACAAACAGGCTTCCAAACAGATCCAGTTATCTGGATGAACAGTTATTTGTTTTTTTCCACAGGACTAACCTCTTTCAAAAATTAACGGAGCATTTGGACCAACCAGCATAGCAACAGCACCAGCTCCACCTGTTGGCCTGGCATTTCCAGTGGCATACACAGCTATGTCTCCAGCAACAACAAGTGCATAGCGTCCTGTGAAAACCACACACAAATAATGAGAAACAGCCAAGAATCAAGCATACTGTAACACCCATCTGCAATTTTCAGATGCTGATCACAGAGGAGATGACCCCACTATTTAAGGGGCTCTTCCATCTTGACCTTTCCCCCCACATTTTAATTACTTAGCAGCCACAGAAATTTACAGGAAAAAAACAGTGATTACTAACCATGTCATCATTTTTTTTCCCACTGGAGTTGAACTTAAAGCCCAGTGCATTTAAGAGTAAGATTTCAGAAGTGAAAATCCGCTTAACCTCTGGGTTTTACATGGTTAAACATGAACAATGTCATTATGAGGCTGACTACTCAAAGCCAAAGGATGATGTAACTTTTCCAAGAAAATACTCTAAACTTACCATCCCAAGAACTGGACTCGATCCAGTTAATGGCATTAAAAAGAGCAGCAGTGCCTCCATAGCATGCATTGGTGGTGTCAATGCCTTCTACATCTGTATTACCAGATTCTTCAAAGAGCTGCATCAGGACAGTCTTTACAGATTTTGATTTATCAATTATCGTCTCTGTTCCAACCTCCAGTCTCCCAATACAATCATAGGAAAGGCTGTTCCTCTCCATCAGCTTCTGAACCACAGTCAGGCAGAGAGAATTGATATCCTCCCGGTCGGAGCAGAACCCCATTCTTGACTGGCCCAGCCCAATGGTGTACTTTCCGGCATCCACACCATCATACTTCTCCAGCTCTGTTTGATCAACGTACTGAGAGGGGAAATATATCTCCAGTGCAACAATTCCCACATCTTTGGGCCAACAGTATTCAGCATTCACTGGAAGAGACCCAGGCATCGTGGTAGATCTTTAAGGAAAAAAATCACACATGCACAGACACACAGGAAAAAAAAAAAAAGCTGATTTATTCACATGCATTTTGAGAGACCTACTTTCACTTTCGACAGGCTTGTAGAAGAAGTTACATTTCAGGTATTCTGCAAGGTCATTTGCAAATTCTGCCCCCTGGGGAGAATTTGGTCTGAGGGTACTGTAAACATCACTAGAAGCTCTGTAACATTTTTATATTAAGAAGTAGTTTTAAGTGAAAACACAGATTTCAGCCCTGGAGATGAACAGATGAAGGTTAAGCCCAAGTTATTTTACCAAAGCAAACCACACACTTAACAAGTGTTGTTTGAGAAATTAGTTCATATTAAGGTTCATCATTGTATTTCTGCTTATACACAAAGTCTCAATTTTACGCAACCAAGCTAGAAACATGGGATTATTTTTTTTTTTAAATGTTGCTAGTTGAGAACTTAGGTTTAAAATTTAGCTTTTATCTCTGCCTTAAAACAAGCCAGTTTGTTTATACCTGCAACAAAGATAAAAATCAGACATTTTTCTGATGTTTGTTCTTTTTTCTTCATTTCTGCTTGGGTTGGTTTTGTGGGTTTTTTTAAGCATACTATTTTGGTATTCCAGAACACTGGAACTACCAACAGCAGGCCTTGAGGAGCATTTCACATACCAAAATGAATACAAATGGATTCCTCCTGATAGACCAAGTTTTCTTATTTTAACCCTGTAAGTTTATTGTCACTACACTCGAGGATATTTTACATCCTGTTACTTTAGCCCTATCCCCATTATACAGCCATGCACCACCTTTCTGTAGTTTTGCTCATTTCCTTACAGAGAACTTGTCCTCTTCATTCCCAGCTGCCAGTAACATCAAACTGACACAACTTCTTCCATAAAGCCTTAGCAAGCTGTTTAAAGGAACTATCCTGATTTTGGCTGAGATAATTTTGTTCCTAATAGCTGGTGCAGTGCTGTCTTTTAGCTTTAGTCTGAGAAGTAATGCTGGTAACACACTGAAGTCAGTAGTGCTTACCCTGATGAAGGACATTTCAGTCTCATGCTCTGCCAGCGAGGTGGGGCACAAGAAGCTGGGAGGTAGCAGAGACAGAACATCTGACCCAGACTAGCCAAAGGGGTATTCCATATCACAGCATGCCCAGTACATGAACTGGGGGGAGTTATCCGGAAGGGACTGATCAATGCTCAGGTTGGGCTGCATATTGTGCTTATTACAGTTTTCTTCTTATTTTGTTTTGGTTTTTCTTAGTTATTTCCCTTTTCATTATTATTATCACTAGCTTTAGTATTATATTGCCTTTAATTACTAAACTGTTCTTATCTCAACCCACAGGTTTTACTTTCTTCCCAGTTCTCCTCTCCGTCCCACTGGGGGGGCGGGAGGGAGGAGTGAGAAGTTGAGTGGTACTTAGCTGACAGCTGTGGTTAAATCACGACAGGAATAAAGTCTATCCCTGCAGGAATGCAGATTTTACAGGATGCATATTAAGACAAGGGTCGAGAAAACTTGTGTTTTCTGTTACAGGTATGTTCTTATGAAACTGAAGTCCAATTGTGTGATTCACCATCTCTATTGCCTCCAGCAAACTCAACCATACCTGTAAGGTACCTAAACCTTCATTTGCAGCTTGTATTAAAATGCGTGAACGGGAGGAAAACGCTTTTCAAAGCTGCCCACTGAAGCTCCGCAAAGCGCACAGCTCACCGCCACGATCTGAATCAAAACAAACCGTTTGGAGTTCACCCCGCTGTCACCCGACCTCATGCTTTCCTGTCTACTCGCCACACTCCGTGCCCGACCACGACCTCCTCCCCCTCAACCCATCCTTGTCCCGAAGCCCCTCACCTCAGCGCACCGCCGCGGCCTTGCTGAGGGTGGCGGACAACCCCCCCGCCCCGGCCCCACACACGGCTCAAGGTTACCGGTGATCCGGCCTAGGACACGGCCAGGAACCACCGGCGTGGCGTGAGGACACATGCCCCGTCCCACCCGCAGCGCCCACTTCCCCCGCAGCGCAAGGCCCAACCGCCAACCATCCACCCACGCCTCACATCGCCACCGGCACCGGAACGGCCCTTACACGGTGCGGAATCCCATCGCCGGCTGCCGGCGCGGAGGGCCGCGCATGCGGATGGGGCAGGCGTGAAGTGCGCAGGCGCGGGGACATCGTGCCGCTCCTCTCTCGGCACGGCGGCGCTAGCCGTCCTGCCCGCAGCCTTCAGAGCCCCTGAGGCGCTGACAGCGCCGGCACCTCCTGCAGCCCAGACAGCTGTGTGATGGGCTGCATCAGGAGGCCAGCAGATCACCGGAGGTCATTCTCCACCTCTGCTCTGCTGAGACCTCACCTGCAGCACTGCGTTCAGCTCCGGGGGAATACAACAGTGACGTGTAACTGCCGAAGTGATTCCAGAGAGTCCACGAAAATTATTAGAGCGCTAGAGCAACTCTGCTAGGGAGACAGGAGGACTGGGTTGTTTAGCCTGGAGAAGCCTCTGGAGAGACCATAGCACATCTTCCAGTGCCTAAAGGGGCTACTAAATCTGGAAGACGACTTTTGTCAAGGCTATGTAGTGACAAGACAAGGGGGAATGGATTTAAACTGGCAAAGGGCAGATTTAAAGTAGACATTAGGAAGAAATTCTTCCCTGCAAGTATGTTCAGATGCTGGCACAGGTTGCCCAGAGAAGTTGTGGCTGCCCCATCCCTGGCAGTGCTCAAGGACAGGCTGCAGGGGGCTTTGAGAAACCTTGTCTAGCAGAAAGTGTCTCTGCCCATGCTAGGGTGGTTGGAACTGGATGATCTTTAAGGTTCTTTCCTACCCAAATCATTGTATGTTTCTGCCTCCAGGAAGCTGGTGAGCAGGATTAACGATTTGTTATGCCACAGCAGTGGGTTTACACTGTTAGAAATGGAGTGGCTATCACAGCTTTCCTAAAGCCGCAAGCAGGGAAGGGAGCATGATGGTCCAGAGACTCCCCAGGAGCTGTGGGATAAGCTCAGGTCCCCTCTTCAGCAGCACAATGCACAAGCCACATGAATCCTGTGGGACCACAGAGCAGCACTGTGGTCCAAAACTTGCTCCATGAGCATCATTTCACCCCAGATACACACAGGCATTGCCAGGGAGGAGAATGCTTTCTAACTCCCTGTACAAGTGCAGACACAACACTGACAGTGAGATCTCAAGGTACCAGCTGCAGAAATGGCCTTGGGGTCCAGCTCCTCCTGGCACTATGTACCTAATGTTCTTCAAAAAGGGTCAGGGGTCAAAAAGGAAACTTATATTCTTGCTGGCTCAGCACAGTGTCTGGCAGCCGTCCCAAGGACAAGCCTTCAGCCCAAAGCACAGCATATTTCTGCTTCAGGAGCCAGAAAGCCACAAGAGGCTGTAGAGAATCTTAAGAGGCTCAATTTTCTTTAAGTTATACACTAAAAGCCAACTCCTGCAGCATGTAAGGACATGGCCTCTTTCATCAGAAAGTTTTCTGCAGAAGACAGCTAAAGGGAGGCTCCTTTTTGTGGCTCACCTAATAGCAAGGTCACTAAACATACCCCAGATAGCAGCAGTCACAGGGCTACCAGCTGTACTGCAAGGAGAATCATGGCTTTATTAAGTTGTTCTGGTCACTGAAGGAAACGGGACAGCTTAAGCCAGTTAGTCATTTACAGGGAAAAAAATTGTTTACTTAATGCAAAACAAACAGCCTTTTGTCCTCTTGGTCAACCAGCAAACAACATCCCATAAATCAGTTTTGACTGAAAAGAAAAGCCTTCTCAAACGTATGATGTCTTTTAACAGACTGAGAATGACAAAGGTTTTCATACAGGCACTTAAGAATGCTTTGTCTTGGGTCCCCTCAGGATTCTGTAGGGAATGAACGAGCAGCATAAAAGAGCCACCACTTTCTGCTAGGGTTGCCAGAAATCTGTTACCTCACCACAGCTGGTGCCTTACATTGTCTTGGTGTATTTTTGTATACTTTTTATTGTATCAAATATTGCATATTTAAGAATATGTATTGGTACATATATTGATATATTTGAAAATATTTCTATAATTGTGAATATACTGCCAATAATTTGACTTTATCAGGTCCTGCTGAAGTCCTTCACTCCTGCAGAACACTTTGCTGGAAGTTAAGAACTGAGCCTGCAGCCTTTCACCATGGACAACACCGCTATGCCTGAGCAACTCCCGGCTCAGTGAGAGCTGATGGACAGACCAGCCTCTCGGGTGGCAGCAGGGATACTTGCGACACTTCAGCCCCTCTTCATAGGTCACCCCCCGATGATCCGGCAGCCTCTGCAGCGACATCAGGCAGCCATCCCGCCGCACCGGGAGGCACCGGCCGCTCGCAAGACCCCGCTCACGCCGCGGGAGGTGGCTGCCTCCACCCGGGCGGAGGGCACCCGCCTGGGTGCCGGACACCGCTCATCCCGACAGGAGCGGGGGGAGCTTCGGGGAGACAGGCCAAAGGCAGAACAACCCCAAACTCCGGGGACGGTGCCTTGAATTCTGCCGTGAAACACCCCCCTGTACCTCGCCGTGTGCACCCTCTTGGACTGCGCCCGCACCCGGGTGTGTGCCGAGGTGCCTGCACCGGGCTACAAGCGCCATCATGGAAGAAGGCAAAAGCATCCCTGAGGCAGCGCCCGCTACCTGTGGCATATGAGGGGGAGGCTGGGCAAGGGGATACGCCCACCCAGCCTTCTCCGGCTTGTCGGTCTGTAGCTACACTGAGAGGCGGTAAGGTGACACGCCGAGAGTACCGATGCTTTCAGCGCCTTCCGGACCAGCGAGCTGCGGGCAGAGCCCGTCAAGTCCCGCAGCAGCAGCCCGCCATGGCTCACTCAGGATGGAGAGGCTTCCCCCGGGGGCAGCACCCGGGGCACCAGGACGCGACTCTTTCGGCTAGAGTCTGGCCCAGGCGGCTGCTCCGGGCGGGGAGGGCCCTACACCACGCTGCCCCGGACGATGCTCCGCCATGCTCCGGGCAGCGCCCGACGCGGTGGGTGTGCTGGCACCCGCGTTAAGAGAGACACACGCGTGGAGAGACATCCAGGCACACCTCAATTTCTCTTTTTTCATTCTTTTTTTATCTTTCCCCCCTACTTGCCGCACTGCAGGCACTTCAAACGCGCTTGCATCCACTGAGAACACTGCTCCCACCTATACCAGCCCAGTCCCAGCCCGCGGGCGGCTCCGCTCCCTCCTCGCCCCGCGGCCGAGGAGAGATGGAGGGTCCACTGCAGAATCGCAGGACTCCCGGAGCCCGAGCCGCACTCACCTGGTACAGGCGATGGCTATCGGTGTCACTCGCTGAGCCCCACTCTTACCCGTCCTCACGCACAGCAGAACGCACCAGGCTCCGGCGTGCGGCGGCTTTTAAATAGCCCCGCCGCCCCGGCCCCTGAGAGGCAGCTCAGCCCGCCAATCACAGCTGCCGCCGCAAAGGTCCCGCCCTCCGGCCGGCCGGCAACTCGCGGAGAAGGCGGGGGAAATGGTGTGAGAAAGTGACGCGGCGTGGCCAGAGGGCGGCGCGCCAATGGGGACGCGGCAGAGTCTGCGGGCGCTCAATGGGAGCTGAGCGCCGCGCGGGGGCAGCCAATGGGAGCGCGCTGCCGACCGCGGGTGAGAGTAGGACGGCTGCTGGTCCCCGGCGAGGCGAGGAGGCAGTTGCCCGGCAACGCGAGGCGAGGCCGGCCCGGCCCTGATCAGCGGCGGTTCGTGGGGGGGAGCCCGGTCAGGGCTGTCCCGCGTGTGGCAGTGGCCGCGGGTGAGGGGCTGTGGGGCGGCTGCGGCTGGCTGAGGGGTCTGCCGGTTGTCGGAAAGCCAGCCCCGTGTTTAGGCCTGCCAAACCTCTCTGCAGCCCTAGCCCTCGGCAGGCCAGGACGAGACATTCAGGGCTCTCACAGGGGTCTGCCAGGGAAATTGCTTCACGGAGGATGTGAGGTCCTGCCCTGAATTGTCCTGTTCTGATGGGAGCGTCTTCCCAACTTGTTAAACCCACAACATGCCAAGCCAAACCTCGTGGTGGTGGTGGTGGTACTTGGGCCATCAACAGTTAGCTAATGTATGGGTTCCACATGCCAACCTCTGTAGCCTTTAGGCCCTGTGCTAATCTATTGCTGCACAGGGTACTGAGCATCCCCAGAGGAGTCACTGAGAGTACAAACCTTCATTGCAGATGAGAAGCTGGTCAAGAAAAAAAACCTTGAAAGTGTTAACTCCTGTCCTTGAGACATTGAACATTCTGCTATCATCATTTAAAATCACAGTTTTGTTGCAGAATTCTTTGTAGTGCAAGGATTGAAAAATACTGCTGAGAAACTGAGAGTTTTGTTTGCATGTGTCACCCTGCAGTCTTTAATAAACTTGTTCTGTTTGTGATGCTGAAAAAAACATGTTGACAAACTATGAACTGAATAGATGATAGCACAGCTGCATCATGTAGACATGCTGCTATCTTCTGTGCCTACAGACCAATGGACTTCTTGTTAGAAGTTGATCTTCTGCTCTGAAAATCTAAAACTTCAATTCTCCTTTTTTAACCTTGCTACCACAAAAAAAAAAATCCCAAAACAAAACCAAAGCTGGAACTGTGTCCTTGTTCTACACTTCAAAATGGGTTCCAAAAGCCAGCCTCTCGTTATATGCTGTGGTGGCAGACTGTTTCCTGTCACTGGGGTGATTGGTGTTTTCCCATTTTAGAGAAGAGCAGGCGTGCAGGAGGAGATGAATCGGTCCATGCAGGATTTCATGTCAAGGCTGTGTGTGCCCTGATGTGCCGCCCCGTTCCCTGCTCCCTGGGGGCTCAGCTGCCTGTGGGCAAGGCCAGCTCCTGTACGGTGTGTTCATGTAGCCTGGGATGGGGCTGCAGCGAAAACAGATGTGTGATGAGGAGCTGCGATTTGTCACCTGGGTGGCCTCTTCCCCTTCACTTGAAGGTGTTTTCCAGATTGAGCCCTTGCCTGGGCAGCACTGTGGGTATGCCTATGCCTGGCTGCATCTCATGCTGATCCTGACCCACTGACTTGACTTGCCAGCTTCACCTCCAGCCTACTTATTAGTATGGACTCTTCTGGAAACCTGGGGTCACTCTAACCCTGCTTGCCATTGCTGGCCCCACTCTGCTTTTTTGTTTGGGCACTGTCAGAAAGAGGTCACTACCCTGCCTGCTTTGTTGTCACATTCAGCTCCTGGCTCACCTACCCTTGCTGCTCCCTGACAGCTTAAATCTGCTCTCTTGTGAGCCTGTGCTTACAGTGCCATGTTTTGTTTTCAGATAAATGTCGTATTTGCCTTCAAAATGGTAAAGGCAGAATGGGTTTTTGTGATTCTTTTTTTTGGTGTGTAGTCAGCAGTAAACACAGGTGTAAACATGAATCTTCTTACCTTTATTACATCTTTACAGATCTAATTAAAAAAAGGTGCAAAAATTACTAAGATCACCTTGGAGAGATGATTCATATTATTACTTTATTTTCCATGGCCCATGGTACAAGAGGATGGAAGGCATCCCATAGTCTTTGACATTAACTTTCTCTGTTGTAGAAGACAGCATGACAAAGACATGCATGAAATCATTGCTATTAATTTAAAATAATTTATTTGCAAAAAAAAAACTAACAAAAAAAACCCCAAAACCAACCCCCCAAACACCAAAGAAATGAACAAACCCTAACAAATTAACAATCTATAGGCAATAAAATTGTAACCATGTTTTCCTATGGTTTCAGTACTGAAGTGTGTTTGAAGGTTACACCCTGCAGATGATGAAGAAAAACTAAATGGTAAAATGTGATGAACAATTGCTGGAATTTCAGAATTTTAAACTGAGGTTAAGGACACAATGCAGTCATTTTTTTAATAGCTGTCTGAAATTCAGAGACCAGGTATCTGACCTACACTGCTAAGAGCAATGTATTTGTCTCCTCAGGATGTTTCTGGATCCAGATGCTAATTTAAATTTACATCCAGCCCCCTGCAGTGGGCAGGGACACCTTCCACTAGAGCAGGTTGCTCAAAGCCCCATCCAACCTGGCCTTGAACACTGTCAGGGATGGGGCAGCCACAGCTTCTCTGGGCACCACCACATCACCCTCACAGTGAAGAATTTTTACCTAATATCTAATATAAAACTCTCCTCTGTCAGTTTAAAGCCATTCCCCCTTGTCCTGCCACTACATGCTCTTGTAAAAAGTCCTTCTCCAGATTTCCTAGTGGCCCCTTAGCTGCCCTAAGGTCTCCCTTTAAGGAGCCTTCTCTTCGGGCTGAACAAGCCCAACTCTCTCAGCCTGCCTTAGCAGCAGAGATGCTCCAGCCCTCTGATCATCTCCATGGCCTCTTCTGGACTCACTGAAACAGTCCTTGTCTTGCAGACTAGTTTGGTGACTAGTTAGTTATAGCCTAATATCTACTATTTTTTCTTATTAATCAGTACAATTTTTTTTATAATTTCTGCTAGCAGTAGTATTCTTCTTATTCAGCTTTATGAGACTCCTATTTGCTTTTCCTGTCACTGAGTATATTGCAAGAGAATTCCTAGAAAAAATACATTTTTTTTCACAAGGGATGTGCCTGTACTGCTACTGTAACAGACTACAGTTGATTTATATGAATATCTAAAAAATATCTCAGTAATAACATAAAAGGTCTTGGTAAATCTTGTTTCAAACTTCTTAGGTAATTAATTATAGTCCTCTAACCAAAGTATGCTTCAGACATGTGATTGCTGCTATTTCCAGCCCAGCTTGTGAGAATGACACAAGTTTTCCTTTTGTGGCCCTACAGCTTGACAAATCTGTCCAGTGAGATTCTCAGTTGAGACTGTATGGGACTAGTGTACAAAAATGAATTGTGCACCTCAGTAACCTTAGAACTGGAAACCTGAGACAGGAGAGGTCCATTTAATAGAGATGACATTACTAAAGAAACTCAGCATGCTAGCCCAGAATAACCTTGGAGAAGAAACATGCTCAGATGCTGCTAGAAAGCATCTTCATCCATTAAAATCCAATCTGTTTTGATAAAAAGAGGACCTTGAACTTGAGGCTCTCTTGCATTTTTCAAGTGTAAATGTGGGTAGGATCTCCTAATCCACTACTGTTTTGAAAGAGAAGTGTTTGCTGTCTGATGACTCACCTCGTTTTAAGCCAGTGTATCAAATTCAGGATGCTGATTTTGTCTCAATAGACCCAACAGGTTCTTTGCTTCTGTTTAGTAATTCTTCAGCAATTCTCTCCATGACTTTTTTTTTCCCTAAAGCCTCCTAAAGAGATAGAGACTGTTGTATTAGGTTAATAACTCTTAAAATAAACAGCCAGATGATTAAAGCTGTTTCTTAAAACTGTATAAGAGATAATTCATTGGAATTTTCAAGAATATTAATTACAGGCTTTGTCTGGATTTAATTAAATGGGAGCTACACTTCTAAGTCACTAAAATTCTCACTGGGATTTTCAAATGCAGCCGACTACATATTTAGGTGCCTAAACCCCATTGAAAAGAAAGCTTTACCCAGCATTTTCAAGGAAAACAATGTCATGTGTAATAGTAATCTCTTCCACAAAACAAGGTCTTGATATGATTTTACTGAAAAAAGTATTGATTTTATTTTTTTGCCAAGCACAAAATAGCAAAGGTCAAAAATAGTGCTCAGCTAAAGGGAGTGTGAAGTCACCTAAGTGAAGGTTTGGAAACTAGAAGGATTTTCTTTTACATATTTGCATTTTAGGGTTCAGAGATAGATGAAACTGTACCAGACAGTAGATCTTTCAAGTGCTGTTCTTAATCCAATATCAAGGGAGAAAGCTTTCTGGATTGAATGACTAGTAGCAGTTATTTCTAATTCAGTTCTCAGAAGAATGCACAGGAACCCAAACTTGAAATATAGCTAGCAGCTGGTAGAGGACTTCTGCCGTCTGGTAATCTCTCGATTTGATCTGCTGACTCCAGGAGAACCTGATACACAATAACACACACTCTGAAGAACTGGGAAATGTAAACAAATCTGTCAAAGCCTGTCTTAAAGTAGGTCCAGTAAATGCAAACGTTTAAATAATATTTGAGTTGCAGAGATGTTTGAGTTCTAGAATATTTGTGAAACTGTAACAATTCCAGTTATTAAAATTACAAAACTCTGTTTAGATCACACTTTGCTGCTTTTACACCCTGTGTACAAGAGGGGGAACTGCAGCAGAGTTACAGAATTTCAAATGTGAAGCAGTAATTTTTGAACAGATACAAATCTAAGATGTGGGACCCAGGAAAGCTGACAGTACAAAAAGAGGTCACAGCTAGGAAGCAGATACTGTGCTCCAACCAGAGAGAGACCCACAGCTGTGCTGCACACTTAAAACTGACAGGTCTGCAAGCCAGGACTTCATGGATCTTCCCAGCAGCCTTTGACCAGACCAATAGGGTCTTCCCTTCCCTCCTCTTCCCATAACAGACTCCACTTGTGGTGGTGATGCTGCTGTGGCCTCAACTAGAGCCATAGTTTCACTTTTTCTCATCTGTACTGTCAGCTTGACTTTGCTCCCTTCTTTCTCAAACCTCCCAGACTTTCCTAGCTTGCCTGTGTGGCACAGTCTCCAGTTCCCTTGCTCCTTCCTTGGAAATTTCAAATGAATTTGAAGGCAACACTGAATGATTCTCTAAGTGAAACAGTCAGATGGTTCACAAGGATGTCAGACATGCCTGTGTCAGCCTGAAAAGCTAGTTGCACAGCTCTTATCCTGTGAAATACTGATTGTCTCTGGTAGAAAAGCATGGAAATTAGGGTACACTCCATACTTTAGTCAGTACTTCAGATACACTGTATACACTCGAAAGGATGCTGGTTGCATTGATGGGAAGGCTATCACTGACCAACTTAGAAACCTGTGATTCAAGAGGGAAGTGTGAAGGTAAAATCAGGAATCAGAACATGAGGAAAACAATAAATAGAACTGTCAGAAACAGTAAGATGTAGATACAGTAGTGTTATATGTTTTAGCAATCTAGCATTCTTGGCTCTCTCATGGCATGGGCACAGGAGGATTGGATTCTGTCTAACACTCATTCACTATATCCATGTGTTGTCCAGACAGTGCAGCATCAGAGTGCAGACGGAATGGCGGCGTACATGTGCCATTTCAGCTTGCATCAGTCAGGGTCCATCCTCTGCCTCCCCAGCATGCTGATCATGGCATTCAGGAGGAAGAGATTCTGTGTGTGCTCAGACTCACAGAGAGCAATCCCAGCTCCTGCTCCTGGCTGAAAGCTTCCTGCATGTCATTTCAGCAGGCAGAGGATGTAGGAATGCCAGCATACACAATAGTGTATGTTGGTGTATGTTACAATGTACAATGGTGTACACAATATTCCCTAGAAACTGGAAGAGGAGTTAGATGGTAGAGATGTTAGGAGGCTGTTGGTTCATCAAGGGAGATAATTTCTTGTTTTCTTCATACCTGTTTTGAAAGGAGTCATTTCCTTTCATCAGGTGTGCATCTGTGGGAGTATGCTACCTGTTCTCTAGTTGCTTTGTACAGATGTTCATCTTTATTTTATTTAGGGAACCAAAAATGGCTGCTCCTGTCTACTGTCATCTGCCATGCTTTCTCCCATGTTTGCAGTATGTAGTTAGAAAACTATTACAGAATAAACCCAAGAGACAACTCTGAGGAGCTAATTTAAGTCAACGGCAGTGAATGGAAACAAACAGTAATTAGCAGGGGAAGAGGATGAAGAACGGAATTATGCTGTATACTGAGTATTTTTCGCTAGCTAAGTAAATGTTTAAAGTATGCATTCTGTGGCATTCACTCTTTTTGAGACCTTTCTTTTCCCTCATTTGCTGTTTCCCACGGATGCCTCTGAGGAAAAGTGCTTTTGACTGAGGTGGTTTTGTGAAAGAGTAAATTAGTTTGAAACTTCCAAGGAAGGAGCAAGGGAACTGGAGACTGCACCACACAGGAGAAGGCAGTGCAGAGCAGTGGGTGGGAGGTTATGGAGGGGCATAGTCACTAGTCATTAGTCAGACCAGCATTATAATTAGTCTACAGAGAAAAGCTTTGATAGATATGTGCAATTTTCAATGCTAGTTACTAGAAATTCAGCAAAGAGGGTAGGAAGCACCCATCTGAAGTTTGAACAGGTAATTGAATGAACAAAGGCAGTACAGGTTATCTTTGTTGCATAGCTCCAGATGCCACACTTTGGGCTCGATATTCAAGCTCGGTTATTATCACCGAAATTATATTTCATATTAACAGCCAAGAGCAGAGATTGTTTGGAATAGGTAAAAGATACATGGTTTTGGCCAGTTAAACCAAACTAGTATCTGGAAAACTATCTGTAAAATTATAAGAAGAAATAAAAAAATGACTGGAAGAATAGAAGCAAAACAGGTGACAATTGCAGACAAGGAAGGACCAAGAACAGTACTGGGAAAATGAATCAATGAGGAGGAACTGCATACTGGCATGTTAAAATAGAAATTACAGGGAGATTGTTGTGAAAACAGGGTGGGAGAGAGGATTTAGATCTGAATTTAAATACAGGGAATGCTTGCTACAAGGCGTTGTCAGGAACATCTTGTCATCTGACTGGTAATCTGACCAGCATAATTCTTACGTACAGGTGATTTTTTTTTGCCACTGCTTTCTCTAGCATTTAGGTATGTGAACAGTCATTTTAATGCTACAATCATCCATCATTGACAAAGTCTGGTATCTGTGTTCAAAATGCCATATGCTACAGGTATCTTCATCGTGGAGCTTGCTTTATCTTGTTTTGTTTCTTTCCTTTTCTCTTAATAATTTTGATTCTTCTCTGCTTTCTACTATGGAGTTTCTTTCTGGGAGTCCTGTGCTTATTCTTCTTCATCCATTTTTTAACTTTTCTAATCCGTGGGCTCACACAAAACTTTCTGTGTTCTATGTAGATGCTGCCAGAGCAAAAAACGGTTGTTAGTTTCAAAGAAAAAATTTTAACCCCAAAACATTTAAAAGATGATCATACTTACCACTCACCTAGGAAGACCACAAAGCTAGAACTTGTTAATTATAAGTTATATTTTATACTATGGCTAGTCACTTTTGTCTGATTTCAAATATGTAAAAGCTAGCATGTACAGTTTGCATGATTACACTTGTCTTCCAAAATCTGAATAAAGCCTTACTACTTCAGGGGGTCTGAAAAGAACCACAATGTAAAATAGTACCTTTCTATGGCAAATAAATAAGTAGACCACATAATTATTCTTATTACAATCATAATTCAAATATGTAGAAATAAAAAATGTTCAGGATTTCTTTGAAATTTACCCATTTAGCCACAAACAGTACTAGCCAAAAAAAAAAAAGAAAAGAAAAGAAAGAAATGCTGATGTACAAAAATAAAGAAGATTTAATGAATTTAGGCAAGGCTTGTAGAGGATCAGTAGTTGATTGATCAGCAGTTCAAAAGAAGTCTTAAGGTACATGAGTCATTCTTCAGTTCTGAAAATAAAGCAAGTGTCAAAGCTAGTGCAGACTGAATAATGATCAATATTATTAGTGAAAGGAAATTCAGTTTTAGCAGTCAGAAGTTTAAATAGCATAAGGAAGGAGAGTTCTGAAATCACACAAAATCCTAAATCTTGTTTTTCATTGAATTTCTGTTAGCATTCTAAGGTTCTGCTTGCTTAAATGGTACCTGATTGGTTTTAACTAAACAATACCCGTTACACAGTGAAGGACCCAAAACATCTCTTACATAACAGCTTCTAGGTGGCACAGGCCATCAGCTTTCTGGATTTCAAACCTCTCCACTCTTCGGAGAATCCCTTTGGGAATTTCCTCTGAAATTTTTGTGCAGCAGTTAAAGGCCCCAGGAAACAAAGCTAAAAACAGGAACAACAATGTTAGAAACAAGAGATGTGGAGAAGTTATATCTGTACTTCACAGAATCAAGGGATGGTTGAGGTTGGAAGGGATCTCTGGAGGTCATCTGATCCCACCCCTCCTGCTCAAGCATGGCCACATGCAGCTGCTTGTCCAGGACCATGTCCAGATGCTTTCTGAATATCTCCAAGGATGGAGATTCTACAAGATACCTGACAACCTGCTCCAGTGTTTGACTACCTTAACAGAAAAAAAAGTAATTTCCTATGTTCAGATTGTTTAATGTGTTTTAATTTGTGACATTGCCATTGTCACTGGGCACCTTTTTCTTTCATTCCCATCAGGTATGGGAATGATGGTTACACCACCTTGATGAGAACTCCCTGGAGCTTTCTCCAGGCTGGACTGTCCCAGCTCTCTCTGCCTTTCCTCACACGCAAGATGCTCCAGCCCCTTCATCATCTTCGTGGCCTTTCACTGGACTGTCTCCAGTGAGTCCATGTCTCTCTTGTACTGAGGAGCCCAGAACTCGCCCCAGCTCTCCAGATACATCCTCACTAGTGCTGAGTGGAGGGGAAGGATCACCTCCGTTGACTCTGTGACTGTTGTCCCCTGCTCGCATCCTTCGGTAATGTGCTCAGCATAGTGAACGCCATTTAGTGAGGCACAGCCATTCTGTGGCCAGGCAAGTTATGAATTTGTTCATTTTCCCTTATCAGGCCCTCATGATCCTGTGAACCAAACAGGCAAACCGAACAGGTTTCTTCTTCCTGTTCTTACTGGCCCACAGCAAATAGCGCTGCCTGGCTTTATTCATCACCTTTTCCCACGAAACAGTTGAGTGTTTTTGTTGTCTAAAAGAGCAGCTTCCTCTGCCTCTCCTTGTGCACATATTAAAGGCATGTTACAGTAAAATAAAAATAATAGCAACATCAATTACACAGGAAGTGTCAGGAGCTTAATTTAAAAGCTCTGCCTTGTGAGGTTGAATCAGGGTGATTATGTATTGAGATTATTAATGCTGTTGCCGGGGTTTGTGTTTTCTTTTGTCCCAAAAGCTGACACAGCTGAATGTATCTTCAGTAGAGAATGATCTCCTGCAGATTTTTTCCTGCTTGATAATGGCATCTTGAAAATAAAAAACCACTGAACCTTAAAAGGCTGATCATAACTCATGATTTTTTGGATGAAAAATACTAACATTTTGGTGTTTGATTTTCTTCTGCTCTAGCACAGAAAGAGACTTTCTAAACGGGATTCCATTGGTCAGCTCAAAGACAAGCAAACTATGTGGCTCAGGGATTTATCGATGATGTGAAGGTCTCAGAATCAAACCAAGCACAGCAAAGACTCCAGTGTTTGTCCTTGTCTGTGAACTCATCTGGAAAAAGTAGGGAGAAAGTCTTCTTCCTCTTTGCTTTGACTTTTTTTTCCCTAGCTTGTAAATCATCCTGTTCCTTAACTAATAATTTGGTCTTGGAGCACAAGAATCATCGAGCAACATAAAAAGAAGCAGGAGAATCAATTTCAGTTCCTGTAAGCAGGAGACAAGAAGTCTGTGTAAAAGTTTTCCTGTAAGAAGACTGTGTGCTCCGTGCTTCGCGAGAGTGCTTGCTGAGCACTGGGATAGCAGATGCAGGCTGAGCCAGCAATGCAGCAGGAGTCACTGAGCACAAGTCAGCTGCAGCTTGCAGGGAGCTTTTGTACCATTGGGATTGGTGGCACAGCCCTGGGACTGTACAGCCAGAAGGGAGAGTGAAGAAAAGCAGCTAGGCTAGCAGTTGCCTCCTCAGCAAACCAAGAGGAGGGCTGTAAATAATCGTATTGTGCATAAGGATTAATTGTTACCTGCAGTGTTTCCCTGTTGCCCTTGATTTTCTCTCTTCAACAACATATTGTTTGTGAATCCAGTTAATTAGTGTTTGTAGGTGGGAATTCAGGACACTGAGCACCACTAAGCTTAATGTTTTCTGAGGACTCAAGACAGCACTGGTAACACTGATATATGAACTTCTACTGTTGCCATCAGCTCCTGGCAGAAGGATTCTGTGGTATAAAAACTCAAGGAAGGGTAACTATCTGATAGCTTGAACTTTACCTGAGATTGATGGTTGTGCTTTTTTGGAGACATCTACCCCTGTGCTTCTTTGGGGTATAATGAACTTAAATACTTGACACGGCAACCACTGCCATCCTCCTGTGGAATGGCTGGATATTACAGAAGGTCTTAGGATGAGGCAGCTGTCTCCTGAACTCTTCCTTACCTGGTTTGCCCAGTGCCTGGCTACAATCTCTTGCTCTCATTCTACTTTACGTATTTAAATACATCACTTTCTTCACTCTTCAGATCCGAGCCATCTGTACATCACTTTATAGTGCAATATATATCACTATATAGAATCATATATTTTGTAGTGGAAGGGACCTTCAAAGGTCATCTAGTATATAACACTATGTTAGTCATTTATACACTGTGTAACTGAAAATTATGAAATTAATATTGAGGTACTTTTATAGCTTTGTAAGGAAAAATATGTATAAACTCATATAAGGAAAATAAAGCAAAATTCTTGATACAGTTTTTGAGTGGGCTTGTATCTCACTGACCATTTGTGAGACTGCCCTTTTGCAGGGACTTTAGCCAACAGGAATTGTATCTTTCAGAATCTTGTTTGCAATTGCACCTTTGTATATCACTCACATAACTAGAATAACAGTTTTAGAGTGCATTCAACTACCTGATGCTCAGTCATCTTTGAGCTGGAACATGAGGCCACTCACATCTAATTTATGCAGCTATTGCAAAAGCTGTGCCTCTCAACATGAGGGCATGCAACAGACTGCATGGGAGACTGGTGAATACTCTAACAGAAAGCAGATTGAAATTTTGTATGAAATGTGAATGAGGTAGTGCTTATGTTCTTGTCCAAAGAGGCAAAAGCATTTCTTATGGAAACCAAGAAGCTGCTAGTAACTTTTATTTGAGGTGTGTGCCTCAAAGACAAGGGATGCTATCTTGCTTTCATAGGACTAATTTCTGATAAAGAAGAAGCTGTCACTTTTAAATAATGTTGTTGTTTGTCTGTGCAGGGAAGTGCAGCTACCATATGGAAAATAAAAATCAGTTATCTTTGAATCACAGATGAATACATGGCATCAGGGCCTTTTCATCGGACAGCATGAAAGCGTCATTGGCAACCTTGTGCTGACAGAGGCACTTGTGGTAACTAGTACCTTTTTACATGGGAGTCAGTTTTAAGAGTTTGGGGTTTCTTTAACTGCGAGTGTGAAGAAGGACCATGGCAGGAGCCAAGGAATTCCTATATTTCCTCAGAACCCCGGGGGAGGGCATGCTGCTCTCCTGGAGCACTGAGTCATCCTGCAGCTCCTTTGCCCAGTCCATTATTGCTGTAACTGCATGCTGATCCCACAAGTGAAAAGAAACCAGGAGACAATAAGCAAAGCTAATGATTTCAGCCCAACCCAGTACTCTATCTTCTGTGTTTTCAGCAATTAGATCAGGCTTATTAGTAATCATTGGTCTAAACTGTGGCTAAAAGCAAAGAACTGTGGTTTTCCACAAGGATCTTTGCACGGCCTTTTGAGTGTTATTTATCAGTCAAAGAGATTTTTCTCAGTGCTGCCCATTTCATTTGTTTCTATGGCTCAGTGGCACAATCAGAAATGCACAGCTGCTTACTCAGAATCATTTAGACCTGTTGTCTGACACGGAGCATCTTTAACCAGAAAGCAAATGGAGCTGCTGAAAGGACTGACAAACTCACTGATGGACCTTGAGACAGGTCCACTCAGGGATTGCCCTGTCATTACTTCAGCAGGTGGTATTATCTGGTTTGGTATTTCTTCCCTGGGAAGTCTCACCAGGGGAAGACATATTGGTTTTTAAATGTTGTTTTCCGTATCTTGAAATGCCATCTTCAATCTTGCAGAAAAGTCCACTGGAGGAAGTTAAGTGCCTTTGTGGAGGGCAAGTTAGATATTAAATGGAAAAGTACTTTCACTCACCCCACTTTCTCTCTAAGGATGCTTAGAAAGGACCTCCTTTTCAGATGAATGTATTTTATGGAATACAATAGTGCTGATCTTTTCATTATACTGGGTTCAATTAGTATGCTTTATATAGCTTTATCAATTTCAAAAGAAGTGGAAAGAAGAGAAAGCTTTGCCTTTCTACTGAGAATAAATTGTTTAGCAGATTTGAAAAAAAAAAAAAAGACCCGATTTCTTTAACAAAGGAAAAATATCCATGAAACTCTGAATTATTTTGAAATGCTGCTAGCTGGTCAAACAATGTAGGCCAAGGACTTAATTTAAACTTCCCACAGTGGTTTGTTTTCTTGGAAGCCTTCAAATCTTGGTGGTGGAGTCACTTTTCTTAGTGCTGAAAGGATCAAAAGCAGTTGTCAGCTAGAGATGAGTATTTTCACTTGCATTCAGCTAGACCTGTTAGAAGCTTTTTCAGTAAAATGTTGCTCCTAAATGGAAAAGAGTCCCTAAAGTCTGTGAGACTCCATGGGTACTGTTCATTGTACCTCTCTTTAAGCTTCTGCTGATCCTATCAAGTCTCTTTGACTGTCAAAAGTTTCTTGTTTCCATTTGCTGTCTACTACCTGGCTAAAGTTACTCCACAGAAACTTTTCTCATCCTTTTTGGTTTGCTCTTTTTATCATCATTCTCAAATTTGAGAGCCACATACTAAACCACTGAGGAAGGTCTTAACATCTGGGGTGCAGGCAAGAAATATGAAAAGCAATTATTGCTGCCTGCTCAGTTTCTGGGGCAACAAAGAACATTCCCCTATTTCTTCAGTTTTGAGCTGATATTCTTAGATTTGCCTACTCATTTAGGGAAACTGTAGTGCCTGATGAAGAGCCCTCCTATGGCACACAGTAGGAGTAGCTGGTCTCTGTTCTGCTGCTCCCTGCTGCAGCTTTTAGGTAGGTAGGACTGGGTTGCTCTCTCAGTATGGGTAGGGCAGACCACTGGCAAAGAAAAAGAGCAGCCATTGTTTCAGGCAGGCTCTTCTGTAGAAAATCTAACATGGCAGGGCAGGTCTTTGCCTCATGAAGGGTGGGCAGATGGAGGTACAAGAGGAGGTGAAGCCACACGGATATAAATGGTGAGCGATGGAGCCGTAATGTTCCCACCCTTATGCTTGCTCTTAGCTCTGTTTTAATTTTGTCCCCTTTTGACTAAACACGATAGGGAAAGCTGGGCATTAGGTAAGAACAGTGGGAAAGGCATTTTCGGGCCCTGATTTCTCTCTGCTCCAGAACCAACCCAGCTGTCTTAGGGAGGGCTTGTGTGGCTCCTTTTCTGAGAAGTTTCCTTCAGCAGTTCGTGCTTTGAGCAGGCCCTTGGTGGTCCCTCCTGAATGCTGCTGGCAGCACAGAAAAGACTGTCAGTACTGCTAGCAGAGCCCTTAGGTGACCTTTGTGAACTGGATGTGACCTATGCACTGCCGAGCGAAAGACCATGCTGTAGACATCCTTCTGTGTAACAACACTACCCCCCCTGCCCCGGAAAGATAGTTCTTGCACTTACACAAACTAAGGGATCCCAGCAAAGGTATGTATAATTCTTAAGCAGAATGGTTTCTCCCAACGTACTGTGTGGTCTGGAACAGCTTCTCTTGCACAGTGAGATCCATAAACCTGAGGCACTTTCTACGCTGAAATGTGAGACCTGCTGATAGCATCCCTCAGGTTCACAATGAACTGATGCGAATCTCCACCTATTGCACAACGTTGGCACACCTGGGACTATTAAGGGCAGGGATTAGTGTTTTCTGCTGGAATTCTTTGTGGTTACAGAATAGGTTTTGTACATCTGGAAGAAGCCCTTTCCATTGATTAACTGGATGAATGTCTTGCTTAGTCAGAACACAATACATACTTAAATGCTCTGATCTCAATACAGCCACTTCCATAAAGTCTGAGCTCTTAATCTGGTGTTGTAGGCATATGAATAGCATCCAGGTTCTGTCTTTGGAAGGAAATTTACTGTCACAACACCCACACTTTATATTAACTACTCTAAGGCAGATAATTTAGTATTCTTTTGTGCATGAACCTGCCAGAAAAATGTTCCTCTCATCTAAACCAAACTTGATGCTATTTTAGGAGTTCAGTATCTGAAATCAGGCCTTTTCATCTTAACTTAAAGTAAGTCAGTATTTGATTATGCAGAAGGCTCTGATCCAGATTGGCAGGTGAACAAAGCAGGATGCTAGAATCCTTGGCAAATGTAACATGGCTGTACTCTGTAAAAGCAAGGAGGTTGCTTAATAGCTGGAGATGAGAAGGAAAGTAAGCTGCTGAAAAATGCTCTAATGCATCCTACTATTTTGGGTGCATGGTAATACAGTTAAAGCATAATTCTGAGACAGAGATAAAGAAAAGATAGATGGGATTCTAAGCTATGTCTGCTGAAGTGGTGGAACCAACAATAAATAAAACATCAATTGTTATATATAACTATATAAATCATACCATATAATTTTATGACCAAGAATAAATACAAATGAAGTAATACAGTGATGCTTTTCCCATTCTGCTATGACAACTGCTGCTAACATGGACATTTTCAAGGGTGGAAGGCTGACTATAGATAGACAGATGTGTCTGTTGTATAGGTCATGATTTTCGAATGGGTCTTTGTCCATCAAATATCATTTTGCAAGCTGGCTGTTCCCATACAACATCCTGAATGCTCTGGACTACAAAGCATCCAGGAAAGGGAGGCTCAAAACTGGCAAAGCAGAGTTGTAGTATCAATGTGGTCAAACAAACACTAATATCCAATGCCTTATCAGAAGGTGAAATTTCTGCTGTCCCTTGCAAAAACAAAACGACTTGCACATTAAGATGCAAAAAGAATCTGTCATATGAGCATACATCTGGGATTTTTTTATGAAACAATACAATTTGATAAGAGGGAAGCCATCTCCCACACTGCAGAGATGACCCTTACTCTGACCAGATCAGCATTACTGGAATAACTTGGCCATGGTAAGTCTATCTAACTCCTTTGGGAAGACCCAGACAGTCTTATTTAGTTGTTATTCCTATCCTGTAGCATTCACCACTTGGTTTGGATGTTTTTACTGTGCAAGAATCATCAAATTTCTCTCTTCCTATCTTCAAGATGAAATGCATATAGGAGTTCTAACAGAGAACTTCTGTCTTCTCACATTGAGATTCATACCAACCACCTTTGAAATAGGATCCCCTTGCCTGACCTCCTGCATATTCTGCCATGCAGTTCTGCCCACCTCATTGCAGGAGAGATGGCTCTGTAAGTCCCTGGCACTGAGACGGGATGATGGAAGATTAATGGGGGGGGGGGGGGGGGGGGCGTTTAAAGTGAAATTACAAAAACTTCTTTTGAATTATATTACAGGGAAAAAAAACCTTCTCCTTTGTGCCCTACAAAACAACCTAAATCTGTTTTCTGGCTCTGCCTGACAGGGTCATGTTCCTGCCTGTGGCTGGGTGTAATTATGGCTGCTAGATGGCTTTCCTGGCCTCTGCCAGAGGCTACCAATTTATATCCTCAGGCAAAGGAAGCTTTTGCAAGTTTGCATGTAGCAGCCCAAATCTTACTTGTATTATGTGTACTGTGACACTGAAATAAATGGATGCATAATGGCCAGCCTTAGAAGCCTAAGTCTAATTAGGGTTAACCCTAAATCTAGTTCAGATCAGGGTACGATGTGCCTGTACCCAGACACCCACATTTGGTTCTCCCCATTTTTATTGTGGGTTCTGCTGTTTGAATATTGTTGCTAAGTATGGAACATGTTTGGATGAGGAAAGTTAGGTGGTGAAGGTATTTCCCCTGTGCCAAATGGTTCAGTGTAAAAGACTGTGTTCTATGTTTACTTTGACCTGTGCATGTACGTGCCAGTCCTATTGTGCAAGACACTGCTGACTGGCCAGATCATAAATCTAATAGAAGAGCTCCTGCAGAGCCTTCCCATGCCAGAAGGTGCAGTGGCCATTTTAACAGACCAGAGTTTTAAGGCAGATCTTTTCGTAGTCTAAATCCTCAAAGGACTCCACAATTCCTACTCCTATTGAAGCCAGTGGAGCTTGAGAAAGGAAAACCTCAAAGGCTGAAGTGCTCCGGAATTTGAGTTGTCTTCTCTGTGAACACAGCTTATTTTACAGTAGAAATCTACAAGAAAAAATGAAGACTTCAAGTACAGCACTGGCTAATCCAGTTTAAACTTTTTAATTTCAATGAAAATGCAGATCTTCTGGATCCTCGAGACATGCTGCACCGAAGACAGAGCATGTAAAACCGCTTTTCTGCTGGGAGAAACCAGTTACGTGTCATTAACAGTTTTCTGAAATCTTTGCCATCCAAGGCAATTTCACTTTAAAGGAGAAAGAGCAAGTGATTTCTAAACATATTCCCCCTTGAGAAGCCTGGAAAGGGGAAACTTGCAGGTGAACTATGGAGATCCCCTTAAATAAATAGTGACATTTTATTAGGTGTTCCCTCAGGAAATCACTGCTTTAAAGGCCCTGTACCTTCAGAAGTTAAAATCGCTCAGCTATGATGTTCTTGATAATGTTTGCTATGACAGATAAACCCGCTTGGCTTTTCCTTGTTTAAGCCATTTTATAGAATCATAAAGCTACCCTATCTATTGTGGAAACATTGAGGAAATGCTCAGGTGAAGCCCTGACTCCACTGAAACAAATGCCAATTGTTTAAGACAGCCAGAATTCACTTTGTAAATCCTCCCAGCACAGACCTCTAAACTATTGTCTATTGTCCCATGGAGAGCTGCAAAAGCTCAAGCAGACACAATTCCAGGTAGACACACTTTGTGTCCTTTTATCCGTTTATTTTAAGGAGTTTGAAGCACAGAAGGAGACACAGTGCAGTTGTACTTACTCTCAGACGTCCGACTAACCATGACTGCC